>NW_004524653.1:1081306-1088033 GCF_000260255.1 Octodon degus
ATTTATATTTTTTATTTTTATTTTTTTGGCGGAACCAAGGATTGAACTCAGACCCTTGTGCTTGCCAGGGAAGTACTTAGTCTACTGAGCCATCTCCCTGGCTGTGTAGAAGCTTTTTAATTTGATGTGATCCTATTTGTTGATTCTTGGTATTTCTTGTGCAGCCAGGGTTTTGTTCAGATCTTTTTTTTCACCTCTGTCTTCAAGAGCTTTTCCTATGTTGTCTTCCAGCAGATTTCTTTTTTTCTTTTTGTATTTTTAGGGAAGGGTCTACAGGGTGCTCAGGGTCTCACTACCAGATTGGACTCGTAGTGATCCGCCTGTTTACAGCCTCCCAAGAGCAGGGATAACAGTCGTATGCCACCACGCCCAGTCTCATTTGTGGTCTCAGCGTGCCCCGGGGGCAGGGCCAACACAGCAAGCCCAGGGATCGAACCCCCAGCCCCTGTGCCTGCTTGCGGGAGCTTTAATCCTGTGAGCTGCTTGGCCAGCCCTTACAGCAGATTAATGTTGTTTCAGGTTTGTTTCTTCCATGTTTTTACCTTGTCCTGGAGGTCCCTGCTTTGCCTGTTGTCAGCATTTGTGCTGGCTGCCAGCCATGGCGAGGACTGGCCTGGCGCGGGGGCAGCAGGAGGGGCGTAGCCTGCGTTGGCCCATGAACTGGCAGGCAAAGGCCTCGCACCTGCAGTCGCACCTGCAGCCTTTGCCCAGCCGCAGGTGGGTGATGCAGCGACCTTGGGCACACGGAGTGTGGGAGCCGCCTCCCTGCAGAGCGGCTAGGCCGGCCTTCCCCTAGCAGAGCATGGGAGCAGTGACTGTGACTGACAGCTGCCATGTGGGGCAGTGGCCCCTGTGCCAACGTATTCACAACACCTGTCATCACGTGCTGTCAGCGCGGCGCTCAGTTATGGTTTAATTTATGCCTGTGTGTCATAAGACAGCACAGGCAAGTTTGAAGCCATCGCGCCCGGCTTTTGTTGACAGAACACTTCCCTTGACAGATGTTCCACCGACGTGGGGATAGTTCCCTCCACCTGCTGGCCCTTCATCCGGGAACCCGGCTGGGCAGTGGGCAGCGGAGGCGGGACAGCTTACCGAGGGCAGGCAGGAGAAGGGAGGGTAGGCAAGGCCGCCTGCCTGGGGGTGGGGATGCTCCGCCTGCCACACTGCCAGCCTCTGGGCGGCCGAGGAAGGCAGGGGCTGCTACTGACTTCGTGGAATCCAGGATCTGACCGTGGAATCTCTGGAGCACGCTCCGGGTTCGATCCTCACTGTGGATGGCGGCGAGGGGCAGCTGTCAATGCGCTCGTGCAGGGAGACAGTGCTTGATTGAGCTTTTGAGAAATGCCAGTGGAAAGTGCGCCGTGTATCTTTGACAGCATGTGCTCACATTTGAAGTGTAAAACAGGAGACGATGGGGGCTTCTACGTATGCACCGCGTTCACAAATGTAATGAAATATTGAATTTTAAAATTACTGATTTTCTGTTGTATGTAAGTTCTGTTTAGTTTTATCTGATGTTGAAATCAAAGGACAACTTCTACCCCATGAGCCGCCCTGTGGTGGTCTGAGGGTCCAGGGTTCGAGGGCCAGGGCTGTGAGCCATTCAATTTCCTAAGAACGTACTAGGAGTTTGCAAATGAAAGGGAAGGGAAACTGGGACGAAAGCCCTTGCCCAATGCCTGGTTGTCACTGCAGGCATTTTCCAGAGCTGCTTTCACAAATTACTAGAGCCTCAGAAGCTTGTAACAACACAAATTTATTATCTTACAGTTCTGTAGGCCAGAGGTCTGAAAGGTGCCCACGGGGCTAGATGCAAGGTGCCAGGGGCTCAGTTTGTCCTGGGGGTGCCCACTGTCTTGCCTTTGGAAGTTTCCAGCAGCTGCCCACCGTGGCCTCCCAGGCGTGGCACCCTCCAGTCAGGCCTCTTTCTCTTGCCCAGGTCGCCTTTCTCCTCTACTGTCCCCCAGCACCCTACGGCCGTACTGTGTTCTTGTACATGACCCAGGATAAGCGCACTGCAGTCAGCTGCTTAGCAACCTTGATTCTGTTTGCAACTTTCATCCTTCTCTGCCATGTAAAGTCACATATTCTCAGGTTATGGGGATTAGGACATGCGCACTTTGAGGCGGGGCCACATTGTTCTGTTCGCCACCGTCATCTTTTAAGTAAACTGGATTCTAAGACCCTTCAGCCAGGTTGATGCTAAGAAAGGACCACACACAGTCGCCAGAAAGCATTTCAGTGCGTGTTCTTCCCTGCTAGGGAGATGTTTCCGTCGGGAGTCACCGCTTCACAGCAGCCACGAGTGCGGCTGCATCATGAGGGGGTGGCCCAGGCCGGGCCTTGCCTGAGGACTGCCCAGGAGATCTCACTCGCACTTGGAAGCAGAGGAATGAGAAGCTTGGAAAACCATACGTCGTCCACCGGGCGGATGCAGGTTAGACTCCAGCCGGCAGCCTGGCAGGCTCGCCCGCGCGTCCTCTCTTCCCCGTTCTTCCCACTCTCCTGCTCCTCAGGACCGGCCACCGAGGCCCGAGGCCCTCGGCAGTGGTAGTGAGTGGGGTTTTTGTTGTTGTTGTTTCTTTGTTTTGTTTTCGCTGTACTGGAGATTGAACCCCTGGCCTAGGCGCTGAATCACATCTCTAGCCCATTTATTTGTTTAACACAAAATAGTAATAAAAACAGCAATAGAAACAATGCAAAATTTCACTAAAGCAAAGTAATAGGATTTCAACAATGACTGCCGTATTGCATGATGTTATCTTCAAATTAGTTGTTTCAATTACCAGAGACAAACATGCAAGACTGGTTTAAACAAAACAAAACAAAACAAAACAACAGCAACAAAAGTTATAAAAAAATTAAACCAAAAAGAAAAGAATAAAAAGAACTTTAAGTATTAACTGCTCTTTACAAAAGACCAGCAGAAGCTGACAGTACAGTTATCCAAATCACCCTGCATATATACATAATACATCTTTTTTCCTTCTTTCTTTTGTCCTTTTTTTATTCCAGTTTTCCCTTCCCACTGAACAAATTCTGTCCCTTTCCCAGTACCTGTTGTTTGTGTTAAGATGAGGTCTCACAAAGTCACTAAGTGGCCCAGCCTGGGCTTGGATTTGCAGTCCTCCTGCCTCAGCCTTCCAGGGACTGAGATTTCAGGAACGCGCACCACACCCACCTAAGATCTGGCCTTTTAAATAAAAAAGGAATGTAGGCCTTAAGGTTAAGGACTGAAAAACAAGCCAGGTATGGTGGTGCTCACCTGTAGTCCCAGGATTTGGGAGCTTGAGGCAAGAGGACTGCCTCAAATTCAAGGCCAGCCTGAGCTACATAATGAGACCTGGTCTCAAAAAACAAAATCAAACAAAACAAGAGGACTGAAAAACAGACTCAAATCTTCCCCCTTTCTCACAGGCCTCCCTAGGTGTATCTGTCACCCCTTCTTTCTCTTCCTTTGTAGAATGGCACTTCCTGGTTCCAGTGCTCGGGGCCAGTCCAACCGCAGGCCCGCTGTCAGTCTCGGAGTCTAGTTCTGGGACAGCAGCATTTGCCACGAGTGAATGCTAGACTAGACTTCTTCATCGGAAAGAAGCAGTCAGAAGCAGACAAGCCGATTCTTTATGTCACAGAACGCTCTTTAGGACTGCACAGAGCGTTTCAACATCCAAGTGTAATTTTCCATCGTAACCTGCCCTACTCTTGCTGTTCTACTTTTTCTTTTTGCCAGTCTGGTGCCATCCTTTGGAAATGAAGACCACCCTTTGCCTGAGCCTAGACAGATTACAGAGAATCGGAGGATCTCCCACCCCGCAGCCAGCGTGGGACTGAGCAGGCTCCCAGAGGCAGGGTACCTCTTCTGGGCCGGCCGGCCCTGAGGGTGGAGCAGCTGGGCTGCAAGCCCAGGCTGGGGACAAATGGTTCAGCCTCGCCATTGGAGAGGACTCCCTGGTCATCCCTATCCCTGCCAGCATTACAAAGGAAAATGTTCATGACAGCTTCTCAAAGAACACATCGATGTGTATGAAAAAACACACCCACTGGAAGAGAGGCTTCCAGCCTGCACGTGGAGACAGGCCCTCCCCATCACCCAGCTCACTGTGCTCTTCTGAGCAATGGGGTAACCATGGCCTCGCCTGGGGTGTTGGTAGGAACATGGACCAGTGGAAGTTCCCAGAGAGCTTCACACATCCTGAGCCCTCAATACACACATCAGCAGTTTTATTAATATTCCTATTATACTGTTCCCGACTGGAATCATGGTCTCTCTTTTCATTATTCTTTGTATTTTTCCATGAGCTAGCAGACATGATTACTAAGCATGTATTTATTATGCATATAAATTCACAAATACATCCTACGACTCAACAATCAATGATCAACAGTAGATTCTAAGAGTCTAGTAGTCTGGTGGGTTTCAGTTGCAGGGTCAGGGGTCTAGAAAGAAAGGACTTTGACTGTTTAGTTTCATTTATTACCAGTTCTTTTCAACATATCCAATAGCTCTTTCCACCACTTCTGTTTTCAGGCTCCATTTAAATACTGATTGACTTAGACAACAGTGTTCAGCAGTCATCAAAATGGCGCCATGGGACGTGGAGAGTCCACCTGTGAGAAACCAACTTACGGAGGTGGGTGTGCATGAGCCTGCTGCATCTCCTCTGCAGGACTTGGTAGGCCAGGGGTGCGCGGAGGAAAGGAAGGAGGCTGAGAGGAGAGGGGTGTCCTCCTTGTGTAGGGAGGAAAAGTCTGCTCTGGGACCCAAGAAGCAGGACGCTAAGCTGCAGAACTAATGCTGAAACACGGGCCTTAGGACCACATCCTGTGGTCCTCAACCCTGGCCCCAGCTGTTGCCTGACCTGGGCTGGGGGCCTGTCTACACTCAGAGGTTACAAATCCAGGCTCCAAGCCTCAGGGCAGGCTGTCTGCAGCCACAATCTAAGAGAGATTCTGATTGGCTCAAGTATGGTCAGGTGCTCACTTCTGAGCCAATCAAATATGTCCTGAGTTGGGAGCTAGGGCTGGAAACATGGCTGCTGGAGGGGGAAGTGCTCAGCTCAGTGTTGGATCCTGGCTGGGTCCGCCTGGGGCAGGAGGGGCACCCTGAGTCAGGACTGGAACCATTCGGATTTCAGCTGCTGTGCCCTACTAGTCCCAGGCAACTGCAAGATGCAAATTTTCTGAAATTCTAGTGTGTTATACCCACATGATAAGCCATTGCTATACCTGCTTGCTATTTTAAGTGCTGTCTTATTTCATCCCTGACACTGCAGCAAAATAAATAATGAATCTATTATTATATTCATTATTATAAGTAATAGAAATTATTTCTCACCATTCTAGAAGCTGGGATATTTAAGATCAAGGCATGGATCTCAGCCTCCAAGATGGCGCTTCCTTGCTGTGTCCTTATATGGCAGAAAGAGAAAGGAGAGAGTGACTACCGGTTCCCTTCAGCTGTTTTTATAAGAGTCCTCACAACAGTCACTTCCCCTGAAGACCTGACCTCTTGCTGCTCTTGCATTGGGTACTGGGCGCCACATCCAACTCTGGGAAGGATGACATGTTGAAATCATGAGCGTCCACTTACGACCCTGGGAACCAGAACCCTCACGGAACCCTACTCGTGACTTCCCTCATTTACCATACAAAAAGTAAACTGGAGATTTGGCAAAGTGAGAAGACTTGTCCATTGTGACAACCAACTTCAGAAATACCCAAATGGTCCCACCACCAGGCACTGACTTCCATTTCAGGAACATATTTGTTGTGCATCTTGCTGTATACGCAATGCTTGGCACATAGTACCTGCTCAACAAAACTTTTTTTTTGTCTTTTTCGAACAGGGTCTCACTGTGCTGCTCAGGTTGGCCTTGAGCTCACTTTGTAGCCCAAGGTTGTCTTGAACTTGCAGCCATCCTCTGGTCTCGGCCTCCTGAGTGCTGGGATTACAGGTGTGCACTACCATGCATGGTTTTCAACAATCTTTGATGAATGAATTCATGTATCTCAACATATGAGTATTTTAAGAATGACAATTATTTTACATCCCGATTGCCTTTTTCCTCCTCTTCCACTCCTAGGTCTTCTCAGCTCAGCCAGTGTTTCACACAAAAACCCTCTGGATCATCCTGCACCCTCCCTTTCACTCATCAGTCAAATGTCATTCATCAGCAAGCCCTTGTTCTACTCCAAGATGTTTCTCAAATCCCCAATCTTCACTGGCTTAATTGGAAGAACACACTGCTTTCTAAGCTGATCTTTCTGCTTGCATTCCTGCTTCCTCAAAGAAATGTGATCAGCTTTCACTGCAAATAGAAAACAACAACATACTCACACACACACACACAAGAACCAGTGGCTTGAATGCTATACAATTTCTCTTTTCCCATGAAAGCAACCCAGGAATTACAGCGTAGGTCTGGGGTCACTGGGCTCTGGGAACCCTTCTTTCTGATTGCTTAGGCATTTTCTGCTGATGATTCAAATGGATAAATGGCTGCGTGTCCAGCCTTCGCATCTATAAGCAACTGGGAAGGGGAGTCACAGGGTGCAGCTCCTGTCTGCCAGGAGACCTCTAGGGAATCTTGCACCACACGCCATTTCTAGCTCATTAGCACTTAATACTTAGAGAGGGGCTGGTGAGATGGCTCAGTGGTCTAAAGCACCTACTTAGAACAAGCTTAGCAAAGCACAGGGACCGCGGTTCAATCCCCCAGCACCA
>NW_004524653.1:1088723-1097536 GCF_000260255.1 Octodon degus
CCCACCTTGAAAGTCCCAGGATGGAGATCTGTCTGTGGCATCCACCCTGGTGTCCCAGGTGCCCATCCCAGCACTTTGGGTGCCCAGGAGGCTCTGTGGAGGCAGCAGATGTGTGGTCAACCCCCTGCCCCACTGGTCCCCAGGATACTACGAGGGTTTGCTCATGGGTGGCATTTGACTAATGAGGGAAAGGGAGGGTGCAGGTCGATCCAGATGGTTTTTGTGGAAACAGGCTGATCCAGGTGGCAACTAGCAGCTCTGAGAAGACCTAGAGGCAGAAAAGGAGGAAAAGGGCAGTCTTCCCTGCCCTGTGAATCTGAGCAGCCTGCACCAGGCCCCGGGTCCCAGTTCTGACTGTACCCCTCCATGGCCCTGATACACATCAGAAGCTGGGCTGGGTCAGGGTAGAAACAGCTCCTCTAAGCAGGTCCTCCCCTGCCTTCCGCCTGACCTGGGGAGCAGCTACCACTGCCTTGGGCATCATGGCCAGAAGGAAGTCAAACCAGGACCCCTCAGTGTCACATTCCCCACTAGGCAGCCATGGTGGAGGGGCTGGTGCTGGGTGAGAAACAGGTGTCAGAGACAGAGAAGAAGAGGAGAGGAGAGCAAGCTTATTTGGTGACATCACGGAACCCCTGGATACAGCTGAGCCTGAAGCTGCCCCTGGACATCCCATTTTCTTGGGTCTGGAAGTTTCTTTTTATGTTATTAAACCAGTTTGTAATCAACAGAGTACTGAGTATTATTTCCCTCATTTTATAGAAGAAGACACAGAATTTGAGAAATTAAATCACTTTCCTTATGGCCATAGTGGAAGTATCAAAACTGGGGTTCGAGCCCCGATCCATAGTAATCCGAGAAAAGAGATTGCTGCGACACCAGCCCCTCCCGGTGTTACCTGGCTATCTGTGGGGCAGATCCACGAGGGCCACCGTGGAGAGAGAGAAGGGACAAGTGGGAAGCAGCCACAGGTGCCAGCGCAGGGGCTACCTGGCAGGGGGAAACACTGCTTCTAAAGCTTGGTCTCAGCCCCTAGCTCACCCCTTCTCTCGGAGGAAAGCCGTGTTTCTAGCACAAACGCCAACGTTTCCCGGTCTGAGTGAGCTTCTTCGCTTTCATACAGCCCGATGCCAAGATGTGAAGTCCCAGGCTTGCCATTAAGACCGCACACGTGGACCTAGACAAGCCTAGAAGTCCAAGGGAACGGTGACGTTCCGCATTTTGATCCCCTTCACTTACCGGCTCGGTGTGATTAGTCCCCAAGGGCCCATAGGAAAACTCAGTTTCAGCTTTGAAATCTTCCAAAGACCCTGGATCCATGTGAAATCTGATTTCACTCCTTTTTTAAAAAATGCATTCCAAACATTAGCTGAGATTTTTTTTCTTAACGTGCATAAATATTTGCAATCAGCATTGCTTTGGCTCTGGAGATAAACAGTCATAAAACAATATTGTCACCGCATTTTCCCCTCCTGCTAAACAACTTCCTCAGAGGGGAAAGGTTAGACTAATCAGAAGTAAATTAGATGCAGCTGTGGCCAACTTTTTAAAAATTATTTTATTTTTAGAGCAAATGTTTGTAGGGCTTGTGCCTTGATCCTCACTTCTGGCTTCAGTGCTGGTTCGTCCGTGGGACCCGCACTAGGACGAGGCCACGTGGCTGTTCTCTCTACACACCCAGGACGTGGTTGGGACGCTCACGGTGGCAGGGTGGTGACCAGGCGGTGGTGACCAGGCGTGAAGCCAGATCCTGTGCTTTGTCCATACTCCTGATGGGTCTGCGCTGGATGTTAATTTCGGAATATGCCTGCTTTGAATGTTATTTTTAAAAACAGCTTATTGTTTTAATTAGTGCAGCTAGAAGCTTCCAAGTCTTCTGCTCTGCCACCGAAAGAATTTAGCTTCCAGATTGATGAGAGTGTCATCTAGTTTGTTGTAGCCGCCTAGTGGATTGGGAAGGAGGTGGCAGGCCTGCCGTGGGCAGGTCGTTCTTTCAGACTTGGTGGTCTAGACACACTGGCTGCGGAACAGGGTCCTCAGCCTCATCCCAGACTGCGGGGCCCCAGTTAGTGCTGGCTATTCCCAGGATGAAGGTTAAATAAGGCGATCCTTTATTCATTCAACAAACATTGGTTTGGGCTGGCCAAATAGCTCAGCGGATTAAAGCACCTGCAAGTAGGCACAGGAGCCAGGGGTTCAATCCCTGGGCCTGTCATGCCGGCCCCACCCCCGGGGCACTCTGAGACAGCAATTGAGACTGGGCGCAGTGGCACACACATATAATCCCAGCTCTTGGGATGCCCAGGCAGATTACTACGAGTCCGATCAAGTAGTGAGCCCCTGAACACCCTGTAGACCCTGCCCTAAAAATACAGAAAAAAAAAAAAAACCCAAAAAACCCACAACACATTGGTTTTATGTTTACAGGGCAGTAGTAGGACATTCAACTGTATCCTAGAGACAAAACAGTAGGGACCTTTCACAGTGAAACCTGAATCCTACTGGGGAGTGTGTATGTGTGTGTGTGTCTGTCTGTCTGTCTGTCTGTCCGGCTATGAGGAAAAAGGCCAGAAAAGGACATATTGTTCCATGCTTAATTTGCTACATAATCTCTAGTTCTGACTATCTCTTTTCATACAATAAGACTCATTTTCCAGGGCCAAGAGGTTCTGGTTAGTGCAGTTTTAGAGCTCAGCTTCTGGAGCCAGGTGGTGGGTTTGAATCTACTGAAATCACAAGCACAGATATGGTCCTTCACCCGGGGGGCACTGCTGTTTTTCTCACCCATAAAACTGGGGTAAGGGGCCGAGGAGATGGCTCAGTGGAATAAGTGCTTCCCTGGCAAGTGCAAGGGCCTGAGTTCAATTCCAGTTCCGCAAACAAAACAAAACAAAATAAAACAAAACCAACAACCTGGGGTAAGAACCAAGACTATTTCACAGTTGCAGTAAATGCAGTTCACATGTGTAGAGTGCTTTGGCTGCTGGGTCAATGCAGAGGCAGCGTCAATGGATGCCAGCTGTTATTAGTACCTCACACTCCACACGCCTCTTTGGAGAGCAGTGTAGCATTCCAGATGTGGGCCCTGCTCGGTTCACCTGCCCTCCTGCCAGTGTCAGGGAGCTTTCCAGATGATGCGGGCACAGCTGCCACAGACGCCCTGGTCTGTTCATACCGATGCGTGGACACGACTTCTAAAGCTTGTTCCCTAAAGCAAAAAGCAGCTTGGGGTCCAGGGGAGTCAGCAGCGGTACTCTGGGCAGGTTGTCTTTTCAGACTCAGGGGTTGGACGAGTCACTTCCGGTGACGGGACCACTCACTTCCGGTGGGTGAACCACTCACTTCCGGTAGCAGGACTACTCACTTCTGGTGGCAGGAAAACTCACTTCCATCAGCTGACCACTCATTTCCTTTGGCTGGACCCAGCGCACAGGAGGGCACCCTCCCCAGTGCCAAGTGGCTACACCTGCACCACCTTGTGGGAAGCCACACTCCTTTAGGGTGCGAGGAGCAATTCGTAGGCTGGACGTTTTTTAATGCAGTGTTTCAATTCTGGGCATTTCCTCCTGTGAGCTTTGGCTTCAGCGCCTACATCCATGCCTCCTTTTGGACCGAGCATCTGTTGTGATGATGAAAACTATGGTTCACCAGTGCGCCAGGCCAGCTTGCCACGCAAAGAAAGAAGCACGAGCTTGTAGTGCAGAAGATGCCAGGGATGAAGACAAATACTGGTTTATCGGTCCTAGCTGTTGAAGTTGAAATGTACTATGTGTGCCCCAGGGATGGGAATCACACCTTCCAAGAGCGGCGCCAGTTCATCATCTCGGTGGTCCTCTAGTGAGGGAGACGCAATAGTTACCAGGGATAAGGAAGTGGGAGCACGGACCCAAGTTCACGCAGGAGAAGCTCAAGCACGGACCCAAGTTCACGCAGCTAAAACCTGAGTCTGGCCTCTTCTCAATCATTGTACACCGTCTCTCCAGAGGCAGTGGCACCTTGGCTATTTGCCTTGGGAGCCGCCACCCATATGTAGGACAATAAAAGGAAAGAGGATGGCATTTTCCCCATCTTTACATTTTTTTTCTTTTCCTGACTAAATAAATTCCTCCTTCAGCAATTTAAAAGACACAAACAACACCCGCCTTATGGATGTGGCTGCTTAAATGTGTGGAGTTTCGTTTTGGGTGGTATTAGCGACATCCCTCGGGACAAACAGCCTCGCGCAGTGCCTTCTGGTTGGGGTTTTGCTTTGTTTTGTCTGTTTTGGAAACCACAGCTCTGAGCCCGTTCGGCCTAGCTGAGAAGCTCTGCTGCGGCCTTTGTAACGCATAAAATGTCACGGATGAAGGCAAATATTGGTTTATCGGTCTTAGCTGTTGAAGTTGAAATGCTGGAGTTTTGTGTTTTAAAAAGATAGCGTGTAAGCCTTGCGCACACGCAAAGGAACACTTGGGCTGTGGTGTGCATCCCCCCGGTCCCCAAGCAGGGACTTCTCTTGCATGATTTGACTGCACAAAAAGCCTGTGCAGGAGGTTGGCAGGGAGAAAACAGCTTCCACTGCCTTGGCCCTAAGCTTGGCTCCATGGCTTGCCTGACAGATAACTTTCATTCCAGGGTAGCTCACTTGCTTCTAGAGAGAACATACAGTAGGTGACAGAGAAGCGCCCCATAGTCCTCCTGGAGGCACTGAAGCCGTAGCCATGGGAAGTGACCTAACTGCCACAGGGCTTCCAAGAACATGAGTCAGGCTGTTGCCCCATCACGCTGGTACAAAGAGGCTTAGACCACAAGATGATGTACAGCACAGGTCCTGAATGAACCTGAAACCTTCTTCAAGGAGTCCAGAATAAGCTTGGTGAACTCACCTAAGATGGACAGGGGCCTCAAGAACCGCACCCCGGCGTCTTGGAGACCTTGCCTCGGTGTGGGCCACATTCACACGTGCTTCCCTCTGTCCCTGCTGGCAGTGTGGGTGTGAGGACGGGCAAGAGAGATGGGGGCTACTGGGGAGATTGTGTGCCAGAAGGCACCGGGGCCAGCACTCACCTAGCCGCAGGTGGGGTCTGCACATCTGTAGCTCACTGTGAAGCAGCTGCCTGCTGCAGGATTCATCTTCTGGGGACCAAGCATGATGCACCTTCATCCGAAGAAGCGGGATGTGTGTCCTGTGGATCCTTAGGGTCTGCCTGCCCTTCTGTCCCCTCCTCTCATGGCCCACGCTGCCCCTATGTAAGGCGCATGCTGGCTCTGTGTCCTCTGTACCTAGCCCGGGTCACAGCTTAGTATGTGCTCCTTGCCTGTGCTTACGAGTCTCTTTATCTGGTTTTTATTGTGCTCAGCGTCAGCCCTGAACTCAGATAATCCAGCAAAGGCATATTTTCTGCAACAGTGAGCAACAGTGCAGGAGATGACTGGCTTCTTAGCAGAAACAGAATAGTAAAAACAGTCCGCAGAGGTGACCACTGTATGGTACTAAAGCGATCCCTGTCCTTGGTGCTGTTGAGTGTCACTGAGGAGATGAACTGTGACTCACTGCCCTGTTCCCCACGTGCTGCCTTTACCTTTCTACCAATTTTCTGCAGCGCATCCCTGTGAAACAGAGTTCTATGGGCTTCTGTAAAAGGCCAGGAGCGGACATTTCTGTTGGTGGTCACGTGGTCCTGCCGCAGGTCCTCAGTGCCTCTCATGACAAGACATGAGAAGCGAGGTACGACTGTGTGCCAATAAAACTTTATCAGGGACCCTCAAATTTCAGTTTCTCATGTGTCAGGGAGTGTAGTACTCTTCATATTTTTTTTCAAGCACGTGAAACGTAAAGACAATTTGTAGCCTGTTGGTTGCACAAATGCAGGCTGTGGGGTGGAGTGTGGCCCTGCTCTAAGGAGGCTTTCTGAGCAAAGCGAACACATGCATTTACATTTTGATGCCTCATGCAGCCTCCCCCGAAGAGACTCTTTTAAGGCAACACTGGTTTCTACTTCCACAGTCCACGAGAGTGGTCCTTTCCTTTAGCTTCTTGCAATTCAGGACATTGCCCAACAATGTGCCAAGTTATACGATTTGTATTTGGTCTGTTTCTGCAAGAAACTTGGTGCTGGGTGACACAGAATTCCGGTAGGAAACCTGTCAAACTCTCTTAAATAGGAGTGATTGCTTTAGACATCTTTGGAGTCTGTGATCGGGCCGTGATCATGGGGGCAGCCGGACTTGCTCTAGCGTCCCCAGGGCTTTGACTCCTGTCACTCCAGCCAGCACTGCAGGGATGAAGACAACTCTTTCTGGCAGAAATTACTTCAGAACTTTCTCTCTGCTGAGCTGGGTCCGAGTGGGTGGAGCTGGAGGTGTTTCACAGAGAGATTTGATCTTCTGGGGTCTTACAGAGTGCCTAGGGCTACCGAGGAGAATCTGTAAAGAGGATACAAAAAAGAAAGCTGTCCAGGGGCAGGGGTAGCATTTGAGAAGGGCCAGTGTCCCAGTCCAGGGGTCAGTGAGCCAGACTAGTGCATCTCTCATTTCCTGATTCACAGGTTAACCAGGGCTACAGCTTGGAATCCTCTTGTATATAAAATACCCTCCTCTACCTTCCAGAAGTTGCTAAAGAGCAGTTAAAATCAGCTGGTTTTAGGGTGCATTAAAGCTGCCAATTCTTGTTCTCAGCCAAAGGCAGACTTTGCAGAGTGTAGAACAGAAAACCATTTTCTACAAAAATGAAGGTATCAGGGAAAGCCGAACAAGGTTGAATTCATGGTTTTGTAGCCATAACCCTGGGAGGGGCTTTCAAATGCTCCTTATTTTTAAGGAGAAAAATCACCAGAAAAATGTAATCATGTTTGCTTCGACTGTTCAAATGAGCAGAAACTTTCTTTTGGGGGAAGAGTCAGTGCAAAAGAAAAAGGGGCTGCAGATGTTCCCTGGTGGGAGTCGGCTCAGCCGTGTCACTTGCTATCTGTGGACTCTTCTTTGTGCGGACAACATGGGACCTCCAGGAAACACTCCTGAAGGAACTCTAGAGAGCTGGCTTCCATGAGCGCCTTACTCCCTCCCCTCTGGGAATGGCAGACTCAGGTGACATGTGAGCAGAACCGCTAGGAGGAGAATTTCCGTGGGGGAAATCAACCCGCTCCCTCAGCAAATGTTCCTGAGCTTCCAGTTGATTTCCCCCACGGAAATTCTCCTTCCAGGGCTTCTGGCCAGCTGGGGAGAAAAGGTTTGAGTCATCTTCAGGCTGGAAAGCTGACTCTGATTGTGGGGAAATGTCAGTTTATTTTGCACTTTGATTCCATGTCTATTTTGGCAAAAGTTTGGTTAGGATGATCTCCTCTGACATGACTGGGTTTTTCTTGAGAAGTCCCTGAGAAGGGCCAGCGAGGCTGGGCATGGTGACTCACACCTCTCATCCGGGCTCCTTGTGTGAAAGCAGGAGGATCTCAAGTTCGAGGCCAGCCTGGGAAACTCAGTGAAAGCCAAGAGGGCTGGGGGTAGAGCTCCGTCGCAGAGTGGTTGCCTAGCGTGAGCAAGGCCCTGGGTTTAAACCTAGCAACCTAA
The DNA here is from genome assembly GCF_000260255.1 of Octodon degus. Classification (NCBI taxonomy): domain Eukaryota; kingdom Metazoa; phylum Chordata; class Mammalia; order Rodentia; family Octodontidae; genus Octodon; species Octodon degus. Next base: position 1,096,269 of record NW_004524653.1, read on the forward strand.
AAAACAAAAAAAGCACCAATGAAAAAGTCAAACATTAGAAGATAAAGCTGTTTCACTCCTGCCCTGGTCCCTGTCTGCATCTGGGGACTCCAGAGCTAGCGTGAATGGCTTTGTTGTTCTGACTGCAAAGGAGATACGTCTCTGGAAGAATCCAGGGAGACATTTCTTTTGTTTTTACCTTTTAAACTTCTGTCCAAGATGGAGGGAATTTGGGGAAAGGGGAATAAGCCGGGTTTTGGGAATGAGTTGATTCTTTCTACCTGCCCAGCATCACCACGGTGGGGGCAGATGCTGGCTGATAGATGACTCAGGGGGACTGAGGCTCTCGGAGCACAGCTCGCCTCCTCTGTGGTTGGGCTCAGAGAGCGTGAGAGGGCTGCTTTAGCATCTCGGTGGGAGACAGTGGATGTGACCCGAAGGTTTTTTCTTTCGTTCGTTCTTTTTCTTTTATTGTACTGGGGGTCAAACTCAGTTTCTTGCGCTTGCCAGGCAGGGGCTTATGCCGCCGAGCTCTCTCCCTGGCATGACAGTGGATGTGGACTATGTTCATGTTCTCACATCCTGCACTCACTGCCCTGGAATGAAGACAGACACGAGGCCTGCTCACACAACTACAGCACCCTTTTGCTATGAAAGATCTCAGCCACCTGGACACTGACCAAGCCCAGCCTTTGGGAAGCGGTAGCCCAAAGACTGTATCTGCAGCACCCCTGTTTTGGCTAGGAATGGCCTTTACGTGTCTGAGTGGCAGTATACAGGGCCACATGAGACCTGTTGGGAGTTCAAGCGTCGGTGCCCGCACGATGCACTCTTGTTATTCGTGTTTTCTACGCATGCACATTTTCCTACTTGCTACAATTTTGTCTGTCACCCCCAAATCCATACTCCAGGAGCTTCTGTGATATTGTCAGCCGTGTGAGAAGCAGGGAAAACGCTGTCCCCCGAGTACGTATTCTTGGAGTAGAGGCTACCACCCAGGTGACACTTGCTCCGGCTTCATTCTATAAAGAAGCAGCCCTCTGTGGCCCACATCCTAATCTGATTGTCGCACTTTGGTGCTTTTGCTCAGTGATGGTGCTGCTTAAAAGGCCCTGCATGCACAGGTGCCAGCGGGTGTTCCTGAGCACGGGCAGGCTGGACGTACCGACAGCACAGCTGCGTCTCCACGTTGCCTGCAGCTCCTGGAATAGCAGCAAGTACTGCCAGCATGAGTGAGTGCTCCCCGCCATGAGTGGGAGTGTTCTCAGCTGTGTGTGAGTGCTCCCAGC
>NW_004524653.1:1098466-1103133 GCF_000260255.1 Octodon degus
CATGAGTGGGAGTGTTGTCAGCTGTGTGTGAGTGCTCCCAGCCATGAGTGCAAGTGCCCCCAGCCAGGAGTGTGAGTGTTCCCAGCTGTGAGTGTCAGTGCTCCCTGCCGTGAGTGGGAGTGTTCTCAGCTGTGTGAGTGCTCCCAGCCAGTGCGAGTGCTCCCCGCCATGAGTGGGAGTGTTCTCAGCTGTGTGTGAGTGCTCCCAGCTAGTGTGAGTGCTCCCCGCCATGAGTGGGAGTATCCTCAGCTGTGTGTGAACGCTCCCAGCCAGTGCGAGTGCTCCCCGCCACGAGTGGGAGTGTTCTCAGCTGTGTGTGAGTGCTCCCAGCTGTGAGTGCAAGTGCTCCCAGCCAGTGTGAGTGCTCCCAGCCATGAGTGCAAGTGCCCCCAGCCAGGAGTGTGAGTGTTCCCAGCCGTGAGTGTGAGTGCTCCCGCCATGGGTGTAAGCGCCCCCAGCTGTGAGTGTGAGAGGCATGTTAAGTAAGGCGCCTTTAAGTAGGGACGCATAGGGCTGGGAAGATAGCTCAGTGGCATCAGTACCTGCCGCCGTGCACAAGGTCTCCAGTTCAGTCCCCAGTACCACATAAATAGGAACACATGAAGTGAAGCTATGTTTTGATCACTTGACAAAATATTGTGACCAGAGGCTCACAGGACCCTGGCGCTGCCTGCTCCCAAGTGCAGTGGGTCTGTCCTTGCGAGATGGGGCCTCAGGACAGCTTTCTAGAGCCCAAGCCCAGGGCCAGGGTGATTGCCCAAACCCCACCCAGGCGCTCTCACCCTGCCCGAGCTGCCGTGAAATCGCAGTGGTAGCGCTGACCAGCTGCGGGGAGACCCTGTGGTCTACGAAGGCTCGCGTGTTTACTCACTGGCCTTGTACAAAACTGCCAAGCTCTGGTGCTAGCACAAGGAACCCCCAAAACGAAGAGCTGGTCCACGGCGATTCCGCTGTAATAAAATGTTGACCTGCAGCATTGTGTGCATTTTGCCACCGCCTGGTTTCTTGTTGCCAGAGAGCTGAGGGAGGAAAAGTGTGTCAGGCCATGAGGTTGTGCTTGACTTCAGTCTCTTGCTGACAGCCGTGCCTGGTGACCTAAGGACTTCGGAGAGATCTGACTTTCCCAACAAGATGCCTTCGTTTCAGATGGACCCACATAACCTGTGCGTTGAGGTGCACACCAGGCTGTCTGCCCAGCCTCTCCTCCACTCAGGGTTGGGGTTTTGGGGAGGTGGCTCCATCATGGTTGTGTCACACCGGACTGCAGATGTCCAGTAACTGAGTGTGGATAATGGGAAGGCCCAGTGGGGTGTGTGTGTGTGTGTGTGTGTGTGTGTGTGTGTGTGTGTGTGTGACCAATCAATAGGCTTGTAGCCTGAGTGGAATAAAAAAGGAAAGGAAGACTATCGTGAGCCCTTCCCGGTCCTCAGTGCAGTCTACGAAGCTTGTATCATGATCCCACGGAAAAGCTACTGGAGTCCTGGGAGTTGACTCCAGTCTCCCACTCCCAGTGCAACCCGTGGTGAGAGCAAAGACACCAAAGCGTACGTGTAGCTGTGGGGAGCCCAGGGGGTCCGAAGTCCAGCTAGGATAATGGATAAGCAGAACAGAGGCCTCGACTGAGGACCAAACCTGATTCTTACTAATTTGTGAAGCAGGGAGTGGCTTGAGGATGAGTGACTGTGACAGTGGCAGGAAGCGCCTGAGCGCGGCGAGCTGGGCCGGGTAGGAGGCCTGAGATCAGCCCTGCCACACGCAGAGAGAAAGGCAGGCAGCTGGAGTAATCTGCTTAATACAGTTGAGGTGGTATCTAGGGTTTGGGGGTCTGCTTCAGCTCTGCTGTGTGATTTTCTAGGCCCTGTGAGGTCATACCTCTTATCTCAAGGCTTGGTCCCAGCTGGCAGCACAGAGCACGGCTCTCCCTCCCACCCAGCTCACACTTGGTTTTTTGGGGGGAGCTGCAGGGGTGGGGTGGGATAACACTGCTCTGTCTCCTTGCTTCAAAGACTGCACATCAGCACCTCAGCTGGACCAATTTGTGTTGCTTAAAGTCTATTGAAGGGAAAAGGAAAAGTCCTGGCCTACTCTACACAGCAATGCACAGCCGTACTTAACCAGAATGTAGACAGTTGTTTCTTTTTCAAGAAGAGTCATCCAGGTGGCCTTCCGCAGAAGACTGCTGCTGCTTCTCCCCCGCCCTGCCATGGACTCTTTCCCCTCTGCCGTGCTGCCCTGCCTTGGAGCCAGCTGACTACGGACCCAAACCTCTGCAAGCTGTGAGGTGTGGGTATCGGGTATTTTGTTCCTGCAACAAGAAAGTAACCAAGACACCAAGATCCTTTCTGTGACGGAAAGGGCTAAAGCTAGAACAGCGTCTATTCTGAAGACTGAATTCAAATCCCAGCTCCATCCCTTCCTGGCTGCACAACCTGGAAAAGTGACTGCCCTTTCAGAGTCTCAGATTCTTTACCTGTGTAATGAGGATAGTAGTTATAATTTTATTGTTCACTGTTTCGCAGGTAACCTACTTTGCAAAACCCAGGAATGGGAGGGAGTCATTGGAGCCGTTGTTATAAAGTACCTTACCTGGTGACTACACAAAACACTTACAAGGGGATTCTAGCTATTTTTCTAGAATCCTAGAACAATGGATGGTGTGCAGCAGATGGTCTTTGTTACTGTTGGATTTATGTCTTTAAATGAATGAGGGACTTCCATATTTCTACTTACTTTCTCCCCTAGTACATTTAGTGTTTCTGTTTCAATATTTAAGTCTTCGATCCATTTTGACTTTAATTTAGTGCATGGTGATAGTTATGGGCCTAACTTCAGCCTTCGGCGTGCAGAGAGCCAGTTTTTCCAGCACCACTTATTAAAGAGGCTGCCTTTCTTCCAGTGAACATGTTTAGCCCCTTTGTAAAAGACAAGGTGGCTGAGTGTGTTGGTACTTATATCTGCACCTTCTAAGCTGTTCCATTCATCCTCGGGTCTGTTTTTTTTTGCCAGTACCATGATGATCTTATCACAGTAATTGTGTAGTATAATTTCAAGTCAGGGAGAGGTCATGAAAAAAGCAAACTGCCTGGAAAATACTTCAAAGAATCAACAACTAAGATCTCATCTTATTGAAAAGATGTTCATGTCAAAAGAAATCATCGACAGGGTAAAAAGAAAACAAACACAAACTGGAAAAAACATTAGGCAACTGTCGCTCAGACAAAGGACTTCTATCTAGAACATTTAAGGAATTTTAAAAAATCAGGCCCCATCAAAAGCCCAGAAAAAAATGAGCATCTGATATGAATATACACTTCTTAGATGATGAAATGCAAATAGCAAATATATGAAAAAATGTGCGGCATCATTGGTCATTCAAGAAATGCAAATTAAAACAACACTGAGATTCCATCTCACCCCAGAAAGAACGGTTATCATCAAGAAGTCAGCCAATAACAACTGGGGCTTTGGGGAAAAAGGAACTCTTCTCCTCTTCCTGGGGAGCATAGACTGATACAATCTCTCAGGAGGCTGTGGAAATTCCTTAAAAAGTAGGAGCAGACATCCCTTTCAACCCAGCTATTCCCCTCCTGGGAAGTTTTCTGGAAAAACTGAGAACATCATACCACAGTGACATATGTGCAAAGCTATATTTACAGCCACATAATTTATCACAGATAAATCTTGGAAACAACCCAAATGTCCATCAGCTGAGGAATGGATAAAAAGATGCGGTATTTTTGTACAATGGAATATTACTCAGCTATAAAAAAGATAAACTTGAGTCCCTTACAGGTAAATGGATGCAATTAGAGACCATACTCATACGTGAAGGAAATAGGCCCACATGTGTAAACATGTATCTTCTCCCTAGTGTAAGAATGCGAAAGAGTAGATAAAATATGAAAAGTACGATAGATACTGTGAAAGGTAAGAAACTGCAAACAGAAGTTAAAACTGGGACGAGGGAAAGGAGAAAAGAGAGAAAAAAAGAAGGGAAAAAGAAAGATACATGTATGTATACAGGATAGCTTGGATAATTGTACTGCTAATTCCTTCTGGCCTGTTGAAAGGAGAAGTTAGTGCTTATTTTTTTTTTCTTTTTTTAAAATTTTTAACCAATTTTGCATGCTTATATCTGATAATCTGAACAGCAAATTTGAAGACAATAACATGCATTGTAATAATCATTGATGAATTCCTATCATTTTGTTTAGTGAAATTCTGTATCAACTCTAATACCATTTTAAAAGTATTTTTAATTGTTTAATTTTATATGGATTCTCATTTTCTTTTTTTTATTTATAATTGTTTAATTTTAAAAAATAAAATAAAATATTTTAAAATGAAAAATTAATTAATTAATTAATTAGTGATGAGCAAGTTCTGTGGGCTGATTTCAGACTTCTCCTCCTAGTCCTAAGGTTGGGCACATGAAGCTTTATTCCGCAGCAGAACTGTACCAGTGCAGAGAACTTGAAGGGCAGGGATGTCACCTCTTAGCTCTGGAGGGAGGACCCTCTCCTCATCCCTCCATACAAAGCACAACCTCCTAAAGAGGGACCCCCTAAAAGCCCTGCACAGCCCTGAGAGTCAGGGTCCCTTAAACCAATGCCCCAAGGGGTTCCTGCCTCACTCGACGCCCCTCCTTGTTGCAACAAGAGTTAGGA
>NW_004524653.1:1104188-1199225 GCF_000260255.1 Octodon degus
CCTGAGAATAATAGGCAATCAAAACAAATACCCCCAGCCCACCCCACCCCACCAGAGGCTGGTTTTTCTTTCTGTTTACTACGTCTTCTACTTAAATGAAGGCTGTAAGGATACACTCGCTATTCTTGTCATTTTTGCTCCGTTTGATGCTCAGTGATGAGCTCCTCATAAAGGGCATTAACAGACATTCCTTGCCAGTCACCAAGGCCTGGAGGCACAAGCAACCTTGCTCAGCCCTCCAAAGTAATTAAAGACAATCAGCCAAAAATGCAAGGGGTCTACGGACCGGACCAGATTCCAATCTCCACCCGCAGGCCGCAGGAGCCAAGCGTCCTGCAGGCCCAGCTGTGTACACTTAACCCTTTGCCTTGCCAGGAACCTTGGAGTTTAGGGATGGAAATACCGGAGACTGCAGTGAGGAAGCATAGGATGTTTTTCTTCCCAGAGACAGAAAAAAAAAACAAAACTTGCTCTGAACAGCAGAGCGCCTTCCCTGCTTTGGCTGCTTGTATACTGTACATTTCCAGTGCTTTAAAAAGATTTATGGACAACAAGAAAGATGAAAATAATGTAAACTTTTTCTTAAACCAGCACAAACAGTACTTTTGGAAGGAATAGCAAGTCAAGTTAGATGGAGGTACAGTTGTAGCAGATGCTTAACACTTAAAAAAAAAAAAACAAACACTTTCAAATATCTTTTGTAAGCTTGAAGCCTACACATTTTCAAATACAGAAAAATATTCCAGATCTGTATCCATGTCCCCAATCACGACCACCTTGGATCACCTCTGGGGACTGGGACACCCCGCGAGGGATGCATTCAGGAGGATGTCTTTGTAGGAAACGCTTCTGTTTCAGCTGCAAAACCTTGTGGGGCAGCACTCCAAATCCTTCCTCCTCCACGAAGCACAATGCAGAAGGGCACTAGGCTTCAGAGCTGTGTGGTCTCTGGGCAAGTTAAAGATCTGAAGTGTGGAGGATCCCTGATCTTGCCTGAAATCCTTACTGAAAAAGGAGATTTTTATAGCTGATCCCTTCTGTGGAATTGAAGACAGCCACACGTAAAATGACCATGTGAGACGGAAGGCACTGTTGTTAATTTGTGCGAGTATCCTGCCCCAATCTTTTTGCTTATGCAATAGGGATGTGCAAGTTTTTGCTCCAGTGCAGTCTGTCTTATTTATGACTTGGGTAGGGTCCTGGTGGGAGGGCCTGGCTGGAGTCTGGGAATCTGGGGTGCTCGCATCTTCTAGCAAGGTGCCTAACTAAGCAGATGGTGGCAAAGCCCATCCTGGGTTAACCTTAGGGCAGCTGGGGCTCCACTGCTGAGTTCCCAGGGAGCCTGCAGGTAAGTGACTGTGGGTGGTTAGGAGATGCCAACTGTGGGGAGGAGGACACCCCAACAAGGGCATAGGCCCTGCCGCATTCCTGCAGGGTAAACACCACCCACAGGCCTGTTCCTCTTCCTTCTCATAGTAAGGAATTCCATGGAGTCCATCCTACCTGGAATTCTTACTCTTCATCTTTCTTTGGACCAATCAAAATGCATGTAGGCTGCTTTGCATCCAAAAATATCATTTAAATATTTTCACACACCGGAAGACAATGAACTGAATGGGCAAAGCTGTGAGAAATGGGCACTCTCCAAGCCACGTGGGGAAATGCAAATTGGAAGGGAAATTGGCAATGGCCGCCAAGATCTTGAACGCCTTGCTTGCCTGCTCGTTCCACTGTTAGACGTTAGGCAACAGATCCAATTTACCTGTCATAAGGCCAAGGCTGAGCCCAACCTAAATGTTCATCAGCAACAGATTGGCTACACCAGGGCTCATTCACGGGAGGGAATACCCATTCAGCTTGCAGTTGACAGAAAAAAAAATGCAAAACAGTGTACGCAGCTTGTGGCTGTGCATATAGGTGTTTGCAAATGCAGAGAGCATCTATGGAAGAGGATGCCAAGGAATGATGGCGATGTTAGCTCCAGGAACCCAGAAGGGGTGGGGGGGGGACGGGAGAGCAAGAGGGTAGAGAAAGATGCTTCCACTTGTGGTGGGGAGGTGCTTACTAGGAGCATCATCGTTTGATTAAAATTGAACAGAACTTCTAAATGTTTAAATGCCATTGAATTGCACTTTCTCCTGCCTGGAGGTGAACTGATCCTGCAGTCTGGGTGCACCTTAAAGACCTCCATACAGGCTGCATGGGACCATTTGACATTCCATTTCACCAGTTACTCTACGTCATTCCAAGGGTGGCTTCGGAACCACGAAGTAACCTAGTGCTCAGCTCAACTGTGAAAGAGCTCTGACTCCCGGGAAGGCATGAAAGATGAGATTATTATTTTTTTCTTTTTTTGGCGGAACTGGGGATTGAACTCACGCCCTTGAGCTTGCTAGGCAAGCGCTTATTCTACTGAGCCATTTCCCCAGCGAGATTGTTTTCTAATTGTGGGCTGTAAAATACAGGTCTTCACTGAATCCAGGAGAAAGGAGTGAGAAAATAAGATCAGAGACTTCCTTTCCTGGAGTATTTCTGTCATGAGGAAGGAAACTTCGGGGTTGAAAAACAAGAGAGTTAGGAGTGTTTGTTTCAGGAGTACTGGATCAGCATTTCGGTACATTTTATGCACCCATATATGTGAAGCAGCTAGATTACTGTCTAGTGTTGACTCCAGCTCTAACTGTAAAATACACACGCATGTGCAAAATCATTTGATGCAGATAAATTCATAACAACAGTGCTTTCAAGGGGAAAAATGGAAACAACCTGGCTATCCATCCATCAGCAGGGGAGTGCTTCAGCAAGTGAAGATAAATCCTGGCTTCGAAGCAGGAGGCAGTCGTTGCTGGGAGATACCCACTGGTATTTACAGATGGAAAGGCTATCAGTAAGGGAACACTGCGTCCCACTTTAAGATGACACGTATTCTGATTCCTCTACTAGCCACAGGGCCACTTTTGCGATGCCCTAGGCGTGCTGCTACAGCGAACAGGCACACGGGCTGGGATGACGACGGGACCATTATTTTTACTCTCTCAGCGAGGTTCACGTTTTTCTAGAATGGGAATTATTCGCTCAGAAACAGGGTGATGTTCTTAGCAGCAAGTGCAAGGAGCTGAGAGGGTCCGAAGAGGTGAGGGCCGAGGGGGATCCGCACCTTCTGCGCACGCTTCTCCGTTCCTGTATTATCTATCAGCTCGCTCCACACACATTCCTCGGATTACTAGAAAGACCCAGATTCACTGTGTCGCTCCCGGGAGCGGAAAAGATCAGAGCTTTCGCCGCTACCGGGGAATTCGCAGCGCGCACAGCGGCTCCGGGGCGGCCGGCCGCAGGGTCCCTTGAGCTGCGGGCTGCACGGGCCCCACACGGCAGCACGTCGCCGCCCTTCTGGGCCTCGATTTCACTCCCGGAGCGGTCTTGGGACACAGCAAATACCAGCCCCCGCCCCTTCCTCCTTTTCCGGAGCCCTCGGGAGGTGGGGGCCGCGCCCGCGCAGGGCAGGGGCTCCCGGGCCCGCTCGGGGACCACGCGGGCGTGGGCTCCTCCGGGCGTCCCGCGCGCGGGGCGGGTGCATCTGCGCGGCGCGGCGCGGCTCCGTCCCGCCCGCGCTGACCTCCAATCTGTCACTCGCGGCTGAAAGGCGGCGGCGGCGGCGGCAAAGGCCGCCTCCCGCTCCGCCTATTGAGAGCGTGAAAGCGCCGCAGTCGCGTTGACCCGCCGCCAGGCCGCGCGGCTCCGAGCCGGCGAGGCTCCCCACGGCTCGCACCGCGCGCCTCAATGCAGCCTCCAGGCGCGCCTTTCAGCCGTCCTGCGTGCGAAAGAGCCGGCCATTAGATCATCGTAATTATCCCATTGACATCGCCGGGCCCCCGCGGGGCCCGAGCCCATCAAACGCGTCGCTAATGAGGCGCTCCGGGCCCTTTGTGCGCGCGCCGCCCCGCCCCGCCGCCCGGCGCAGACAGGCGGCCCCTTTCACGGGCTCCCCTCCCCCTGACCCCCGACCCCGCGCTCTGACATCAGCAGCCCTGATTTGTGATCATTTTTATTGGCGCACACTCAACGCTTGTTTCCTGTGTTTAACTCCGGGCCGCCCCCCCGCCCGCCTCCCTCCTTTAGGCGAAACTTATTGGAATCTAATAGGCATATGCGCAGCTCCACAAAGTGGGCCCGCCGCGTTCTCACACGGGGCCCCCACTATTATGCCAATAACGGCAACCGGGCTTCATTATCTCGGTGCACAGATCCGCTAATCACCGCCGCCGCGAACAATCCCAAGCAGATGTCCACAACTTTATGAGTTTTAATTAAAATGTTCTACTTATTTTTTTTTTTATCAATGCACTTTCTTTTCCCTCCCCCTGCAATGAAAAAGATGTTACTTCCTTGTAGTGTTTTGTAAATTACGCCTTCATAAGGGTGATTAAGAGACGCTTATTTGGAGCTAATCGAGTTTTTTTCCCCTTCCCTTTTAACACGCTGCTGCTAAATTATTTTTTTTAAATAGAATTAATTAAACCCGAGGTTTAAAAAGATTCTGTTTTCTTATGTCACAACAACTTCATATAGCGGCAAACTGTAGGCTGCTTCCTTCAGATGTGAAAGATGGCCATTTGCATAAATCTCTTCACCATTTCAGCTGTGCAGCCACAGCAAGCCCCTCCACCCGGCGTTTTCGGCTTTCGAGTTTCCTTCCTTCCACGTTTTCGGTGTGTGTTTCTTTCCCAACTGTTTAACTCAGTGAAGGACTTTATTGTTGCTTGAGATCGAGTTTATGAAACGATCCACTTTAAACAGAGCGGTCTGAGCTTTTTAAAGTATGAACCCGATACCCTACCCAGAGCTTCTTCAGCACATATGGTTCTTAATGTAATTTTGTTTAACCACAAGCATAATTTAATTTGCCATAAAACTGAAATGAAAGGACCTTACCAACGAGCCTTTGACTTGAGTGTCAGTTAAAATAACCATTTGCCAAGCGCCCAGGATTTAAAGAAAATGGCATCATTTCGCTGGAAGTGAGGCTCCAGGATTTGAAAAAAAAAGAAATTTCTTTTCTCAAGGGTAACTAGTTCTCTGTGATTGGAAAACTTTGGCTGGTATGTGCAATGTCACATCAGCCCTGCTGGTGCCACTCCCATTGTCATCTACTGTTTCTGCGAAGGAAAATGAATTGCTTTTCAGATGATTTGCTCAGAATGATATGAATGGTTTGCTAAAGAGGAAGAAGTGTAAATAACAAATTTCAACCCCTGAAGTCTACCACCAATTGTTACAGGAAGTGAAAAGCAACAGAATAGGATTTTCATCATCACAACCAACCAAAAGTTTTATTTAAAAAGCAGCACCCTTGCGTTCCAGCCTGAACAGCAATATTTTGGTCACCCAGGTTATTTTACTTTCTCCTCAGGAAGTGTTTCCGTCCTGCAGTTTGCAGAGATGTCGCCTGATGCACACACCCTGAGATGCTGCAGTCTGCTGCCCTGTGCAGATGGCTCCAAGCGGAACTGCATCTCAGTCCTTTCTGGCGCCTTCCTGAGTTTTCCTAAGTTTTCTGTCTTGTGACCTGCATCTCCATTCCCTGTCACCCCAGGAAATGTTGCCGTGTGGGGACCTCTCTCTTGGGGTTCGGTCATACAGAAAGCAGTGACTGTGGTCCAATTTAATGAGATTGGATAACTTTAAACACCACACAGATGCACATACCAGGAGTCTTCATTCACAGAACAGGAGTTTCCTCCTCCTTGTAACCACTTGCTACAATCTGTATCTATGCCGAGTGCCCCTGGGGCAGCGAGCAGTGCCGGTTCAGCCCAGCCTTAGACCCCTAAAATTCCTAACTTTTCATTCTACAGCCATGTTAGGAGAGTGATTCAGTTTGACTATTAGAAATATGACTGGGCTTCCAAAATCACAACCACTGGCCAACCCCGAGGCCAGCCACTGCCCTTCTCCAGGGCCGTGGGGCACTTCCTTGGGGTACTCAGCCTGACACTCCTTGGAGAACATGTTGCTTGTCCTGCAAGGAACCAGAGCCATGCAAAATCCACAGGCACACGGGAGCTTTGAGAAATGCCACCACGGGACCATAGATATTTATGCACTGAGCCCCCTAGCCAGGATGGCATGGAGCAGATATTACAGTTCCCCAGAGCGGAGCAGAACCTCCTGAGTGAGTGGCTCGCCTCTTACTCCCAGGTGAAAGGTTCCAAATTTAGATTAGAAGCTGCTACAGAGCGGCAGGATCAGGTGGAAACAACGTGAGCCGCAAACATGAGCTGCATGTGGAATTTTAAATATTCTATCACACTAATAAATAGGTGAAAATAACTTCAATTCTATATTTTATTTAACCCGATATATCCAAAATATTTTTGTTTCATCTTGTCACTGATGTACAAATGGATTGAAGAAATAATTTACGTTCTCTTTTGAGGAGCTCAGTGTTTGAAATCCGGAGTGTGTTTTACACTTACAGTGCGTCTTCATGAGGAGGGGCCCTGGGGTTCACTGGGCCACAGCGGACGGCCCCCCACAGTGAGCAAGTGTCTTTAGCAGGGAGAGAAGACTTGTGCAGCGCCCCAGGAGCAGCATCGCGTTAGGTGTCCACATGCGGCATGTAGAACCAAGAAGTTGCTGGTGGAGTGGAGGTCAGAGACCGCGGCGGCGGTGCCCAGGTCATGGGATCACCGCTTGGCGGAGGTATGAGAACGTGCCACAGCCTCATGGCATACCAGGCGGCGGGGGTTGTGAATCCTTGTGGCTGCCGCCTAACACAAGCACGCTGGTTGTGCCCATTGCACAGAGATCGCTGATGCTCAGACAGCAGAGACTGCTGCCCGGCTGCTGGCCTCACTGAGTTCAGACACTGGTCCTGTGACTACAGTGACAGACGGGGACACCGTCATAAGAGCAGAGGTCCCCAGGCAGGACTGGAACAAAGAAGCAGACCTGGAGGAGAAAGTGAATCAATCCCAAAAGCAGCTGCAGGGTGAGGAAAGGTGGATCAAAATGGTGTTGGCGGTCACAGGCTGGGATTCCACCTGAGGTCAAACCCCACTGCATTACTGACCAAGCCACCGTACATCGGGCCCCTTCCCCACAGGAGTGGCCGACTCCAGCTTGGGGCCCTTCTCTCGGGAGACGTCTGTTCTGCTTCTCCCAGTCAATCAGGATTTGCCTTTGCAGCGTCTCTGGACCCTGTTCTTTTGTTTCTATACTTGATCAAAGTCGAGGCTGGGAATGAGTCAAGGTTGTTGATTGAGCCACGGACTCCACAGTTTTGCCCCTGCCCCCACCAGCCCTATTGTTCTTGGGGCACCTGGGCCTCTAGAGGTCAGGCCTGGAAGCCCCGTTCTTTCTGCCTCTGTCTCCCAGGAATCAGCTTTCCCCCAGTATTCGCACATCACAGGGTAGGATGCTCCAGGGCTCTCTGCTCAGCCTGGTGATGGACCCTGTCCCCTGCAGGAGACAAGAGAACCCCCCAGCTCTCGTTGCCTTCTTGTGGTCCACCAGGAAGTCCTTACAGACAGAATCAGGCCTGCGAGAGACATCTTGGAGGAAGGACCACTGTGGCAGGTGTGTCAGTGACGGCACAGACACCTGGGTCCAAACCCCTGGAATACGATAAGGCAACAAAGGAGGTCACGATTAAGCTCAGGATCCTGTGGAGGCGAGACCTTATAGTGATTATTCCCCTGGGCCCTATGTGCAGTGACAGGCTCCTCTTCAGGGAAAGGCAGTGGAAGATTTAACTGCAGAAGGGAAGCGACACTGGAGCAAGAAGCTGGGCTGTGGGATTCTGCTGCGTTGTACCCCAAAAGCTGTACAAGGGCCAGCGCGACACTGCTGAGCCAAGCTTACAGCAACAGCGGCACACATGCGTGTAACTGCAGTGGGTGCTGGGAACTTAGCCCTAGTACTGAACCTGCTGGACACATCTGCAGTGCAAAGGTGTTAGAGTGAGCACTGGAAGGACACGGGAAGGGAGCCGCACGTGGAGGAGGTGGAGGCAGCACGAAGACAGAGGCCTCGGCTTCTGTGGTGGCTCGGTGACTGGGTCAACTGGAGTGGAGAGCCTGCACCTAGGTTGGCTCCGCGTACATAGAACTGGGTGTGGAGGACCCAGCCTAGGAGCATGGTCACCCGGATGGTATGACAGGGGCACAGAGAAGGAAGGATTGTTCTGTCCTCTTTGGAGGAGCTGTAGTCTTTGCTGTCACCCTGGTTATCATCTCCGGGCTCCCAGCACAGACTCCTCAGCCTCTAGCGCTGGCCCTGGGGTCTCCTGACGTGGACCCGCCAGGCCTTCAGCTGGGTCCTAGTGCACACACAACCCTTCTGCACTCTTCCACACCAGACTCTGTGGGCGGTCATTGTAAAACGGTCTTGTAAATTCTTACCTATTTGTACATCTCATTGAAATCTGTTTTCTCCTATAAGTGCTGACTGATAGCTCTTTCATGTAAGAAAACCAGAAGATTATGTTTAAGTCTGAGAAAGCATAAAATAGCAGTATGTCTGGTCAGAAAGCAGCAGAGAATCAAAATTATTTTGCTCTGGGGATTGGGATTGGGGAAGGTAGAAATAGGGCAAAGTTCTATTGTTTCTTTTACAAATTCCAAGTGCCTTTGAGTTTATAAGTGGTCTGCTTGTATTTTTTTTATTTAAGAGGTATATAGTGTATATTAAATGAAAAAAAATAACGGGAAAAATTAAAAGCAAGACAATTGAGTCTATATGAAAGAATAGGAAACAAGCTCTGTGCTGTTCTGCAGGCTGCAGGAGGTTGGTCACTTTTCCATTACTGTGACAAACGACTGAGGAAATGTAAAGGAGGAAAGCTTTCTTCCAGCTCACCCTTAGAGAGGTTGTAGTCTGTAGTCCACTGGTTCCGTTGCCTTTAGGTCTGAGGGTTGGAAGGCTATAGTGGAGAAAACTTCTCTTCGTGGCAGTGAGAAAAGAGAGAGAGGGAGGGACTGAGACTGGCATATACCCCTCAAGCTATGCCTTTGGGGATCTGCTTCAGGCAATTACATAGCACCTCCTAAAAAACCCAAGCAGCTGTGAGCTCATCAATGGACCAACCCATTGATAAGGTCAGAGCCCTCATCCCTTTCCTAAACCCTCACCTCTGAACACTGATGCATTGGGGGCCAAACCCCCATTATACGGCTCTTCAGGGAATATCATATCCAAACCATAGCAAGGGAGATACCAGGAAGAGGAAGATGTTGGGAAGCAAGGCATCTTGGGAAAAGGAGGATCTTGGGAAGCAGGGCATCTTGGGAAAACGAGGATCTTGGGAAGCAGGGAATCTTGGGAAAGGGAGGATCTTGGGAAGCAGGGTACCTAAGAAGAGGAGGATTCTGGAAAGACGGGAATCTGGAAAAGGATTTTGGGAAAAAGGGAGTTTTGAGGAGAGTCACAGGAAGAGCAGGATCAAATAAAATAGCCTCTATGGGGACAAGTATTTGCAAAATCATTTTTACTTTAGTGCAATCGCCAGGCCTTAGATGCCATCCCCTGCCCAGAGCAGAGAAAGTTGACAGGCAGCTGCCCCTCCCAGAAGCAGAAGGGAGCCTGTAGCAGAAAAGGCGAGGGAGGGCTGGAGCCTGGGAAACTGGTTTTATATCAATGGAATTCAGAGGCAAGGTTGGGAAGAACCAGGAATAATAAAATAAGAATAAATGATCAACAGGGCCTGAAGCTGGCCTGCATAGCCTTAGTTTAACAGACCTTACTTTGTCCCCATCTCTCAGCAAGCATGGTAGCAAGGAAGGGAGCAAGTCAACACAGGACAACCTCATTTCCAGATGACTTGCAAAAGTGCTACCTTTTATTAAGGCCCCCTCAGGGACTAGGCACCAGGCCAAAGGTTCCGCGTGCATTATCAAGCAGTAACAGAGCCACAGGCTGAGCAAGTAAAACTTCTGTACTTGGGATTTAAGAATATGAAAATGTTGTCCATTGTTTACTAGAAATTCGAATTTAATTGGCATCCTGTATTTCATTTGGTGTAGTAAACCCTCATGATGACTAACAGCTGTCATTATCACCCCATATCTGGGTGAAGACTTTGAAACTCGGAGGAGTTAAGTAATTCACCAAAGTGCATGGAGCAAAGCATTGAAGAAAGCAAACAAGAAGGCACGGTAGTGGTGATGGGGACAGCACCCGGTGGTTACTGAGGAGGCAGCAAGCAAGCAGGAGGGAAGAGACGGGCCTCAGAGGGATGCAGCCTCAGTGGGCCTACTGGAGCTCTGCAGCCCAGAGTCCCGCCCAAGGTTCCGCGGTCACAGCCACTGCCTGGGACTGAGTGAAAGCCACTCTCTGCAGAACATCCCCTGGCCCTGAAAGCAGCAGCTGCTGTGGGAGCTCAGTGGATATCACCAGCCCTTGTGGAGGTGACAGCTGGGCTGGAAAAGGATATGAGAGGAGAGAACAAAGCCCTGAGCAGGCTGCCAGTGACCATCCACTGCCAAATCTCACTGTCCACTCATTTTACAAATAAAGTTTTATTGGCATGTAGCCATGCCCACTCATTTACATACCTTTTGCTATGGTGACTCTGGTAGTTGCCATCAATAGGATGGTTTGCGTAGGATGAAAGTTTCTGGGATGCGGGACTTTCATGTGAAAACAAGGAGGTTCTCAGACAAATCATAAGGCCCAAATTTTTACCATCTGACCTTGTCCAGGAAACGTTAGCTGATGCCTGTCTCAGACACTCAGAAGGCTGGTGGGTGTGGCTAGCACCCAGGGGTCCAGGCATGGGGGGGTAGGAGGAGAGATGGCAGACAAAGATGGGCTCTGGAAGGGCATACGGGACGATGGGGCCACTGCTTCCTGGGGTGCGGACAGGGGAAGTGACAGCACCCACCACATGCACCCGGGAAGGCTCGGATGGAGCAAATGCCTTTCTGCCCCATTGGCTCTACCATGGCTCTGCTTCCCCTGTGCCTCGGCTCCAGCCACACTGTCCATGGCTTCTCCGGCTCACATCAACTTGCATCCAATTGAGAAAAGGTGAGGTTCCCGCCAGACGCTGACACTGCACATCAGAATACAGAGTCTGAACCTCTGAACAAGAGGCGGCATGTGTCAAAAACATCCGACTCTGGAGGAAATCGGGTAGCAGAGTAAGTGTGCAAAGAAGCCACAGCACGTGGTTGGTGGCAGGAGCCTTTCTGGTGAGAGCAAGGAAAGACGGTGAGGGTATCCCAAATGCCAGCGGTGCAAAAAATAAATATTGATGTTAATTCTGTGCAACAAGGTTTTGTTTTATTTACTTTTATCCAGAGCAGAACATTTTCAACATAAACCCATCATCTTGACCACCACAAAGCGGATGGCATTTTCCCACGCATGGCCTAGCTTTTTTCTCAAAGAGGGGCTGGGAGGGCGTGCGTGTGTGGCTGCCCTGTGTGTTCCAGGGCTTTGGTTTCTGGGGAGGGCACTGGCTGAGGCTGGCAGCTGTGTGGAATCAGGTTTGCAAGTTCAGATGATTTTTTTGAACCTTTAAGTCCCTGGAGAAGGAAGGAAGGAAGGGGAGAGAAATGGGCTCCAGTGATGTGAAAGATCAGGGATTTGCGAGTCAAACAGAAGCAAGGGGCAGAACAAGGGACCTGGAGGATTAGTACAATAACTGTCAGATTCTTTTGTTGCCTCGATTGACAAGGACTGAGTGAGCTACTGCCCAGAGGAGGCCCCTGCAGCGAGTCCTGGAGGGAACCTGGAATCAATCTGCTAAGAATTGCAGTGACCGTCGCTCACCTTGGGGACTGCAGTAGGCCGCAGGCTCCAGGGTTGCCAAACTGGCCCAGATGTGCATGTATCTGTCACATGTGGCATTGGCTGGGGCTTTCTTTTTTAAGGATGTTTTTGCCAACATTGAACATGAAGAGCTTTTGAGGAACTGAAAGGCTCTGAGGCACGGTGTTTCCATGGAGTATTCCGAGCCCGAGGGGCTCCGTGTAAGCCAGTTCGTGCTCCTAGAAGGGTGGCTGCACCCTCTGGGAGATGCCTTGCAGTGCCTAGTGACATTTCTGGCTGTCCCAGCTGGCATCCAGTGGCAGTCAGAAGTCATCGTGGGGCTAAGCAGCCCACAGCCCACTCCTGTCGGTGACAGGAGTACAGAATAGCCCGACTTGGGGCCAGAGATGCTGCTGAGGGCCCTGCTGTGGCCAGGACCAC
Source organism: Octodon degus (assembly GCF_000260255.1). Classification (NCBI taxonomy): domain Eukaryota; kingdom Metazoa; phylum Chordata; class Mammalia; order Rodentia; family Octodontidae; genus Octodon; species Octodon degus. The sequence continues at coordinate 1,116,384 of NW_004524653.1, forward strand.
GTGCCCCAGCCTGACACGGTTCCCACCGTGCCACTCTATCCTGTTCTCTTGACAATGAGGCAGCTGTGCTGTATCCTCTGAGGTCATAAGCAGAGTCCCTGGGCTGGCCATCCTAGGTCCTCTCCTAGAAGGGTTCCCTCCTCCTTAGACTGCAGGCCAGGAGCTTCGCTAACCTGAATCGGAGCCCGCTGCTCTGTGGCGCAAAACCTTCGCCCCCAGAAGCCAAGCTTCTTAGCCCAGGGGGCAGGGACTGTCCTCTTCCGCTTGCTGCCTACTGTCCCATGCCCTCCTCTGCCCTGTGTGCTTTGCTTCCGAACTGTTCGCCTGGGCCTCTGAACATATGGGAGTGCCATTTCCTCTGCCAATGTCACCTCCCTTCGGAGCCTGACCACTGCATCCCTGAGGCCTTCCGGCCCCTCCGGGGGCCCTCCCTCCTCACCTCTTCTCCTGCTAAAGGGTCCTCTGTATCTGGGCAGGGAACACAGATGCACAAGGCGAGACCTGATCTCCAGCCAACTGTGTCTTCTCACCTTGTCACTCACAGTAAGTCTGACCTTGTGCCAGGCAGGGAGCTGAACAAGAATGGGTTCTGCGGGGGCTCAGTGGGTAGTGGGAGGGGTCACAGCCAGGCAAAGACTGAGGCAGTGCAGAGGGAGGTGTGACAGAAGAGCAGAGGCCTTTGGGAGGGGGCGAGTAGGTTGCCATAGAACAGAGGCTAGGTCTGCCACCAAGTCCTGCAGTCCATGTGGCTTTATAAATAAAGTTTTATTGGCACATAGCCCCAGCCACCAACGGAAATGGTGAGAGTTAAAAATAAATTGATGTATCTTTCTACATTATGTCTGTAAATTCTGTGCTGCTTATACAGCAGCAGACAAGTGTTCTAAGTTTGAGATGCGGGCTCCATGATGTTGGATCCTTTGATTTTTTCCAGAGAAGCCAGAGATTTCCATTTGTTTCTGGAGGGTGGCTCTCAGCTTTCAAATATGGGCAGCCACCTGGTTCATTTTGCCATGGCTACAGAGTGTGTTCAGGCCACTCCGGGTCAGAGCCTCTGGGACTGCTTCTCCCTGCTGGTCCTGCAGGCCTGACTGGCGGGGCTCCAGCAAGAATCTGAGAAAGCTCTCAGCCCACAGGAGGGAGAAGCTGGAAGTGGAACTCACTTCAGTCCAAGTGGAAAGTCCTATCGAGTGTAACGGGAGCCAGAGGAAGGAGCCAGAAGAGGAGCAGGATTGCAGTGTCCTGCTGGGGCTGGGGGAGCCGGGAACCATGGGCCGCGGGCAGAGGTGCTGGGCTCATCCTCCGTGGCTGCGGGTGTGGCCACACCCTTCTGTCCTCTCAGCCCCTGGCAGCTCCATTGGCCTGGTGTCTAGGGCCCGTCACTCGGCAGATGACTCAGGTCACAAGGCAGGGGCTGACAGAGATGCCCTAGGACCTTGGCCCTCTGTATCATATCCTGGGAGCCCTGCTGAGGGGGACGCGAGTGACTGTGACCTGCGCAGAGGCACAGTGCCTTGTCTGCAGCTCTGTCTCTGACCTCTGCATCTTCACGGGAAGGCACCTGGGCCACCTGCTGGCAATGAGAGACCCGGGGCTGACTCAGGCCGGCCTGCGGATCCCAGGTAAGGACAACTCAGGTTGGCTGGCAACCATCAGACTGCCAGATGGGTGAGTGAACCCCGCCAGTGCCTGGAGACCCACTGAGCTGACCAGCGCAGATACAGTCTGGGCGAGGCTGCAAAGCCACGTGGGGCATGGGGGTTCGGGGGGAGGCAGGGAGGACCATGCTTTCTGTGACTGCCACATCATGGAGCCATAAGCGGTCCTCCTATCCCCACCCAGTCAGTACCTGTGGTGTGACCCTCCGTGAAGGTCCACTGGACCCAAGTCGTCTGTCTGAGACAACTGCTGGCCCACGGGCCAAGCTGGTGGACCTGGATGACACAGATCGGGAGGGTGCTGGACCCAGCTGGAGCCCGTGGAGAGCGAGGTCATGATCCAGCCCCGTCCCTCCACATGCAAGGGCTCTGTAGGGCACAGATCCTCCAGAATCTTCCCCTGACCGAGGTGATTCGTGCCATAGATCACCACGATGCGGTGGTGTCTGGGCGACCCAGCGACGAGTTGGGCTGGGCTGGGCTCAGGGCCAGAGCCACGCACAGAATTCCCCTCCAGCTGTCTCCCTGGGACAGTGCACAGGTGTGTGACCTGGTCCTCTCTGCTGCCTTTGAACACGGCTGCTCTGGGTCTCCCAGGGATACTTGTGACACGGTGACCCCCAGGAAGAGACAGTTTCCCCCCGGCGTGGATGGAAGGCTGGGACCGCCATCCTGTGGCTGCCTGCCAGGTGCTCTCACCCCCAGGGCCGTGGGCAGACCTCTCCTTGCTGGGCCTTTGCTTTCAGGTTATAGAAGTCGCAAAGCAGTTCTGTCCTCATGCTGTGACCCTACACAGCGCTCTGTGCTCCCGGGGCTCTGAGGCCAGACAGGGTGTGCACAGACGCCCTTCCGACCCAGGCCAACTGGCCCTATTAGTAGCCCTAGTCACACTGGGAAACACCTTGTGGTGCGCAGTGCCAACTACTCCAACTACTCGGCAGGCTCACAGTGCTGGGCTTCAGGACCAGAAATCCTGGAGGGAACATTTTGGAATTGTGCTTCTGAGCCATCAGGGAAGACCTTGTCTCTTGCTCAGGGAGGCAAGACTTTGAAAGGTGGCCCAGCAGGTTTCCCTGCGTCCGCTGGCCTGGCTTGGGTCACGTGGGCAAGCTGGCCTGGCCTGGGTGCCAGGTAGCTGGATGGTGGGCTGTGGGTTCAGCTGAAAGGCAAAAGACAGAGCAGGTAAAAGCTGTTGGAAGACAACAATGACAACTAGCACCCTGGCTCAAACCAGGATCTTTTTCTTCTTTGTCCTTCAGTTTGTAATATAGTGTGGCCTTGTTTTGCCGGCCTCTTTGCTGTCTGTCTCCCCTGTCATTGGTCGTTGTCTAGGGAAGTCCTTGGAAGAAGCCTTCAGAACCTGCCCCTCACCAACAAGGAACTTAACACCTACCTCCCTCAAGTGGGGGAAGAAAATGCTCTGAAATTGTGGTGTTAAATTGTATCAGTTAGCCTTCGCTGTGTAACAAGCCATCCCCAAATAAATGGCATAAAACAGCAAGCATGTTCTCTTCATTTCATGCAATCCACTGGTTCGCTTGACACTATTCTGGTCTGGCTGGCTCGGTGGGGGCTGGATGCTTCAGGCAGGCATCACTCCCATCTGGGGCTTGTCCTCCTGTTGGCACAGGGCTCCTGGGAGCAGCAGTTCTCTGTCACACTGGCTGGCTTCCCACTGATCAATCCACACAACACACAGGGCCAGGCTGGGGATCCAGAGGAAGGACAAATAAACTCCCCCTCTTTACAGAAGAAGCTGTAGAACATTGTGGCCATTTTTTCCCCAGTGGGATCTACAGGACAGACTCCAGTGAGGCAGAACTCTGCTTCCTCGTGGTCCAGGGATATTCACACAGCTGACCACTCAGTTCTCCTGCAGTGGAACCAAACACAGTTCAAAGAGGCACATGCTACCCGAGCACTCACCACGCCCCAGACCCACGGCTCTTGGAGTCACAAGGCCACCTTTCCTAACGGAACCAAGAATACCCAGGCGGACTTTTCTAGGATGTCTTCAGGGCTGATTCCAAGCACCTTCACTCTACTGAAGTTTTCCATTTGGGGACATTCCATTTTATGCCCAAAGTTTTCCTGTCTCCACATTGCGAAGTTGCAATTGTGGACAACAAAATCAAACTTCTTCCAGAACGCAACCGTATTTATCTGTCAGAGAAAAAGGCGTCCGTTCCAGACACTTTGACCACCTTTCATCACAGTCTGCAGGCATCTGTCAACATGCACCATGCCTTATAAATATGTATAATGCCACTTCTCATATTTTGTGCTAGGAGAGGGTATCAATGCTACAATTAATTAGTCTAATTTGCATTCAAGACTATACATAATTAATTTCTTCATTAAAAGCTTTCAACATTTCTTTGCAGAAAGTGCAAAAGATCATTGATGAGGTTTGAAGAAGCAATTAGTAATAAAATATGTCAATGCTGGGACAAGAGAGAAAGAACAGGAAAGCCCCACGCCACTCAACGTTGGGCGAGTCAGGAGATGTGGGGACATCTGTCTTTCATCAGAGCTGTGCCAGGTTGTCATGTTCAGTAGAGAGAGTCACCTTCTATTCTTCCTCCCCAAGCTGTTTGGCCCTTTCTGTGCCTATCAGCTGGTTAATCAGAAATAACCTGACACACAGATCTTGCCTGAGCATTATGGCATTCTGATGGGCCGAGGACTGGAAAATCATCATATAACCAATGCAAGAATATTGATTAAAGACACATAAGAAGGGCCATTTGGGGTGCTTGCTTTCTCTTGGGCTCTGCGAAAGGCTTTAGATGCATTATTTCATGAATGTCCATAAAACACTCTGAAGTCACTACTATTGCTAATTCCTACCTAATGAGTTAGGGCAGGAGTCAGTCATTTTCTGACTGGTCCAAGGACAAACCAAGCCACATCCATCTTTTTCTGCCAGTGGCAGAGCTGAGAGGGAGAGCAGCATCTCACTCTGAGGCTGCTAAGCCTGGCCCCACGCCATAAGCTGAAAGTGTGTACTCTGTGACTTTCTGTTTGTCTCCTGCGACAACTGTCATAGGTTGCCACATGCTTGGTGGCATAAAAACAGAACAATGATTTCTCATACAATTCTGGAGATCCGAAGTTTGACCTGGGTCTCACTGGATTAAAATCAAAGCATCACCTCTGTGGAGTCCCTCTGGAGGCTCGAGGGGAGGCACTGTCTTACTGCCTATGGAGTTCCCAGACCCCCCTGCTTCCCTTGGCTTGTGGCCCCAACCCCCATCTTCTCAGTGGGACGGAGACCTTCCCGTACTGCATGACTGCTCATTCCTTTACAAGGGTCTGTGTGATGACACTGAACCACCCAGGTAATCCAAGATTTATCTCCTTGTCTTAGGACTTAAATGCAATCTCACACGGGGCCAGGGAGATGGCTCAGTAGAATAAGTGTTTTCCTGGCAAGCGCAAGGGTCTGAGTTCAATCCCCGGTTCCAAAAAAAAAGCAATCTCACTTGTGAAGTCCCTCTTGCCACAGAATAGACTTAGGGGTTCAGGGATCAGGATGTAGACTTGGGGCCATCGTTCTGGTGACCACAAGTCCTTTCCAGGAGAATGCTGCCAATCCTTGGATCGGGAGGTTGGGGGCCACTGGGATTCTCTTCAAAGTAAAGTGGAAGAAGCAGCGTCTCACTCTGAGGCTGCTAAGCCGTGCCCCGACACTCTTCAGCAGCTCACTAGCTCTACGTCCTCATGTCTGCTGTTGCTCTGAGGGAGGGAAGGCAGCAGCTCCTCTTTCCCCAGTCACATTTCCTCACCAGTTACTTCTGAGCTGTGCTCCTGATGCATAATGCATGGGCAGCCAGGACAAGAATAACTCCTCGGCACGTGTTGCCGCTGTTGTCCTTGCTGATTTCAGAGATGCTGCCTCACCAAGAGATGCCAGAAACTAGGAACAGGTTCTGCCTGTTTCCCTCACACATGATCCATCTGCCCTCCCTCCGGTTCTTCTGTCTAACACGCACTGTAGGAAGTGTACACAGGTAAGAGAGCCACTCTGTCCTGCTCTTTAGGAAGTTTGGCTGCGGTCACTAAGTCACTGGGTTAGTTAGCTTTCTGTTGTTGGGACCACATATCCAAGAAAAGAACTTAAAGAAGTAGAGGCTTATGTGGCTCATGGCTTCAGTGGGGTTAGTCCAGGGTTGGCTGGCTCAAAAGCATGAAATATTATGGCAGAAGGACATGGGAAAAAGAGCAAGTAAGCAAGCAGAGAGAAGAACCAGAGGAGGGGAGTCAACAGGATACATCTTTCCACAGCCACCCCCACTGAACTGGTCCTCTGAGTGGGCCCCATCCCCTGTAGCCATTCTGCTATGAACTCCTCAATGGAGTCATCCACCAATGAGGTTGGTATCCTTGTGATCCAGTCCCCTCTGTCTCTGGACTCCACCCCTGAACACTGTTGATGTGGGGCAGGGGGGAGCCCTCAACATGTGGAATACCCAGAAAAAGCAGGCATGAGCCCCTTGTGTTCCACACTGCCCATAACATGGGGAAGGAAAAGGAGACAAGGCAGCTCTGGATTTTCCCTGGAGCAGATCACATGTCACCTTCTAGTCAACGTCTCTAAATAAGCCATGCTCCAGTCTCCCATTGGAGGTTAGATGAAGACAATTGTACGTCAGGGGCTGAAATAACAACATACTTATGAGCCTAGCACAGTGCCTGGTACAGAACAAACCATCCACACAGCAGAAATATCTGGAGTTACTGGTATTTAACTGTGATAGCAAGACTGCAAAAGGGCTTTGGTTCCTGGTTACATACACAACACAAGCCTTTGTAGAGAAAAGATTTCTTTTCCTAACTTCAATAAAAATGGCCAAGGAATCACAGTTACTAGAAGAAGGACTTCTGTGTCAGTACCTAAAGAAGAAAAATGACTTTTCTTTGTGGGTATTGAGAAAGACCAGTGGTCTGAGATTCAGTCTTCCTCCTGCAAGCTATTCATACTTCCTGAAACCCCCCGGGGCATTTGAAATACTTTGGATAGACCTTTCAAGTGGTACACTATCAATACAGACCCGGAAGTGGTATTCATTCAATACTGACTCGGAAGAGGTATGCATTCAGTACTGACCCGGAAGCAGTACACGTTCAGTACTGACCCGGAAGTGGTATGCGTTCAGTACTGACCCGGAAGCGGTACACATTCAGTACTGACCCGGAAGTGGTTCGCATTCAGTACTGACCCAGAAATCATCTCTTCCTCTGACTTCCATCCACACTTTGTTCCTTCTGACAATGAACCCACAGAGCGGGCGACTGCGGTGTGGAAGTCTTTAGTTAAACACCCCCTTTCTCTGGATAATGCTGCTCCAAAAGGGGGCATATTTTAAGGATTCTTGCATATATACCAGTGGTCCAGTAAGACGCTGCCGATGGCTAGATTGATTGAATGGAGGGTTCTGTGCTTTGCGGTTCTTTTCTGTGCACAATTATCCATGAAGTCCCAGAAAAGCAGCCAGTGTACACTCGCTGTCAAAAGAGAAAGTTGTCCCCAGCAGAGGTGACTTCAGCAGTGTCCAGACAATGCCCATTTTCCAGTTCATGCCATAAATCAGGCCCTGTTGTTTGAGTTTCTTCATTTATGAGGCACGTTACTTAATTTTATAAATGCTGCATTATGGATATGCATAACTAATCATTCCTAATAAATACAATTATTAGGAAATAACTAAAAATAATAAGATGTTATTAAAATAATAACTCTCTCCCTCCAAATCTTGGAGGTGGTGAGTAAATAAATATCCTCTGTGTTTCTGGGTCCCCTGGAAAGGCTGCACGGAACTCTGAGGTCCATGTGAGGGAAAGGCAGTCAGTCAGGTAGAGCCCCTAGGCACCCGCTGCCCCCCACCCGACTGTGGGCCAGCCCCGGGCCTCCCAGGGAGACTGATGTGTCCACCATCCTGCCTGCTGGAGAGTTTTACCTGGGAAGGCCCTCCCTGTCTACACATCTTCTTCAAGGCCTGTTGGGGACAAGAGCCAAGTCAGCCTGGCCTCTCTGAGGCAAATGTGTGACTTGCCATGGTGACAGTCATGTCTGTGTTTGTGTGTTTTGGGAAGCTGCAGCCTCCCTCCTCTGACATCAGAGCTCCCAGGAATGCTGCAGTGCTGAGGGCCATCTGCTGGGCATGCACTCAGGCCCCCCGAGAACTGCCTCTCCCTGGTCTCCTTCCACACTAGGCATGAGACCTGGAGAAGGTGCCAGGACTGTGCCCACTTTTCAGATCATGCACCTGAGACCCACCCATGGACTGATCAACACCCCGAAGACTACCAGTTGGTGATGGTGCTGAGTCGATGTCCTTACCCTGTGCTGTCACCCTGCTCCGCAGGTGTCTGTGAGCAGCCACCATCGCACATTCACCACGGAGTTGCAGCAGCCCTGCTTATCGGTGGTCCATGGACCCTCTTGGCTAGTGGATCCACAAGGACACCTATGCCACTGACATTTGACAAATTAAAATAGTGTGTACAGGCAGCCAGGCTCCACCTGGGGCAGCCTTGTCCTGGAGAAAAGAAATTAAATAATAAATATTTAAAACAGTGAGAAACATATATAGCTCACATCAAGGGAGTACAGAAGCAAAACCAGAATAATCCATAGCAGCCCAAATCCTTGCAGTCTTATTTCTTCTGATGCTGGGGTGACATTCACCCCAATGTTTGAAGTAGTTTTGAATGACATCTGCCGTCCTGAACACATGTGCTATATTATGAACAAACGACTTGGACTGACTCTGCTGCACATGCTGCAGAGTGCTGGTGCCATCCCTCCATCCATTCGCCCACTCGCTCATCCATTCATTCACTTACCTGTTCAGCTAGCAAATGTTGATAAGCCCCTGGGGAGGCAGCCAGCTTACCACATAAGGCAGGAAAGGAGGCGTGCTCTCCCCCACCTGTGTGCTCGCTGCTTCTGCTGTCATCTACCCCCTCAGACTGCTGCCCCGTGCCATGCCACCCTGCCTTGGAGCCAGCTGGTTATGGACAGGCAACTGCACAAACCATGGGCTAAGTAAACCTTTCCCTTCCTTAATTTTGGATGTTGGGTCTTTTGTCTCAGCAAGGAGAGAAAAGTCATAACACAATCAGTCCTTCTCTGCAGGACACCTTCTCGCACGTACCGGCACTGGCTTTGGCTTGGATGTGTGTCTCCTTGGAATTCCTGAAAACGGCTACGGTAACAGCACTAGGAGCAGCGATTAGGCCACAAGGGCTCCACCCCCAGGAATGCGCTAATGATCTTGGGAATAAATTTACTATAGAAAGGCACTCTGGCCCCTCTGTCACCCTTCTGCTGTCACTGTGGAACCGTACAGAGGGGCATCCCTCTGAGACATCCTCTTGGCTAGAAGCTCCCAACCCATGGAGCCATGAGCAGCACATTTCTGTTGCATGCAAGTTTCTCAGCGTCAGATATTTCACGACAGCAGCACAAATCAGCATAGGACAGCGGAATAAACGGCCATTCCCACACCTGGCTGGCGCTCGGGCCGAGGGCTCCATGGAGAGCTGAGGGACTTCAAGGCAACCCTTTGCCACCAGGCCATCTGCTTCCCTGTGGCCTTCGCCCCCTCTCCAGCCATGGAGAGATGCTCATTCACCATGCTTACCTATCCTTTTTTATATGGCCTGGGCCCTGAGCTGGGGGCTCTGTTCTGGACCTTGTCTAGCCTGTCCAACCATACAGTTGGGGAGGAGGGTTCCTTGACAAATATTTGGATACTGGGGAGACACCTTGCAGAGAGGAGTTAAGAACCAGGAACAACATCCTCAGAGCTAGTGTGGTCCTTGGCACTGGGCGGGGACTCAGCAAAGATCTGCAGAGCGAATGACTGAGCCAACAGATTCTTCAAAAGCAAGAGCTAATGTGACCCCGAGAACAAACGAAATGGGGAGAACTGCTGAGTTTCAAGCTTTAAACAGACTGGGGGGAAGTGACCTCTGGAATCTGGTATACCAGAATTATGGGACACAAATGAACTGGCAGAAGGTCAAACACAGTGGCGCACAGCCCTAATCCTAGCTACTTAGGAGGTTGAGGCAGGAGGACCGCAAGTTCAAGGCCAGCTTGGGCAACTTAGTGAGACCCTGTCTCAAAATAAAAAACCAGAAGTGTTGAGAAGTAGCTTAGTGTGAAGACCTTGGATTCAACGAACAAAAAACCAAATATAACGAAAAAAAAGCAGGCAGGTGTAGCTCCCTCCTGAGGCCTCACCTTTCAGGAATGCCGGGATGGTCTGACGCCTTAGGAAGACCCTTTTAGGTCCTCAGTAGCTCAGCAGGAAACCAGAGAGTTCTGTCAATGTCCTGCATCCCTGTCTCAGGTGTGGGGGGCTGGTAAAGGCTGTCACCTAGTGACTTCTCATAGGAGCTGGTGCTCAGAACCCAGCAAGGACCCGGGCATCATTAACCACGCAGGCGGTCATTGCCACCATCCCCGAGGAGCTTGCCCGAAGACTGGGGTTGGGACAGGCAGGGAGGAGGCACAGAGAAACAACAGAAGCCAAAAGGTGGCTTCCCATCACCATGACCTGTCCCTAGCCTGCCTGAACCTCAGGACTCTGTCTGTGCCTGGAGAGGAATGGGCTGTCCCATCATGGGCATGCTGTGTGGCACTGGGGACTTGAGCACCAGAAAAAGAAGGAGGGTTGAGTGATGCCCTGTTCCCTGGGGACGCAGGGCCCTGTGGAAATGTCTGATTGTTTATCTGCATGAAGAATATGCCATTTCTGAGGGCTTGCCAGGTTAAATAAGCCACCTAAAAAGCTGTAAAAATAACAATAGCTGCATCACAGTGAGCTCGGGCTGGGACCCAAAGGGGCGATGCTCCGGTGGAGTCTGAAGCAGACATGAACTCCCACACTGAAGGCATGCTGCACCCCAGCCACCCCCATCTGCACCCCAGAAGAGTCACAATAGCCACAAACCACATGAAATGGAGGAGCCAAGAGCTCACACCCTGGCTGAGGCAGCAAAGCGGCCAGCAAGCTCCTCCTGCCACAACCTGCCCTCAGGACAGGAGATCTCAGTGGGAACTGAAGACCAACTCCCAAGATGCCCTCAGCCCAGGGCACCTGCTCACTCCGCCCACGGGAACCTGGGCAGATGCCCAGGCATTGCTGGCTCAAGCTTTGTCCACAGTTCACCCACACACCCTCACCATGGGATGCGTGAATTCAGAATGTGGGGGTCACTGCTTAAAGCAGAGAACGTGGGGCGAATTCTCACTGACGCCTCCCAAGCCATTACACCATTACTGACAGGAAACACAGGCAGCAAAGGGATGCTTGGAATCTGTGATGCTGGGGATGGTGCTACCTTCCGGCCAGGCCGGGTCCAGCAGCTCACAGCCGTGCCACCCAGAATTTGATTTCTCTGTTCCTCTTCTTGCTTCAGTCTGCAGGGGTGCTTAATCACCAGGCTCTACCTGGCAGTGGATGGTGGCATGAGTTGCCCCACCTTCAGGGCGACTGTCTCTATAGTTTCTGTCTCTGTAGTTTCCATGAGATCCAGACGGGCACTTTATTTGTCCAGAAATGCCAGTAGGTCTCTGTGTTAGCTGTTTAGAAGTGTGCCGTCAGTTTGAGAATAGTTTAATCGCCTCTGAGCCCTCTTCACTGAGAGGGGGCTGCGACGCTGGATGCGGGTCCCATCATTTGGATGCTGGTGCTTTACCATGGACTTACCCACAAGCCCACGAACCAGCCCCATGTGCAGATGGAGTTGGGCTTAGTGGGTGTGGCTAATGCCACTGGGGAGAGGTTGCGACCCAAACGAAAGCCTGAGCGCATTCATGGTGCTGACTGGGAGAGGGGTCTGATGTCAGCAGGAGAGGAGATATCCGTGACTGTGGCCGAAACCCTCAAGCCCTGACACTCCACGAGTGCCCTTTCTTTTGCAGAAAGCACTGGGCAGCGACTCGGGAGAATGATAAATTCCTTGGGTATCAATTCCCCAAGTCACATGCGCATTAATGAAATATTTTTAATCTTGTCCTTCAAACAAGCTGGCTTGTCTCCTAATAGGTTCCAATTAAATCCCTTTTTAAAATTACATTGTTGTTAAAGACTTTGCTATCTTCTCATGATTTTCTGCCCCTCACTCTCAGCCCAACCCTCTCAAAAATTGCCCTGCCATCCCCTTTTCCTATTAAAAGATGGAAAATTGCACAATGCACCTAATTAGTCAAATTCGAATCGTATGTGGCTATCACAGCCCAATGGTTGAATTTCACACACCATTTGAAAAGACACGCTAGAACAGCCATTGTTGAGCTCCCCACACTTCAGCGGGCCTATTCAATTACAAAAGGAATTATTTTCCTTTCTGTCATTGGAATGCTCTAGCAATATGCTATTAACCTTTATTGATTTTTGCTTAAATCTATTCAAGATGGGTACATTTTTGCAAATCAAATGTGCGGGTATTTAAACAGAAATATTTCATTAAGTGAATTTTCTTTTTAAATGAAATTTGTTAAATGATTATAAATGACTGGAGACAGAGTTTCGAACTTCAAGACATGAGAAGGTTGGAGAACATTCTGGGCTGCCAAATGGGCTGTGGGGGTTGGGGAAGATCTTGAAGGGACTATGGAGAGCGGGAAGGTGAGACTCGGGCCTTCACACACCTCCAGGTTGGGGAGTAGAAAAGCTGCTCCCCTCCAGGGACCTCGTGGGCCTCAGGGCCACGTGAGCATGGAGGTCCGGCTGGCGGGGAAACAGCCATGAGAGCGATGGTGGTGGCTGTCGGTGTCAGGTGCCAACCATTCGTGTCTACCGCATGAGTGGCTCTAGATGAATTCTGTGCCATTTGAAGAAATTTTGCAAAAGCATGACCTCTCTCTCTCTCTCTCTCTCTCTCTCCTCTCATGTAGTGCTCAGGATTAACCCAGGGCCCGGCATGTGCTTACAAGTCCCAGTGCTGCCACCGGGCCACACCCCAGCCCCAACGATCTGTTTTCTTGCCTGGAAACATCAGTGAATGCAGCGTTCTTGGAGTGGTGACCTCACCTCTCCCTTCTCAGCTCTCTCCCTCTCACTAGGACTCCACTTAGAACTTAAGTTTCAAAGGATTTGCTGCGGTTGTTTCCGCGCTGTCAATTGCTTTGCACTGCTCTTCGGTGGCTTAGAGACTATTTACCAAAGAAATGTCAGCTCACTCACTGCAGATAGCAACAAAGCAGTGAAATCTTCTGATGAATAAACAAGCACCTGCACAACCCACATGTGACATGCACCTGTGCGCATTCACATGAGGCACATGCCTCCACATGCCTGCACACATGATACATGCACCCAGGAATACTCCAAACCCTTTTAGCTCAGCACCATTCAGAGAGGGGACTTGTATATGGAAAACTCCAAATCAAACTGAAGGCAGCAAGCTCACCTTATTTAGTTTGTCAATGGAATTGGGTTTGAGTAGAATTAGAGAAACCTGCTTTTCAAATTCCTCTAGAGTGTGCACAAAATTAAGCAAATATTAAAATGAGTGTCAAAAAACCAGAAGTCACAGGGACGCAGACTCTGGATAACTGATTGAGCTTTGGATGCTTGGTAGGAAAGCAGAATTTTTCTTAGGCATGGACACAAAGCTGTTTCCTCTGTCAAGAGTGATGGGCACCTAGCCTCACATGTTGTCTTTTATTTTACCCTTTCAGGGAGTCTGGGGCTTGCAGGGATGGGCCAAATAGTTACTGCTCAGTCACAAGCCCTGGGGACAGTCACTCAGTGACCACGATCCTCTGCAGTGCCCTGTGCTCTGCGCCCAGCCTATAGTTATAGGTCAAGAGCTCCACTCTCACCCAGTTGGGTCTGATCTTGGAATTGGCGGTGACCTCCCCCTGCAGAGCGTTGTGCCATCTGCCCATCTTTCCTAGGGCCACACTGTGATATTTGATCTCGACGGTCCACTGATCGGACAGAGACACAGCAAGGAGATTAGTGGGGTACATTTCCGCCACGCTCTTTCCATTGTGATTGGCCTGTCTTGGACTCGACCAAGATAAATCTCATTCTTTAGGTTGCATAGGCCAGATTTGTGTAGGTCAACAGTGGAAAGGGAACTAACGTCCAGAGTCCATCTAATCTACAAACCATGTCCAGAGCCCGAGCCCCTCCCACTACTCTCACCACTGAAGCTCCAGTACTACACCCTTGGGCCCTGCAGCCCCATCTAACAAGGAGGAGGGACCTTGAACAGCTTTAGGCTCTCGCTTTCTGAGCACCTCTTAGACATTTCCCAGTCCTAGTGTCATGTGTTTTAAATACCCGGATGGAAAGCTGAGCCCTACTGACTGCTCAGTGCGGGGTACGGTGCCCTTAGTATCGCCCCCTGCACCCAAGGGGCTGTGCACCCTGTGAACAGTAGCCATGAGGAGCGCCCCCACCCCCATCCCAGCCATGCTGGACTCCGCAGAATCACAGCCTGGAGGGCAGAGTCTGAGCCATGACTGGAGGATCTCAGAGCAGGTGGAGGCCCTACAGAACTGCCCAAAGCGGAAGAGTGCACAGGAGTTCGTGGTTCGGGGGCTGCCCACCTGGGTCCCACCCACCTCCACTTCATATCAGGTGTGAGACCCGAAGCAAGTCTGAGCCTGGGGCTCGGAACAGTGAGTGCCCAGCCGGCTGTTCCTGAGGCCGAACACATCCTCTGCCTTCACAGCAGCCCTTCAGCGAGCAGGAGCTCCTGTCATTCCTAGAGCAGCTGACCAAGCCAGATTCCCACAGTCGGGTGCAGACTGGGGTTCTGCCCACGTGGGCAAACCTGGAGGCTGGTACGAGTTCTGCACAGCCCAGACCGGAGGAGAATGCCCCTCCTGACCGTCAGAAAACTGGGGAGAGCTGGCTGCCCTTGGCCACAGATGTTTTGATTTCATTTCTGGATTTTGCTGCTCCTCCCTTCTGCCACCCAGATTACGGCCCCAATCGCGCAGTGATGTTTGCTTAGTCTTGTCACCTGTCAAAAGGCATTTGGTCTCCTGAGCCAGGCCCTGAGCAGGAGCATAAAAGAGAAAGACAGTGTGGGCCAGAGAAGGTGATGCAGAGAGACTGAGGCGAAGAGGAGCTGGAGGAAGAGAACGCAATCTCAGCCCGGAGCTGTCAAAGCAAAACAAAATGCCCACAACAATTAAGAAAAGAAGGACCTCATTTTTAGTTCAAAAATACTTCCCCACTGTCTTAAAACTGTAGGTTCCAAAAGTACATTTTAGGGTGTTGGCTTAGAAAATAGGGACACACTCTGAGTACCAGGAGAATTTCCTGTGGGGGGCCTTGGGGGAGGGCAACCTGGGGCTCAGTCCCTGTCTGGGGCTCCTTACAGCTCAGGGCATCCCATCTCTGCACCGAACTCGCTTCTTGGCAGTGTCACCAAGCAAAATACAGGAGGGCAGTTCAATGTGAATGTCGGGTGAGAAGTGATTAGTTTTCTCGATATGAGTGGATCCCAGCCTGGTGCGGTGGCACACACCTGTAATCCAGTGCTCAGGAGGGTGAAGCAGGAGGATCGCCACACTGCAGGCCAGCCTAGGTTACCTTGTGAGTTTGAGGCCAGTCTGGACCTCACAGCAAGATGCTGTCTTTAAAAACAAAACAAAACAACAACAACAACAAACCCACAAAAACAAATAAAACAAAACAAAGTATAAAAAAAACCAAACAAACAAAGTATATCCCCTGCAATACTGGGGACATCTTTACACTAAAGATGTTGGTACAGTAAATCTGGAATTCAATATAATAATCTCTGAATTTTAGGATAGTATAATTTCAGAATAACCATGTGTTCCACAAATATATTTGTGACTTGTGAAAGAATTGAATAATTTAGAATTTAGTAAAATAGCATCAGAATAATTCCTAGTCTGTTTGTGTCTCATGTAATATTTGAAGCATAATACACTAAATCTTTAAGCATTACACAAGTGGAATTTACTATAATAACTTTGGAATTTTGGCATAGTTTTAGAGGTCTTTTTAAAAAACTTTTTTGGTTAGTTGTCTTCAATCTTGGGGCCTGCTAATACCAAAAAGTTCTTTTTTTCTTGTCCAAAATCTGAGTTTGACTAGTGCTACTGCTGTTTGTAAATCTTGTGGAGTTTGTGCAGAAGAGGCTCTGTCCATATTCTGTGTCCTTGCCTGGCTATGGGGCTGTGCCCTCTTTTTTTTTTTTTTTTTTTTTTTTTTAGGGAAGGGTTTATAGAGTATTTAGGGTCTCACTATTAAATTGGACTCATAGTGATCCACCTGTTTACAGCTCCCCAGAGCTGGGATTAGAGGTGCGCACCCCCTCGCCCAGTCTTAATCACCAGCACCCCGGGGCGGGGCCGGCACGGCAGGCCCGAGGATTGAACCCCCAGCCCTTGCACCTGCTTGCAGGTGCTTTAATCTGCTGAGCTATTTGGCCGGCCCAGGGGCTGTGCCCTCTGAGGAGCGATGCCAAGCCCTCCTCAGAGGCGAGCATTTCTCCAGGCCAGAGCAGAAGGAGCCACCTTCTAGCAGGGCCTCCTTTATCCTGGCCCTGCCTGTTTTTCCTCCCATCAGAGGATATCGAGAGCCCTTCCTGGTCCTCGTCATGGCCCGGATAGTTTCTATTTGTAATCTCACAGAAAAGTTATTGGAATTCTAGGAAGTTAATTCCAATCTATCACTTCCTGTGCAACTCGTGGTGGAAATAAAGACAGCAAGGCACATGCGTACTCATGGGGAGCCCAGGGGCCCTAAGTCCAGCCAGGATGATGGCTCTCTGGAACAAAGGCCTCGACCTGGGGCCAAACCCGGGTTTTATTTGTGAAGAAGCGAGTTGTTTGAGGATGAGTGACCATGACAGTGGCCTGAAATACACGAGTGCTCTGAGCTGGGCTAGGTAGGAGGCCTGAAATCCCCTCTGCAATGAGCAGAGAGAAGGATATGCAGAAGGAGTAATCTGCAAAACTCGACTGAGATGGGATCTAAGGCTTGGGCTCTGATGCTTCAGCTCTGATGTGTTGTGAGCTTTCAAGCCCCAAGTCCCAGCCTCTTCCTCTGATCCCAGCCCACAGAGCAGAGTGTCGGCTTCTTCATCCTTCCTCAACCTTCCTCACCTTGCCCCACACAAGGGTCAACAGGGATCCCAGGAGACATTGCCTATATCGTCAAAGACTGCCGCCAGGCTGGCCTAGGTGCATTGCTTGAAGCCCACTGAGGGGAGAAGGAAAAAGTCCTAGCCAGCTCTGGACACATCAATACAGGGACATAGGGTCAGGTTCAGCCCAACTGGAGACAACTGCTCCTCCTTCAAGGAGTCGCCCAGGTGGTCTTCTGCAATGGGAGAGCAGCCACTTCACCTCCACCTCTTGCACTCCTCAGTGCTCAGCCCAGAACTTTCCCTCTCCTGCTTCCTACCCAGACCCCATCCTGAAGGCCTCTTTTGCATCCCCAACTAAGATTTGGGAACCTGGAGGATCTGATGCTGGAGTTCTGAGTGCTTTCTTGAGCCCTGGGCCCGAGAACCAAGTTCTCCTCATTGAGAACCAAGCACTCCTCATGGCCAGGGCTTGGTGGACCTTTCCTGTAAAGGGCCAGCTATCACTTTGGGGGCCATAAGCTGTTATCTGATTCTGTCATAGCAGCGGGAAGGCAACCATGAGCAATCCACATGCAAACTGGCACAACCGTGCACCGTAACAATTTATGTACAAAAATTGGTGGCTGGGCTGGATCAGGTCCTGAGCCTGTGATTTGAACGCCCTGCTCTAAGGACCCCAGGTAGAGACAGGCCTCAGGCAGGCTGAGTGAAGCCAGGCATCAGCTTGGGCTGGGAGGAATGGAAACTTCAAGTCGACTTTTAGGGTAGTAAATGTATTAGCTCTGACTTAAAAATACTCATGCTATTCAGGGCCCTGTCTTGAGAACCAACGAAATGCAGGCCAAGCAGTAATCAGCACCTCATTATAGCCCAGGCCAGGGAGATAGCTGAGTAGAATAAGCGCCTGCCTGGCAAGCTCAAGGTCCTGAGTTCAGTCCCCGGTACCACACACACACAGCCCAGGCATGCATTGCTGAGTTCTCTGAACCTCTATATGGGCCCAGAAAGCTCGCAGAGCTTCAGCATCAGATTTTCCAGGCTCCCAAATCTTAGCTGGGGCTGCATAAGAGGCCCTCGGGTTGGGTCCAGGTAGGGAACAGGGGAGAGCAAGTTCCAGGCTGAGCACCGAGGAGCGCAAGAGGCAGGAGGTGACGCGGCCTCTCTCCCTGCACCCTCCTCTCCCCAGCTCACGCAGCCCCGGCCACAGGGGCCCCCCTGCACCCTGACTGTGCCACCCACTCCTCCTGATGTTCATCACTGTTCCACTGCTGGGATAAAATACCGAGGAGAGCAATGCAGAAAAGCCAATGTCTACCTTGGCGCACGATTTCGGAGATCCTGCTCCGTGGCCAGCTGAGCCCGGGCAGGAGCTTGATGCAAGGAGACAATCTGCTTGACTGGAAGGCAGTTAGGAAGCAGGGAGCAGAACAGCCAGTGAAAGAGGAAGGGACTGGGGACAAGAATGCCAGAGCCCAACCCCCAACAGCACGCTCAGCTAGAGATCCTCAGGGGATTATAGCACCGCCATGATCCAGTCACATTCCCAAAGCCTACCTCTGCACACAGAAACTGTGCAGGAAACACTTTGGGTGTAAATCACAGCACTCTTAGCTCTTGCTGTTTTGCCTGGAAGGCTTTTCCCTGGAAATTCAAAAGCTCACTCCCTCACTTCACTGTGGCCTCTACCCAAAAGCCACCCAGGCCAAATCCACCCAAAGCAAAGCAGCCTGCACCCTGTCCCAGTCTTGCCCATTGTCTGTTTTGTTCCCTTAGGTGCACTTGCTGTCATCTCTGGTTATCTTACTTGCTGTGCTGCTTACTTGCTTGTCATCTGGCTTGGTTGCCAGACTATAAGCGCCCTCCAGGCAGGAATGTCACAGAAGCAGTTCCTGGCTGGTTCACCAGGACCTGGCACAGTGCTTGGCAGGATGTGGACTCGCAGTTGATGTGTCTGTGGGGTGGGTTATAGCTGGGAGGCACTGGACACCTTGCTTCTGCTGTCTCACCTGCAGGCTCTGCAACCTACACGGGGCAAAATGCAAGTGTAAAAGTGATGGGGTGTGGACTCCTGGCTTCTGGTAACAGATATGGAGGCAAGACCTAAGTGACAATGGTGTGAAAGTGCTGGAGACAGAAATCAAGGGGACTGGTGCTTAAAATGATGCAGGATGGCTTTTCCACTTGGTATAGTTTTTAGCCCATGGACTAAAGCTGTGATAGAAAACCTAGAGTTTCCTAGTGTTGAAGAAACTAGAGCAGGATGGTTACAGCCCCAAGTCACAGCTGTATAAGGGACTCCATGAAGGACAGACACAGTGGGAGATGCCTTAAATCACTCTGCCTCAGTCTGTAGCCGACCCCTGAAGTCACATAGAGGAAAGACTCCCTGTGAAAGTTTCGGCCATGGACCACTGCAGGGGACAGTAGTTTGCAGTTTGAGCTTGCATGTTGACTGTGTGCTTAAGAAGATCAACATTCTTGAGAGAAATCTGGAATCTCTACAGTACATTTATAATATTTAGAATACAATTAATATGTAGTAGGCCTTCAAAAAATCAGGGAAATTAGACCCATTCTTAAGAAAAAAGGCAACTGGTAGAGAACAACTCCAAGATACCCCCAACCTGAAATGGTGAAACAAGGATCTTAAACCAGCTCTGTGCTCAAAGATTATAAATGAAAGTATACAGGCAATAAATAAAAAATAAGAACTCTTGGCAGACAAACAGAAATCACGACAATGAAATAAATGGAAATTCTAGATGTAAAATATGCAATATCTGAAATTTAAAGATTCACAGAAGTGGCTTAATAAGATTAGGAGTCACTGATTTTGAACATAGATAAATAGAGATGTCCATTCTGAAGAGAGAAAAAATGAATTTTTTAAAAAAGGAATCAGATCTTTCAACCAAGATGGCAGAGTGGTAAGCAGCAAAGAGCCTCTCTGAGAGTTGCCATCCAGACAGCAGAATACAGCAATGTGGGAAAAACAAGAAGGGGCAAAGGGGGTCCCTGTACCCTGGAAGGATCTGATTGCAAAGTGAAGCCCACGGAAAGAGTGAAGACAGAAACTTCAACAAAGAAAAAGCAGGTACTTGGTAGTGTCTTCTCCCTGAGATGGGATTCACTGGTTAGGCTGAGAACTCGGAGCAGCTGCTGACTCCAGCAGCTCCCAGCTGGGCTCAGGCCTGTGGAAGGTGTGCTGCTGGCTGCAGGCTGAATGAGTCTGGTTTTATCCAGAAGGTGCAGGCTTGCTCAGGTTATCCACTATCCCATCAAAAAGCTACTGCTGGCTTGCTGGGATAAATCAATATGGATCAGGACTCTACCAGTGACAGCAGAGAAAAACACAGAAGTAGACATTTTTCCTGGTTTTGTTTTCCCCTCCCTTTCATTTATTTTGTTGTTGTTGTTGTCACCGTTGTGGTTTTGTTTTGGGGTTGTTTTTCTCTTTCATTGTTATATTTTGTTTTATATGAGTATGAACATGATTTCTAGATTTTTTTTTGTGGTTGTGGTTCTGTATTGTCCTTTTTAACTCTTTCTTCTCTTTCCCTTCAGTCTTTTGTACCAATTTCCCAAAGATAGTGTAGTCCCTCTTTGTCCTCCAACCTTACTTTTAGTCTATTCCTCTTTGTCTACTTCTCTGTTTTCCCCTCCACCCATTTTAAATCTTAACCCCTGAGGATAAAATTGACCTATTAAGGACTGGTATACTGCATGAAATTTTCTGATTTGTCTTAGATTTTGTTATATAACCACAAACCTAGTTCCTACAGTTAAAGGTGGCAAATTAATGGTTAGCTCAGTTGGTCATTTTCTGGGCTGTGTTAGATGTTCTTTTCATTGGTACCACTATCATCAAAAGGGACATAATTTTTTAAACATCTGCCCTTCCAGGTAGTCCAAGACTGAGATTGACTAAGGGTCACAGAAAGTACTTTGGTGCAGTGCCAGAGAGCCATGGCCTGGACCAAACAGGCAGCAACTTCTCATTCCCAACAAACAGAAGATGGAGGATCTTACAATGGACTCAAAATCCCAAAACCAGCTACATCTGGCAGACACCTTATCAAATCAGTCATTTCCTAAGGATTCTAAATACTAGAAATAAAGTAACCTACCATAAGCAATTTATAAACATCATTCAAGGAATAAAAATATAAAAAAAGAAAAGAAAATGCGAAGATGACTAAACAAGAAAAACCTCAGAATCTAGTTCACCAAAGGCAAGCCCAGGGGACAATGAGAGGACAATCTGAAAGCCATCCACTTGGCCTCTCTGAAATAGTAACCACAAAGTAATTGAATAAAGCACTAGAAAAAAACAAATCAGAAATAATTTCTCAGATAATTGCAGAGATGGTGTCCATAGTGAAAACTATGATGAGTGACTCTAGAGCAGACACAGACCAAAAAAGAAAAAATAAAGGGGCTTAAGAATATTATGGAAGTCATGAATGCTCAGCATAAGAAAGAAATAGAAGGGCCAGCCAAATAGCTTAGTGGACTAAAGTGCCTGCTTAGGCGAGCTCAGTGGCCAAGGTCTGATCCCTGGCATGCCGTGCCTGCCCCACCGCTAAGGCACGCTGAGATGGCAATTGAGACTGTGCATGGTGGCACGCGCCCATAATCCCAGCACTTGGGAGGCTGAAAACAGGAGAATCACTACAAGTCCAATCTGTGTAGTGAGACCCTGTAGACCCTGTCCTAAAACACACACACACACACACACACACACACACACACACACACAAGAAAGAAATGGAATCCATAAGGCATATTCAAACAGATATCCAGGAGAATAAAAATTCTTTTAAAGTATTCACAGATTAAGCCAATGGAGGGACAGGATCTCAGATATAGAAGACAGGCTTGCTACTCGTGATTATGAAAAGAACAATTTCTTAAAAATAGGAAGGGACCATGAAAAAACTCAATATGAGATGAATCAAAGAAGAAAAGCTTAAGATTGATTGGAGTGAATGAAAAAGCAGGAGACAACATACATCGTATATAAAAAGAAAACTATTCACAGATGTAATGGCAGAAAACTTCCCTTGTAGAGAAAATGAATTTGACATATAGTAAGTAAGGCATATAGAACTCCAATTAGCCATGATTTAAAAAAAAAGAAAAAACTACATCCAGGCATATCATAGTCAATATTCCAGAAATTCAATACAAGAGTAGAATCTTAAAAGCTCTCAGGAAAAAGAGACAAATCAACGATAAAGGAAAACCCATCAGAATCACCACTGACTTTTCAGCACAAACCCTCAAGTCAAAAAGACCTTAGAGTGAAGTATTTCAAGTTCTAAAGGAAAACCACCTTCAACCCAGATTGATGTACCCTGTAAAACTATCTTCTAAAACTGATGGAGAAATTAAATACTTCCATGACAAAGAACATCTGAGGAAATGCGTGACACCAAACAATCACTCCAAAATGTTTTGAAGGACATTCTAGAAAGTGATAACAAGGACTCCAACTTCTTGAACTGCAACAGATGGAATCCAACAGGCAAGGCAAACAATTAAATAGAAGGAGTGGGAGATAAAAGGGGGGGCCACCAGAGAATAACATGACAAGGATAAACCAACTCCTGTCATTGATAGCCATCAGTGTTAACAGTCTTGATTCATCAATCAAAAGACACAGACTGGCGGAATGGATCAAGATCCAACAATATGCTGTACACAAGAAACACATTTACTTAAAAAAGAAATTCATAGATTGAAAGCCAAAGGATAGAAAACAACACTCCATGCAACAGGAATCCAGAAAAAAGCAGGGATAGCTATTCTATTTGCAGGAAAAAAAAAAAGTGAATTTCAAGCCAAGACTGATTAAGAGAGATAAACAAGGTCACTACATCCTTGTAAAGGGAAAAGTCCAAGAGAAAGAGATAACAATTATAAAAATATATGCAACAAGTACCAGTGCACCCAACCATATAAAACAAATATTAGTGGGCATGAAAAATCAAATAAATACTAATACAATTGTATTGAGAGATCTCAATACCCTGTTGCCACAAAAAGACAGATAAACTAGACAAAAAATCAACAATGAATATTAGAACTGAATCACAATTTTAAACAAATGGACTTAGTAGATGTCTACAGAGTGATCCACCCACAGCATCAGAATACATGCTCTTCTCAGCTGCACTCAAGACATTCTCAATGGTAGACCACGTATGACCTCACAGAACATGCTTAAGAAAATGCAAGGGAGCTGGAATTATCTTGGGCATATCATCAGACCACACAGCAATGAAATGGGAAATCAATGGCAAAAGAAATCATGAAAACTTCACAAACACATGGAAATTAAGCAGCACCCTGGTGAACAACCAAAGGATCACAGATGAAATCGAGGAAGAAATCAGACAATTTCTAATTTAGTGTCTACAATTAAATGATAATGACAATACAACAAACTGGAGCTTATAGGACACAGTGATAGTGGTCCTAGAGGGAAATTTATAGTAGCGAAGACCCATACCAGGAAAACAGGACAAACACAAATAAACAACTTAATGGTGAACTGCAAACTTCTACAAAAAGAATAGCAGGCTAAGCCAAAAGCTCATACAAAAGAAGAAATTATAAAGATGAGAGCAGAAATTAACACGTTGAAAACTAAATAACAATACAAAAAGTCAATAAGTCAAAGAGTTGGTTCTTTGAAAAATTAAATAAAATCAGCAAACCTTTATCCAACCTTAT
This sequence comes from Octodon degus, assembly GCF_000260255.1. Taxonomy (NCBI): domain Eukaryota; kingdom Metazoa; phylum Chordata; class Mammalia; order Rodentia; family Octodontidae; genus Octodon; species Octodon degus. Next base: position 1,139,885 of record NW_004524653.1, read on the forward strand.
AAAAAAACAAAGAAAAGATTCAAATCCACACAATTAGAATTGAAACGAGTGATATCACAACAGATTGCCGAAATCCAGAAAATCCTCTCTACCTCCTTTGAAAACTTATATTCTAATAAGATGGAAAATGCAGAAGAAAGAGACATATTCCTAGATACATATGAATTATGAAAGTGGAATAAAAAAGATATAAAATCTTAAATAAACCAATTTCGATCAATGAAATCAAAGATACAGTTAAAAGCCTATCAATAAAGAAAAGCTCAGGGGCCAGGGAGATGGCTCAGTAGGATAAGCGCTTGACTGGCAAAAGCAAAGATCTGAGTTCAATCCCTGGTTCTGCCAAAAAACAAAAAGCTCAGGTACTGACAGATTCATTGCTGAATTCTATAAGAAATTTAGAGAAGACCTAACACCATTATTTCTAAACCTCTTTAATGAAATTGAAAGGGAAGAAATACCATTCCTGGAAGCAAGCATTACTCTGATACCAAAACCACAGAGGGACCCAACTAAGAAAGAGAATGTATCAGTTATACTCCTCTCATTGCTGGGACAAATACCCGACACCCAAAATGAAGGAAGGAAAGGTTTACTTAGCTCACAGTCAGTGGAGGTTTCAGCCCACACTCAGCTGGCTACAAGGCAGAATGGAATGTGGCAGAGGCAGCAGTTCATGGTGGCAGCAAAGAGCAGAAAGAGCAAAGGGAATGGCAGCAACAATAGCACCAACAGAGAGCAAGTCTGTCTCCCTTACATTGTAATGCAGAGAGTGTCTGCCCCAGGGCACTCACACACTTAATCCCAGCATTGGATCAAGAATCAATCACAAACTCCAGAAGCCGCCCTATGACTGCATGAGGCTTTGGGGGAACAAGTAGACACAAACCACAACAGAGAACTACATGCCAATCTTCCTAAGGAACAAAGATGCAAAAATCCTCAATAAGAAAGTGACAAACAGAAAGCAGCAAATCATCAAGAAGATTATACACCATGGTCAAGTGGGATTAATCCCAAGAATGCAGGGATGGTCCAATATACATAAATCAATAAATGTAATACACCTTATTAATATTAACAGAGCCAGTGATCGATGATGTAGAGTGTACCTAAGGAGAGTCACCTGGAGAGGAAACACTCTCTCAGGCTTTCACAGAGAGCAAACTGGTCAAGCAGTGGCCGTGACTCAGTCACATGGCTGACACTGACAAAGGATCTACACACTGTGGTACAGAGTTTCAGAATAAATCTGGAGGGGATTTGACTGACTTTGTCAGATACAAAAGTTATATTTCTTGTTATATAGGTCTTGCTTTATCTTCATCTTAACAATCCAGCAGAAAAGTATAAAAATGAAGTATAAAAAGTAAAGCTATCTTAATATGCTGAGCTGTAAAAGGTTCAAGTCAACAACTTCTGACATTGCCAGTCCTACGGAAAACTCACTAGTATTATGGACTACTGGACTATATTGGAATATTTTGCTGAACTCACGCACCTACAATATTTAAATGACAATGGAATACCCATCTCTGACAAAACTAAACAAAAAAAGGGGATATAAACGAACGATTAGCTGGGGAGATGGCTCACTAGAATAAGCACTTGCCTGGCAAGCACAGGGCCTGAGTTCAATCCCCGGTTCTGCCAAAAAAAAAAAAAAAAACCTAAATGAATGATTATTTTGTATCTGTCTATTCAAAGTAGTTAGGGTAGATATACAGCTACTTTTTCTTAATTCAATGAATAGAAAGATTTATTCTAATATTTTTTGTGGACAGGATATCATGCCTGCATCTTGTACAATGAAGAACCACAAAGACAACAATATGCAATGTATTAATTATTGAAACTGTCCTACTAATTGGTTTTGAAACTGTCTCATTGCTATTTGTTTCTCAATAAAATTATTAAAAAAAATTAACAGAGCCAAGGATAAAAACCATATGATCATCTCAAGATATGCAGAAAAATCTTTTGACAGAGTTCAGCACCCACTCATAAAAATCCCTACAGAAAGTTGGAATATAGTCTTTATCTCCACCTGAGAAAAGCCGTCTATGACAAACCAACAGCCAACATCATACTAAATGGACAAAAACTGAAATCTTTCTCCCTAAAATCAAGAACTAGACAAGGTTGTCAACTGTCTCTACTCTTATTATACAACATAGTCCTGAAAACTTTAGCCAGAGCAGTTAGATAAGAGGAATGATGATAGGAAAACAATAAATCAAATTGTCATTATTTATGAATGACATGATACTCTACATAGAAGGCCTCAAAACTCCACTAAAAAAACTGATCAATTTAATACACAAACTCAGTAGCACAGCTGGACACAAAGTCAACACTCAAAAATCAATAGCCTTCTTATACTTGAGTAACAAACTCACTGAGAGAGAAATTATGGAAAAAAACACCTCACACAATAGCATTCCAAAAAAAATGAAACACTGAGGAACCAATCTAAAGAAGGATGTAAAAGACCTCCACATTGAAAAATACAGTACTCTGAAAAAGGAGATTAAAAAGGATATCAGAAAATGGAAAGGTATCCCTTGCTCTTAGTAGGAAGAGTCAATATAGTAAGAATGGCCATATGTCCAAAACTGTTGCACAGATTTAATGCAATTCCAACCAAAATTCCAATAGAATATCTCACAGAATTAGAGAAAACAATCCTAAAATTCATTTGGAAACAAAAGAGAACCAGAAAAGCAAGACAATTCTGGGCAACAAAGGCAAAGCAGGGGCATCATATTCCCTGACTTGAAATGATACTACACAGCTACTGTGATAGAAAAAGCATATGACTGGAAAAAACAAACAAACATCTACCACCACCACCACCACCACAAAACAGATCTGAAGATTAATAGAACCATTTAGAAGATTCAGAAACAACTCTAGACATCGAGTCACCTTATCTTTGACAAAGGTACAAAACACATTCCCTGGGAAAAAAGAACCCTCTTTAATAAAAAGGTGTTAGAAAAATTCTGTACATACCAAAGATTACAATTACAAATGTCTTTCACCGTGCACTAAAGTAAATTCAAAATGGATCAAAGATCTAAATATTAAAACTGAAACATTAAATCTGCTGGAAGATGGAGTAGGTAATACTCTTAAAGACTTTGGTGTAGGCAAAGACTTTATGAATAGAACCCCAACTTCACAGGAGCTATCCCAAAGAATCAACAACTGGGATCTCATTTTATTAAAAAGCTTTAGCACAACAAGAGAAACCACCAACAGAGTGAAGAGAAAAGCCACAGTGTGGGAAAAAATGTTTGCCAGCTGCTTCTCAGCAAAGGCTTGCCATAGAGAACGTACAAAGAACTGAAAAACCGAGACCTCCTAAATTTAAAGATTCAGTCTAAAAATGGACATCTGAGATGAATATACACTTCTCAGATGAAGAAATATAAACAACAAATAAACACATGAAAAATTTTCAATATCACTGGTCACTCGAGAGATGCAAATTAAAACACTGAGATTCCATCTCATCCCAGAAAGAAAGGCTGCCATGAAGAAATCAACCAGTAACAAATGTTGGCGAGACCAGGGCGAAGAAGGAAGCTTTCTCCTCCGCTAGTGGGAGTGGAGGCTGTGTGACCACTGTGGAAACCAGTGTGGGATTGCTTAAAAAATAAGAATAAAAGTCCCATTTGACCCAGCTATCCCTGTTCTAAATGTCTTCCTAGAAGAATTAAAAACATCATACCACAGTGATATATGCACCCCCATGTTTATAGCGGCATAATTTGTCATAGCTAGACCTTGGAAACAACCCCAATATCCATCAACTGAGGAAAGGATAAAGAAATGGTGGTCTTTTTATACAATGGAGTACTACTCAGCCATAAGGAAAGATAAACTTGAATATTTTATAGATAGATCTAAGACCATACTCATAAGTGAAATAAACCAGATGCATATGTGTCAACATTATATTTGTTGACAATACAACTTCTCCCTAGTGTAAGAAGTTGAAAGAACAAATAAGACCCAAAATGTACAGCGGTTATTGTAAAGTGGGGGAAAAAATTCAAAAGGAAAGAAAAACTAGGCTGGAGGAACAAAATAAAGAAGAAAAGGAAAAGAAAAAAGAAAAAAATACTATGTATATATAAAAGATAATTCATATGGTTATTCTACTAATTTCTCTTAATTGACTGAAAAGAAAGATTTGTGCTAAGATTTTTTAGACAATTAAATGTTAATATCTTGTACTCTGATTAACTAATTTAAAGATAACAATCACAATGTATTAACCATTGTTGCTATCCTATGATCTTATTTTAAAATTTTATTTTATCGTTTTTCTCTTTAAAATAAAAAAGGAGGACTGCAGGATAGCTCACCAACTACGCACCGGCCTTGGCGAGTGCAGGGACCAGGGTTCGATCCCCAGATCCACATGCCACACTTGCCCCACCCCTGGGGCGTGCTGAGCCGGGCCGCCGGTCTGTGGTGCGCGCCTGTAATCCTAGCGCTGGGGGGCCTGAAAACAGGAGGATCACTATGAGTTCGAGGGGCGTAGTGAGACGTTGTACAAATATACAAAAGGAAAATAAATAAATAAAATAAAATAAAGAAGAGTTCGGGATGTAGTTCAGCAGCACATCAGGCTGTGAGTTTGATTCTCGGCAACAAAAAAATTAAATCAAATTTTAAAAAGGAACCATAGGCATGTAACTTGGAGGGTACCCTTAAATGTCTAACACGCACATAGTTATAGTCTCCAAAGGAGGGAGAGAGAAAAAATAAAACAGGAAGACTATTTAATAAATAGTGGCAGAAATGTCGTAAATCTGGTGAAAACTTTACATTTACAGATTTTTGTGTGTGCGTGGTACGGGGAATGACCCCCGGGGCCTTGTGCAAGTTGGCAAGTGCTCCATCCCTAAGCTATATTCCCAGTCTTTCTTTACAAATGGGAGAGCAGCAGACCCCCCAAGAAGGAGTAAAGGCAACAAAGCAGCAATTATGCTTGCATTATCATCAAAAAGAAAGAGAATCCTGGAGTGGGGCCTTCACCTGTAGAACCCCAGAACTCTGGGAGCCAGAAGAGGCAGGAGGATCACAAGTTAAAAGTCCTATCTGGGCAATTTAAGGGACTTACACAGCCTTGGTCTCAAAATAACAATGGTGGAGGAAGTGGCTGGGGTGAGGGCACTGGGTTTAACCCCCAGCACCTTAAATAAACAATCTTAAAATGAGGCAGAAGACGAACCCCTGCCACCTGGTGATGACTCACTGCCGACTTCTCCCTAGAACCCTCAGGGCCAAAAGATCACCGAGTCAGCTTCCAAGAGCTGAGAGGAGCGGAGCGAGCTGGCTCTGTCGAGTGTCATAGACTTTCTCCTACTATGTGTCTCTTTCAGGCTGGAGAATCTCCCAGAGAAAGCCCTCCAGAACCTTCTTGAATTAAATGCACTGAGAGTAATAACAAATAAATAATAGCCAATAACAAACAATAACAAATTCAGTTCTTAGAATGTCCAGCCAAGTACTCCTCTCGCTGCATTACCTCAATTAACGCTTGCCGGCACTCCAAGAGGGGTGCTCAGGCTCAGAGAGGTTAGGCACTTCGTCTCAGGTAACACAGCTGGAGGGGAGGTCTTAGGTTTGAACCCAGGAGATTTTCCTGGTGTGTTTTCCTAGGAGCACCCTCCCAGCGCTATCCTTGCTGTTTGGGGAGGATCAGTTAGTTGGTGAATTTCTCGGGCAACTCTCTCTCTCTCTCTCTCTCTCTCTCTCTCTCTCTCTCTCTCTCTCTCTCTGTCTGTCTGTCTGTCTTTCTGCCACCCTTGGGAACAGCAGACCTCACACGCACGCTGTGTGAAGCAGCCTGGGCCTGCCTATTTGCACCGTCAGCACACCAGCAGGCTGGGCAGCCACTGAGTCACAGGGATGACAGCCGCCACTCAGCACCCAGCGCAAGGACTCCGGACCTCTGGCCTCGCCCTGTCTGCGACATCTGGGTGGAACCTCCAGCCAGACCAGCTGTTCTGCCAGCCGCTATCCTGACTGGTGCTGAGCCTGGTGAGTGAGGCCAGGAAAGACTCTCCCGGGGAACAGCAAGGAGTGGAGACCCTGCCTGCCCTCCTCAGGCCCTCATGGGCTCTGATGCCCAGGGAAGAGGCACTCTGCCGTAGGTACCCATGAGCCTACAGAATGGGCTCTACCTGACTTTGAGCTCCTGCTCTGCCACTTCCAAGCTCTGGGAAGGATCCTGAGAAATTACTTTCCCTTTGTCAGCCTCAACATCCACATCTGTAGAACGGAGCCATAACAGCAATGGAACCTTCCTCATGGGGCTGCTGGGGGTGGAGGAGATGGCAAGTGTTGAGTACTCAGCAGTGTGTGGCCCTGAAGCATGTGCCTCTCACCCTGCATCTGCCTCCTCCCCTTCCCTACAGTAAGATCAACACTGCCCAGCCCAGCCCTACCCAGAACCCCTTGCTGAGAGTGCTGTGGGCAGCACACTAGGGAGAGGGTGATCCTGACCAGGAAGCTGAGGCAAGGGTACCCTTTCCTGACCTCTGGTTAACTTATAGGGACCTGAAAGCCTGAATTCCCCTCCCCTGCCCCCATCATTCCACCTCCAGAGCCCTGTGGCTACAGCCTGGAGTCACATTCCACTGGACCCAGGTGGACGCCCTCCTGCTGCCACTCTGGCTTCCTCCCTCTCCAGGGTCTCTCCAAGAGCACAGCGCATGCATGCGCTCAGCCTCTAGGACGCCCCCCGGAATCAACTGTGAAGCGGCTGCTTCTCTCATGCACGCCGTCCAAGCAGAAGCTGCTGCACACACCATGGAGCACAGTGGCTGGGGCTGGGTTCTGCAGGATGAACTCGAGTCTTGTGGCCTATGCCTCTAAAGATCCCAGCAGGAACCCAGTACAGAAGGCCTCAACAGTGTGACACAGCTTGGGTTCCTGAACCCAGAGCTGTCACCAAGGGTCCTAAGGAGTCACGGGAGTCTTCCACTTCAGGCTCACCTAATGTAACCAAGACTCATGTGACAGCTTACACTCAGTGACAGCCAAGGTGGACATTCCTGACAGCGGAGGCTCTGCCTGAGGCAGGAACTAGGGGTCCCCAGCACCACCCACTCAGTTACTGTTCCCAGCTGGGCCAGCCAGCAGGAGGGGACTGCATGAGACATGACCCTCTGTGAAAGCCTGGCTGCCGAGTGACAGGATTCTGTCAATGCCAGCATTCTTTCCTTTATTTACCCTCCTTCCCAATTTCTTCTCTCCCTCCTTCTCTACTGTTCTCTCTTCCTTCCTTCCTTTGTCCCTTGTGTCCTTCCTTCTTTCTTCCCTCTTTCCCTCCATAAATATTTATTGAGCTTCTACTCAGTGCCACACGCTGGGCTAAGCATGAGGGTTCTGCATGGTCTGTGGTCCTGCCCTGTGGAGCATGTGGCCTTCCTGGGGGTTCCGACAACTGCATCCTGCTACCCAGATCTGCCCTTGCCTGCGGCTGAGCATTAGTGATGTCTTCCATAATTGCAGCCATGGGACAGTAGCCCGAGAGACCTGGGTTGAAGCCCCAGGTCAGCTCCCTCAGCCCACAGCTGTGTGGCCTCCTTCCTTCCTCTGTACTTTGGCTCAGATGTGCTCAGCATTGGTTCCGCAGCACGCCTCTTACAGATATCAACGAGGCAGATGCAGTGCATGGGCAGCCCTGGGCTCAACTGCAGACCTGGGTACAACTGCTGAATCCGGAGAAATCACAAAAGGGGTCTGAGGTCCGATGAGCGAGAGGAAGACCGGAGTCCCCCCAGGGAGACCAACCCTTGCACCGCAGTCATTCTCCACCCAACTCCATGTCTTGGCAAGGCTCTGGTCTTGTGACACACACCCTTCCTCATTCTGAAAAATCAGGGGCTCCTGCCAGGAGAGCATCGGAGCAGAAAGGGGTCGGATGCAAGAGACATCTGCAGCCAGATGGGGGCAGGCCACGGGGAATGTCGAGACCATGCCCCAAATTGAGGTGTCATACAGAGTAGCAGAGCCCCCCTCCCCCCGAAGAGAATGCGATGGGCTCCAAGGGCCCAGCCTCTGGGGATGTGCCTGGTAATATCTGTGGACACCACATGGACAGGGCCATAATCACAGTGACCGCTGACCCTTGCAGAAGCCTTGGGGCAGCAGAAGCTCGACAGGGCTGGCAGCTTTGGAAGACACGTGATTTGTAGAAATGTAGGCCAGGGGCTGTCTGCGCAGGGGCCTCCAGGAGCCCTGGCATCCGTGATGGGCAGAAGCAGCACCCTGCGGAAGCCGGATGTCACAAACTGCAGAGTCGGAGAAGAGACCCAGCCCACACGCCTCACAAAGCACTGTACCTGTCGCAGAAAAGCACACCTGCTGGCGACGTGGCTTGGAGCTGGAGTACCCGCCCAGAACGTGTGAGGCTCTGAGTCTGAAGCCCAGCACTGAAGAAACAAACTGTACACACAGATCTGCGAGCTACATAGGTACACACCATGACACCTCACGTGATCCAAAACGTCATGCAGGACAACGGAAGCCTCTCTCCCATCCTGAGTTCCCAGTTTCTCAGCTTTCTGTTCCTAGAAATGAATAAGCCCCTACTGCCAAGCCCCAGGATGCCCTCCTCGAGGCCCCCTACACACCACACATGCTCACACTATTTGCTACAAGCACGCACTTTGGCAGCAAATATGAAACAGTTTCACAAAGGATTGCGGGGTGTGTGCTGGATGCCTTTGTGTCGACCCAGCTCTGCAATCTCTAAGTCAGTATGTACAGGCTGCCCTTGTTCTCTCGGGAATGATTTAGTTCTCGCCTGCACAGATGTTCCATGCTCTGTGTGACCTAACTGAAGTTTTTGGGTGGACATTTGAGCTGTCCCCACATATTAGCAATCAAAAGTTGGGCTGTGGGCTGGAGACGCAGCTCAATTCTAAGGTACTTGCCTAGCAAGGCCTTGAACTTCTATCCCCAGTGCTGCAAAACTTAGATAGATAGATAGATAGATAGATAGATAGATAGATAGATAGATAGATAGACACATAGTGGGGGGAGGGGTTAAATCATGCTACAAGGAACAACTTGTAGTGTGAGTCATCACGTCAGTCTAAGAACGTCTGAAAGGTTCTTCCTGGAAGGGCTACTGATGGCAGAGGAAGAGACACAGCAGTGGCCGGGTACCTACAGCCACACAGACCTATGTAGGCAGAGATGGACACTGCCGGTGTCCTCAGCGACACTCACCTAGCTACGCCCCGCCTCCCCACCGCGGTGCCTTTGCAAAAAGTCTTACTGGCTGGACAGAGACAGAGCAGAGGCTGTGGGGCCGTGAGGGGCGGCGGGCTGTGCCTCTTCCCACCAGACCGCTTCCCGATGGGTTGTCTTTGCCGCTGAATGCTCAGCAACACAGGGCTGTGAATTCGCCACTTCGGGCTGGCGTTTCCTTGCGCGCAACCCGGGAGCGATGCCGCCCGTTGCGTGAGGTGGTGGGGAGGACCAAACAGTGCAGGCAAGTAGGCTCTCGGTAGAGGCGGGGCTCCGATGCTGGGCTCGGTTACTCCACTGGGACTGTGCGGTGGCGTCACTCTTATTAGGTTTCTGTGCTGAGAAAATATCCAGTTCTGGGCTTTTTCCACATCCTCTTTTTGATTTAAAATCATATTCTGACATGTGTGAGCAACTGGCAAATGAAACTGGACTTGCTGGGGCGGGGAGACTGTGATGAGGCTAATTGGTGTCCCGGTTAGGCTTGGACGGGTGGGGTCCTACATAGTCCTCTCGTCATTGTGACGGGGCAGTAGGGCTCCTCTGACTGACTAACTCATGCCTCCTGACTGGCTTAGACATGCTCTCCCTAGCCACCGTGGGACTTCAGGGGCGCTCCGATGCGCCACGCACAGGCACCTTCACCTTCTCCCTCAGACCCGCTGCTGAGTCACCTCTCCTTGGCGTGTAGCTGGGCATGAGCCATACTCTCCTGAGTCCTTTCTTCCTGCACACACTCACTTCAGCAGACGTGCTGCCAAAACTTTTTTTTTTTTTTTTTTTTTCTCATTTGTATATTTGGTACAGGGTCTCACCACACTGCTCAGACTCCTAATGATCCTCCTGTTTTCAGCCTCCCCAGGTCTGGAATTACAGACATGCACCACCACTCCTGGACTCATTTGTATATTTGGTACAGGGTCTCACCACACTGCTCAGACTCCTAATGATCCTCCTGTTTTCAGCCTCCCCAAGTCTGGGATTACAGACATGCACCACCACTCCTGGACTCATTTGCTGGCTCAGCGTGGCATGTGAGACTGGGGATCAAACCCTGGTCCCTGCGCTTGCCAAAGCAGGCACTTAGTCCGTGGAACGATGTTGCCAGCCTAAAACTTTCTTGAACTTCCGTGTGACAAATGCAGTGCATTTGGGGACTTTTGTACACTACCTAGCGGGCCCTGCCTTAACTTTTCCAGGAGCATTTGCCTGTCCAGCCTCGCTAAGTTGGGTGCTGCCATCTTTCAACCTGTGCTTCTCTTTGGTCACAAATGCCACACCGTTTCTCTACTGTGCCCCAGGAAAGGCACTGAAATGCGAAGAAAGCCAGGCTGATCTTCCACAGAACAGGGCAAGATAAAGAAGTGTCGGGTCATGGGGACTCGGAGCCCTGGCGTGAGCTGCCACCTGCGCCCATATACCGGCAGCACGGGGACAGTTCCCAACGTGCTCTGCGGCACTCACACCTTGGCCGGTCTGTGTCTGCACACACGGCTGGCAGGGGCTGGCAGGAGGCCCCGCACCTCGCTCTGGGCTTGGCATTCTGAGCAGCCACATAAAAACATATTTTAAAACATAATTTAAACAGCAACAAGTTGCTTTTCGTGATTCCTCTTGGCGTTTGTTTTACTTACATATTATTTCCATCTGTTTTCTCACAGCAGATTCTGTCTGGCAGCAGAACTGCTCTACCGCCTCTGCCAGGCTGGTTGGCTCCCTCCATTCCCCACTCTGCGAATTTCTGCCTGACTGTCTCTTGGGCTGAATCATATTGGGTTGCTCTCCCAGTTTGGTTCGGAGAGAAGGTGGACTTCAAACACCTACGTTCTTGCCATGCCAGGAAAAATGGCTTGAACAAGATAAGCTAGACCAGAAATATCTAAAGATGAGCCACCACCTTCGTCGCTAGGAAGTCCGATCAGGATTCTGTCGCTAATCAGATTTGCTGATCGATATTGGACCAAGCTGAGAGAAAATTAGCTCGTTCCATCTGGAGGTAAGTGCCCGCGGCACAGCCTTCCCAAGGCGGCTCCCTTTCTCCTCTCGTGCTGTATGGACACATCCACACACCCATCCTCCACCAGCGAGTGAGTCTCCTGTGGGTCAATGTTGCGTTCTAATCTAATCGTCTTCAAGGCCACGCCCACGATGACGTAACTTCCTGTCACTAGGCTCCGCCTCTTACCAATACCTTCCGCCACACAAGCTGTGCCCAAGCCTTTGACTCCTAAGCAACATTTCAGACCCAAACTCTGACAGTTTGTGGCTAGGCCTTTTTAGACAATTCGGAATTCTTAACTTTGTGCATTAGAACACTTTCAGCGAAAGAGACCTCAGTGTTTTTATTTCTGTATCGAGTGCCGCGTAATGCAGTGGGCGCTGGTAAGCACGCGTGCACTCAAGTCACTTGGGCGCTACAGTGCCGGTTGCCTGCAGCCCCAGATCTGCTGGCCGTGCTGCAGGTGCAGGGAGGAGCCCGCCAGAACCTTCTGCCCGCAGGAAACTCACATTTAAGTAGGTGGAGAACGGCAAAGCAATAAGGAGACCGATAAACAAATGACTGTGTGAGGAAATAGTTGCAGATTCCCAAAGTGCTTATGGAGGAAGCAAAATAGCTTAGTCGTAGAAATCTCTAGGACAGAACTCCTTTCAGTGGGGTCAAGGGGGTGGGGGGCTCTGTCTGTTTCTTTTACTTTTGACCTGAAAAATGAGACAAACCAGCGATAGGAGGAGACACCGGGAGCTGCATGTGCAGAGGGCCCGAGGCTGGAAAGAGACAACTCTGAGCTCCAGGCAGAGGTCATGAGGACAGGAGAAAAGCAGGTAAGGAGCTTAGGTAGACAGACGCAGATCTCTGCAGCCCTTGCTAAGGCATCGGCAGGGTCAGGGACTCCATCAACACCACGGGACATTCTGGGGAGTCTGAGTGTGAGAAAGATATGACTTTTTCATTAATAAACTGTAGTTTTATAGCAATTTCAGGTTTATAGAAAAATGGAGCAGAAAGTAAAGTTCCAAAACACTCCTCTTCTCCCGAATCCAGGTCCTTCTGTTAGTGAATGCTGCTCTGTAACCCGCTCACCACTATACTGCACCGACCTGGATGGATGCATTGTTAACTAAAGCCCACTTTCCATCAGATGTTTGACAGTATCCAAGCCTCGGCTGGCCCCTCCCCCCTTCCCACCTCCCACCCCAGCCCCTGGCAGCTACTGATCACTTAATCATTCGTGCTTTTTGGCAGTTCATCTGTTGGAACCAAACGGTGTGTGATCTTTCCGGGCAGACCTCTCTCACTGAGAGGTACACACGTGGGCTTTCTCTGTGACCTTGCACAGCTCCAGAGCTTATTCTTCTCACTGCTGAAGAATTCTCCATCTCCCGGTGGTTCTGCAATGTGTTGAGCCATTTGACTTTCCCCCCGGTGGGCCCAGGGCGTTAAGCCAGGGCTGGCACCATCTAGGCAAGGCTCTGCTGTTTTCCTTGAGGATGAAGTCTCACTGAGAAGCCCAGGCTGGGCTCCAACTTTGATCCTCCTGCCTCAACCTCCTGAGTAGCTGGGATCACAGCCATGTGTGCTGCCAAAACTGGCTCCATCTGATCTTTTTCATAATGCTCTGGTGGGTCAGTGTTCCCTGGGAAGAAAGGGATGAGCAGGCCCTAGAAGGAGAAGGCCAACGTCGAGGCCATCCATGTCCTGCTCTCCCCCAAAAGCCCTGCTCCCTGGACACAGGCATGAGGACCAGGTTGCACAGCCTGAGTCCTACCATGGTAATGTCAAGAGCTGGGCTGTCCCCAGCCTCGTTCAAGGACAATGTACACAAAAGTGCAAAAGAAGTTCTGCAGGGTAAGAGCGACCTCACAGCCGTGGCTACACTGGATGACAACACCCTGTCAAGGTTGCCATGCTAGTTCCCACCCACGTCCTCTGCTGGGAACCCAGGAGCCGGGACTTTGAAGATCCTGTCCAACTTGGGAGGGTGACTCAGAGCCGAGTTGGTGGCTCTGTGGGTGCGTCTTCAGACAAGCCACCAGAAGCACTGCATTGTCTCAGGATCCACAAAACAGCCAATAAATCAAACTTAGCTGAGACGCACACCGAAAGGGGACTGTGGCTCTTGTCACCATGCTTCACATCAAGGGCAGCTTAAAGGGAGGCCTGGCACCCTGCTGTTCTCTTGCTAAACCCTTCTTTCCTTCCCTCCTTCTTTTTTTCTTTCCTTCTTTCTTCTCCTCCTCTTCCTTTCCTTTCCCCTCCCCCTCCGTCTCCTGCCCTCCTCCTTCTCCCTTCCGCCCCATTCCCTTCCCCTCTTTCCTTTCCTTCCCTTTCCACCTACCCCTCCCACCAGAGGGCCAGGCCAGGCCTCAGTACTGGACCCAGCTTTGCACAGCTGGGAAGGCTGGCGGCAAGAGGCCTCTGCCACTGTCAGAGCGAGGACCCTGCCTACACATAGGATGGTGACCTGAGGGGTGACAGACCCTGGCTCTCTGCTCTGTGAACTGGGGGCCTCAACAATGGTGCTGCCCTGCTGGGGCCACCTGGTTACTGAAGGGTAGATTTATTCCCCCCAAAAAAACACAGCTGTATAGAGATGTAATTAAGACCCCAGAATGCACCCTTGCTCAGCATCCTTTAGTGAGCGCCCTCACTTGAGTGCGTGTGCATATCACCCTTGCCCCACATCCCAGCAAGCCCAGAGGCAGCTGCTGTCCCTCTGGATCCTGGGGAGAACAGAGGCATGGCCTGCTGGCCTGGTCCCTGCAGGGCTTGGCTTCTCTGGAAATGCATACAGGAACATTGAGAAAATAATCCGTAATTGCAGCATCTTTTTTCAGGTAGAGCCACTGACAGCGTGGTCACCTCAGCCTGGAGTTGTACAACTTGCACACCCATCTGCGGCAGCCTCATCCTTGTACCTCAGTCATTGTCAGTAACTTTCTTTAAAAATCACATTTCCCTGAAAAAGTACTTAAGGATACAACAGGAAGTGAAATGAAACTGAAATCCCAGAAAGACGATTATCTTAATTTGCTTGATTTTATTTATTTATTTCGTCTTTTTGAGGCAAGGTTTCAGGCTGGCCTTGAAATCACTCTGTAGCCCAAGCTGGCTTTGAACTCTTATCAGTCCTCCTGCCAAGTGCTAGGGTTGCAAACATTCACCACCATGCCTGGCTTAATTTGTTTAAAGATGCACACCTGTACACAAGAATAAGTGTGGAAGGAAATGTATCAATCTTCTCCCAGTAAGGATCTCAGGGTGACTGACTGATCGACTGATTGATTTATATTTTAGGGAAGGGTCTACAGGGTGTTCAGGATCTTACTACTAGATCGGGACTCATAGGATCCGCCTGTTTATAGCTTCCCAAGAGCTGGGAGTACAGGCACGCACCACCACACCCAGTCTCAATTCTTGTCTCAGCATGTGCTAGGGGGCGGGGCCGGCATAGCAAGCCCAGGGATCAAACCCTCTGCCCCTGCGCCTGCTTGCAGGCACTTTAATCCGCTGAGCTATTTGTCTGGCTCAGGGTGATCAATTTAGATGTGGTATTTTGTTTTTTACACTTCTTTCCATTTGCCAAGTGTCCTATAAGATGTGTGCAATATTAGTCATGAAGTGTGCTACTCGGTTTGAAAGTAGAGGTGATAGTGTTCACCCTTCTCTTCCCTTTTTCAATAGGCAGTTGGGTCTACATGGGATAAAGGTCCTGAGGGTCCCTAATCTGTCTGGCTACTGAAGCCGGGTGAGAAAAAATAGATAAGGTGGTCCCTGCCTTTGCTTTGCACACTTAAGTGGTTGTGAGAATGGGCAAATGATGCCAGTACACACGCACGCACGCACGCACGCACGCACGCGCACACACACACGGTCTGACTTTTCTGACACTGATTTTCTACCGCTTGACCAGGGAGATCCTGTAAAGCAACCTGTGTGAAGGGCCTCTTCATTTCTAGCTTCCCCAGACAAGAGCAGGTAGAACTTCCTCTCCTCCTTCTCCTCCTTCGAAGGAAAACCAGTCTCCATAAGTTGTAAGAACCTAGAACATCTCCCTACAGCAAACTCTCTACATGCAGTGGCCAATCGTAAAATTCCCTTGGCTCTGAAATAAAATGCCAGGGACAACCCACTTGGTCCCCCCCTCCTGTCCGTCTCTCAGACAGGAGCTTTCTTTCCCTCAATAAATATATTCTGCTCATAAAAAAAAGAAAAAAAAAATGCCAGTTTGGGACTGTCCTGAAAGCTGTCATTCTCTCCTGTCTCCTGCCCCAACCATGACATCGTGGGGTGATTCTTTTTAGTGAGATATCATCTATTTGTCAATGAACATTGGCTACTACCGATACTTTCTTTATATCTTATAGAAATCATATCCTTGGGGTGGAAAAGTGATCATTTTGTGAAAAAAATAAAAGTAAAAAAGCTTAAATCTGCCAAATGCCCCTTTCTCAGTCAAGTAAAACTAGTAGATTAATAGTGTTACTCAATGTTTTTTTTTAAAGATTTCTTTTTTTTTAAATTTATTTATTTATTGTGTGTGTGTGTGTGTGTGTGTGTATGGCCAGCTCAGCCCACCAGGGGGCGGGGCTGGCTGACATGTGGTGCTGGGGAATCGAACCGCAGTCCCTGTGCTTTCCCAAGCTTGTTTCAAGTAGGTGATTTAGACCATTTAGACCACTGAGCCATCTCGGCAGCCCCTCAATGTTAAGATAATTGAACGTAATGAATACTAACACGTAAGGACACACCCAGCACCAATCACACAGACCCTCACCACATTGTCCTTGCTAACCGCCTTACTTCCCTTCCTCTTTGTTTTCCAATTTTGCTTTCTGGCCAAACCACCTGTGAGGGTTTGGAGCGGGCACAGGTGAAGAACAGCTGGGGCTCTGAGGGCCTCCACCTCCGACAGTGGTCACCGGCACCAGTGGCCGTGATCTGAGGCAGGGGCCCGTGGAGCGCGCTGCTGGCTGCCTACAGCGGTGCTTCTGGAGGGAGCCGCTCTGACTCTGTACTGCTGGTCACTTTGTCCCCCAGGGGCATTTGACTGGAGGTGATTTTTGTTGTCATGCAGGAGTCAAAAAGAGAAGGCGGGTAGGTGGAGGCAGAACCTCAGCGGAACACCCTCCAGCCCAGGGCAGACCCACTCCGGAGGGCTTTCTGATCCCAGCATCAGTGGGGCCGAAGTTGAGAAATCTTGTGTTAAAACAGATGGAAATTAGTACAAAAATCATTCCAATACACATCATCTCGCTACCAGCATGCCAATTTCCTAGAAAACAAGTTTGTATTCTTGGAAAATTGAACAGGACAATGAATTTCTCTTGGGAGAGGGGCAGCCCTGCTTGTTATTCGGATCAAACTCCAGCTTCACCCATGGCCTCCACCAACATATGCGGGAGCGGGCCCCCTCCTTCTATGTCACCCCCAAAGTGGGCAGCAGCATTCCTAGGTAAACCGACAGGACTGAGCAGATGCTGAGGTTGCAGGCTCCGTCAGCAAGGATTCTGAGTGACCGTCTCCATTTTATAGATGAGGAAACTGAGGCATCACTGTGTCCAGGCGACTCCAACATTTCTTGTCCTGAGTGGCAAGTGTGCTGTGGATGGTACTGCTTTTCTTCTTCTTTGTCACCTGCATTCCCCCAGCTGTCTACTTAACATTCATTCGTGTGTTAAAAAAGAGAACCAGTTGCCCAGGCAGGTAAATCCATCCCAGCCTCTGATTGGTCAGAGCCTTGGAGGGACCATTCCCAGCCACCGCGGGCGGGAAGAGCTCTTTGCCCCTGGCACAGTCAAGTTCAGCTGCAAGGGTACAGAGCTGGCCACTGCGCGGTCACAGTCACTTAGTCACCACCCAGGGCAGGGCGTAGGCCAGGGAATACTTCCATCCACAGGGGATGGAGCTCGAGAACCAAGCAACGGCAGTTGTTCCCCGGCAGACTTCACAGTGCTGCTCCTGGGACTCTCCCAAGACCCATGGAACAGGCACTCTTGGCAGGTCCCGTGTCACATGCTCCACGGCTGAGGCCAGAAGACACAGGTGCTGCTGCAGGGCAGACTTTCTGCACCTGCCCAGTGCGGTACAGGACCCTCAGTGATGGAGACTGAAATAGAGGCCCTTCTGAGGACGCACGAGGCTGCCCACAAGGCCCCACTGTCACCTTCCCACGAGGACACCCTGTCAGGCCACTTCCTCACATAGCCCCAGCCCTACGTGCACCTGCAGACCCAGCACTGGGCAGTCGTTCTGATGTGGGCCGAAAGCCCAGGAGCCCCTGCTTAGGGTGCATCCAGTAGCACCCCGATTTCACAGGCCACGGACACATCACTACCTTTGTGTCCTCATCTGTAAAATGAGGACGGTGGCTGCGTCCACCTTAGAGGACTTCGGTGAGAGCACAAGGGTTAGTGCCTGCCAAGCGCTGGCACAGCACCGAGCTCAACTACTGCAGTGGCTCGGACCACTGCCATGATCCCCCTCCCCCCAGGAATTGAGCTTCCCAGGGCCTGAGGCACGGATGTCTCCAGTCTCTCCTCCCTGCCCGCCTGCTTGGGCCTTTCCTCTTCTCAGCCTGGCCTGGGCCTTGTGCCCGGCTCCTAGCTGTGTCCTCCTCCTGGCATTTCCCATCCCTTCCTGCCTTAGAGAAGTCCTTTAAAATTACAGAAGACTTCTGGGCATGGTGATCTGCACCTACAGCCCTAGCTGCTCTGGAGGCTGAGGTGAGAGGACCTGGGCCTGGGAGTTGGAGACCACCCTGGTCAACACAGCAAGAGCCCATCCCAAGAAAAAACAACAGAAAACTCCTTGGAATGGAGGTAGTGGGAATACCCGGATAAGCAAGTAAACAAATATGGTAAAACGCATAACAATACTTTTCAGCCTGCTGCCCCAGCCACACCCATGAGCCCTGAGACTTCGTGCTCAGGGAAGTAAGCTGGACACCACGCAGATGAGGCCCTCCTTGACCCGAGACACCGCCATGTCCTGATAGGCCCATCACGTCGGGCTAAGGGTGCAGCTACACATGGTGGCATGTACAGACCCTGTGCTCAACCCACAACACCACAAAAATAAAAATTATAGTTTGTGGACGGTATCACAAGTTAAAAATGCATTTAATCCACCTAAACCACCAAACACTGGAGATCGGTCTGAAGACACACTGTGTCCCGCTGCCTGGGAGCTGTCTGGCCCCAGCAGCCCCAGAGTTGCAGGACGCAGTGAGAGCCTGGAGAAGCGTTTCAGGCAGGGCCCCAGGGGTGCCTGCTGCCTAAGCGCCAGCACAGCCAGAAGCCTCAGACCCTGCGCCACACTGTTCTGCTGGCAGGAGGTCCCTGGGGGAGGGTGTTCTGGGACTCTGTGGAAGACACGGCTGGCCTGGGTTGGGACATGTGGGAGGAGGAGGCATGATGCTCTCGGGGGTCTGAGGTCTCCCTTCTGCAGGAGGAAGGTTGCTCTGCATGAACACAGAACAGAGAAGCGGTGAGAAATTGCTTCTGCTACTGAGCTGTGCCCTTAACGGTGGCAAAGATGACAGATCTCCTGTTTCATGGATTTTTATGATCAATACAGCTTTAAAAACCAAAACAATCCTCCTTGCCGGGTGCAGACCCGGGATGGCAGCCACGTGGCTTCTTGTTGCTTCTAGGGGACGCAGCTGGGGCCCTGGGGTGAGCCCTACTCTCTTCTCCAGACGCGGGCACTCCCGGGCCCTCTGGCAGCCTGGGGCCCTGGCCATCGTGGAGGGGATGAGACCCCACGCGTGTGGCATTTGCAGGGCTGGAGGGAGCCCCCAGGCAGGCCAGACTAGAAACGCAGCTGGGGCCGCACCCGCCAAGTGAGGCCAGGCTGCGTGCCCACAGGGACGCTGCTCACTGGGGCTTCTCTGGAATCCTCTGGCTCTGCAGATTCAGCGTGGCATGGCTCCACCCCTGCTGCGGGGCTCCGGAGTGCACAAGTTGGACCGCTGCGCAAACACGGTCAAAGAAGGAGCCCTTCCAGACAGATCCTGCACAGCAGGGCTCTACAGGAGGCCCTTTGGGAAACGCTGTCCCGGCAAATCCATGCCACAGGGCCCCAGGAGGATCAGTATTCTGACACATCCTGTGCACAGAGATACTTAAGAGCCACTTATCTCCATCTCCACAGAGCCTAAGGCCACCTGATGTCACCCAGCAGGGTAGGGGGCAACTGCTATTGTAGGGGGGAGACGCCATGAGCAGGAATTGTGCAGACACTAAAAAACAGATCTGTTTCTGCCAAAAAGAAACACCAAGAGAAAGGAAGGGAGGGAGGAAGGAGTAAGGGAAGGAGGAGGGAGAGAGGGTAGGAAGGAAGGAAGGACAGAAGGGAAGGAGGGAGGGAGGCTCGCCTGAAGAGAAGTCAGAGGCCACCGCTGTGGTAAAGCCGGGTCACTGCCTTTGGACTCCTCCACTGTGCTTTTTCCTGAACACATCGCCAGCCCCCACATGGCATGCACAGTGGCAAGGCCTGGAAATGGACCAGGTGGTCCCTGTGTCATGTAGGCCAGGGGCTCGGAGGGGCGGGAGCTCGGACCGCTGAACGCGGGGTGTCTGGGAGCACGCAGATGCGTCTCCGCCTCAGAGCGAGGCTCCAGCCGGCTGCTGGAGGACTTGGTGTGTAATTTAAATCTTATTAAATAATGAATTTAGGTCAGTGGTAATTTATAGATTACCTTCATTAACTGGATAAAAATAATCACCAACTCGACAGTGAGTCATAACAGAAATTAAATTAAAAGGAAAAAAAGCACAGCTTAGGGTGGTTGGGGTGTGAGGACGTGTCTCCTATTATTTCCCAGAGATTCTGGAGATCGGCAAAAATCAGCATGGATTTGGCCTAAGACAACTCCCTTTTTTCTCCTTAATTTTTAAGGCCACCAGGAGAAATGCAATCCATATGTGTTGGATTTATTTACATTTAAACCATCAAAACAGTGTTTGTCAGAAGCATTTGAAATCTAAGAACCCTCCTCGTTCTTGTTAAGGGGCTTTGGTCTTTGCACCAGGAAGTTGTCTTATGCCAGATGTGACAAAGCCAACCTGGGCTGGATTTCCCAATGGGCGCCCCCTCTTGCCTTCCCACCTGCCCCTGGCCCTGGGGGGTCCACTGGGTTCTACTTCCTGAGGCTCTGAGGGCAGGCTGGGAAGGCAGCCCTAAGCAGCTGGTCTGGCCAAAAGTGAGATCACCGAGCACCTACTATGTGCCAGGCGTGGTGCTGGGGTGGAACTGACAACTGCAAGAAGTAGGCACTCTCAGTATCCCCATTTCACTGGTTGGAACAGGGTGTCCTACAGAGATTTAGGAGTGGCCCACAGGGACCAAGTCAGAGTGCGTGTGGCAGAGCTTGGAGGTAGATGCCTTGACTGGGTTTCCCACACCCCCCGTTTCCCAATGCTGGGACTCAAGCTCAGAGCCTGGCAGACCATGTTCCTTGTACTTTGAGATATGGTTGGGAACCTCAGAGATCAGACTCTCCAAAGATCCTGGGAGAGCTACACAGAGAATGTATGCTAACTGAAAAGTGGATCGCACAAAGGACGTAAAATAATTTGCAAGGTTTTATTGCCTCGAATATCGCCCTGACGAGCACAGCCTGCTCTGCGTGTGCAGCTTGCCCGCCTTCCTGCCTGCCTTCCCTCCTTCCTTCTCTTTTTCTCTGTCCTGCCTCCCTCTCTCCCTCCCTCCCTCCCTCCCTCCCTTCTCCCTTCCTTTCTTTCTCTTGGTGTTTCTTCTCAGTAGAAATGGATCTGTCCTTTAGTTCCTGCTCACAGCGTCTCCCCCTACAACAGCAGGGCCCCCACCCCCTTGGGTGACATCAGGTGGCTTTAGGCTCTGTGCAGATGCTGGATGCGCAGCCCTTAAGTGTCTTTGTGAGCCGTATACTTTGCCCTTGGTTTCAACTCTAACTCAGGAGCTCTGAGGACACGTATTGCTGATTGATAAGAAGGGGGGACATTTACTGAGTGCCTGCCAGGTGGCAGGCACCAGTGGGGTCCCTACCTCTATGCTGAATCCTGCCCCTCACTTCTTATAGACATGACTGGGCTCCCCACTTCTCAGAGGAGAGGTCTGAGGCTGGCAGCAGCGACCACTGCAGTGCGCGTCACATCCCTGCCAGGATCAGAGCTGGGCGGGGATCGGGGCCTCCCGCCATTGCTTCCCAAGCAGCCTTACAAAAACTCCCACGGATGGGGAGACCTCAAGCAACTGAAATGCACGCTCTCACAGCGGCGAGGCCAGCTTGACCTTGAGGCACCAGGGATTGGCTGCTTCTAGAGCAGACCCAGAACACGTTCTTGGCCCCCCTCCCACTGTGGGCAGGGACGCTGAAAGCCAGTACGAAGCTGGACATGCGGCCCGTGGTGTCACTGCTAGGATGCGGGGTCTTTTCTCAACCCAGATTGAAATCAGGCATTGGCAAGTCTGGCGCTTTCGATGTCAACAGCCCTGAGCTTTGCACACCGGTGGGTCTCACCTCTGGGCAGGCAGCCCTCTACCCTCTCCTCGCAGCTAGAGCCAGCAGCTTCTGACACCTTTGGGGGAATCTTTCAGCTACCAGGGATGGTGGCTTCCAAAGTGCTTCGTTGCCCTCTGCATTCTTTGCGGCCTAAGGGTGGCCAGCCGCCTTCGTGTCTGGTGTGACCAGTTCTCAGTGCCCTTACTCAGCAGGCTCCACGACAGACAGAAGCCATGAGAAGCAAGAGGCTGTACTAGGACTTGTGTTGTAGCATGGGGGGAAGCACCCCCGCTGACCTGTGGAGGGGCTGGGGAGGTTGCTTATAGAGGGACAGGAAGGGCGGGCTAGCGCATACAGTGTCAGGGCCTTGTTGTTGTCCACAGGTGGGGCCAGCACCTGGGGCCTGACTGAGAGTGACTGCAGAGGGGAGGAGTTATCCAGAGGGGCTTGAGGCGGGGTCACTGGATGGATGTGGGACCAGAGCTGGCTGCAGCCAGAGAAGCTGTGGGGGGTCTGACCATCACCCCGTCTGATGTAGCTGGGCTGACGACATTTCTGGAAGATCCGTGAGGAAGGAGAAAAATTTGAAAAGCTTCTTGGCATGTCTCGGGTGAGACCTTCTCTATCTGAAGGAACAGTGATTATCCCAGGCCAGGGAGTGAAACGGGCCTCTTCTCAGCCCAAGGAAGCCTTGTGCTTGGGCCGTTGACCAGATACTGTGTCACTGCTGGACCTCTGCTTCCGCTCTTCTGCTTATAAAAAGAATTCAGGGCTGGAAGGAATGGGAATTGACAAGGTCCTCAAGGAAAATTTTAAAATGAGCATCACTGGGGCTGAGGAGATAGCTGGGCGATCCAAGCGCTTGCCTGGCAGGCACGAGGACCCAGGTTCCATCCCCACTGGAGGCCCACACTGTGTGATTTCTTTCCATAGAGAATTCTCAGCCATCTGCTCACATGTGACCCCGGCCAGCTGAGCTGACATTTGGTCTCAGACGTCTCACGTAGAACACACAGCAGCATCGGCAGTCCATTCCCAGGGTGCCGGGAGGCTGCCTACATGGGTCCATCGAGGCCCATGCACAAGGCCTGCTGCTCAGTGGGCGCCGGGGCTGCCAGCTGCGCTGGGCAGCGTCTGCCCACTTGGCACAGCTTGGGAGAGCCTGCTGTGACGCCCAGGAGGAAAGAAGACCAAGCGTCTCCCCTCAGGAGCGCAGGGCTGGGGGGAGCTCAGAGAGTGCGTTCCTTGGGCCATCAGAGAGTGCCGAGTCCAGCAAAGACACAAGGGGGAAGGCTGCGCGGGTGCGATGGTGCTGCGTTAGACAAGGTGGGCTGGGGCCTCCCCAGGAGCAGAAACTGGAAGGGGATGGAAGGAAAGATGATCCATTATTCTCCACTCGGAAGTACTCCGCTACCCAGGGGACATCTGGAAACAACTGGAGACATTTCTGGTTGTCACGTGGGTGCCTCTGGTTATAGAAATATTTTGTTGTTGTTTGGTCTTTCTTTCTTTCTCTTTCTTTCTTCTTTCTTTCTTTTCTTATTTGAGACTGTCTTGCTATACAGTTCAGGCTGGCCTTGAACTCACAGTGTAGCAGAGGCTGACTTTGAACTCAGCGATCCTCCTGCTTCAACCTCTTGAGTGTTGGGATTAAAGGTGTGTGCCACCATGCCCAGCTAGTTGTGGAAATGGTACCAGCTACTAGGGGTAGTTCAGGGAGGTTACTGAACACCCTGGGCCAGACACACCAATGACTTCATCCCAGCCCACATGTCTGCAGTACTCAGACTGACAAACTCAGCTCTAACCTTCATTTTTCCTGTTTACTTTTAAAAAATTTTTGTTTTGACACAGGTCTTGCTATGTAGTTCAGATTCATAGTGATCCTCCTGTCTCAGCCTCCCCAGCTCTAGGATTACAGGCATGTACCACCATGCCTGGTTTGGGGGCTGGCATGGTGTGGCCAGGATTCCAGGGCCAGCACAGCATGTGGTACTGGGGATTGAACTTGTGATCTTGCACTTGCAAGGTAGGCACTTAGACCACTGAGCTATCTCCCAAGCCCCTAAATTTGTGTTTTTAAAATAACAAAAAATGGTATTGGCCAAATAGCTCAGCAGATTAAAGCACCTGCTTAGGCAGACACAGGGGCTGGGAGTTCGATCCCTAGGCCCTCAGTGCACCCCAGGGTTAGCTGAGATGGCAATTGAGACTGGGCCTGGTGGCGCATGCCTGTAATCCCAGCACGTGGGAAGCTGAAAACAGGAGGATCACTATGAGTACAATTTACACAGGAAGACTCTTTAGACCCTGTATACCCTGTCCTAAATACAACAAAAAAATAATAAAATAACAAAAATGACACTGTACCATGTGCATATCCTACTTCTAATCTGCTGTGTACATGCAATAATATATTTGGAAGAAAATGTATCAAAGAAGTATAATTATTTTATGTGTCACTAAAGCTGCCTCGTAGCCCTAGATACACAAATGTTGTTACAGATTTCACTCATTTCTTACAGATGGAATTGTAAGTTAATTCCAATTTTTGGCTGCTAAAAACAAGGATAAACATCCTTTGCCATCCATAGTTCTTTCCTTAGGATCCATTTCTACACAGGGAATTGCAGGGTGGGGGTGAGCAGGCCCCGAAAGCTCTCGCTGTGGACTTTGCAAGACCATGGAGTAGACAGGCACCCGGCCCAGGCCTGTGTTTCCCAAGTGTCTGACCCTGAGCAGACTGCTTCATCTTGGGCCTCTGTGGCCTTGTCTGCAAAATGGGCCTCAAAACAGCTCCTACCTCATTAGGTAGTTTTTTGCTGTTGCTGTTTTTTCAGAACCGGGAATTGAACTCAGGCCCTTGCGCTTGCCAGGGAAGCACTTATTCTACTGAGCCATCTCCCCGGCCCCTCATAAGGTGGTTTTAATCTAGAGGATGAGTGTTAAGTCCATGGTACAGTGACTGGGGTCCAGCTCCACGGGCTCCAAGAGAGGCCCCCCATCTCACCATCCCTCTACATCCTCAAATCGGTGGGGATTAAGTTGGCCCCTTCCCCTAACAACTGCCAATATCAGAAGTGGTCCGTCTCTCTCAACACTGCCACGGGGATCACCAGAGCTGATGAGATGGGAAAGACAACTCAATCAATGCCCTTTTGTGTTCCAGGGTCATTTTAAAGCTTAGATTTCTGCTTCCGTAAGTTGCTTCTTGTAAATGTTATCCTAGCTACCTCTAAGTAAAACATCTAACACCCCTGTGCCTCTGTCACAAGCTCAGCCCTTGCGCTATCACTTCCTGTAGCGGTGCCAAATCATATCAGCCCCTGCCCCCAGACCTGGAATTACAACTGTGCAACTGTTCTCCCCTCCTGCCCTTTGCAGTTGGCGCCCGGCCGTGAGCTGGTTGCCCACTGCTGACCCCCAATAAACTTGCTTGTCTTTGCATCTGGCCCCCAGCAATGACTCAATTAAACAAGTGTGTTTGCCACAACCCTGACACAGTAGTATTTTAACTGATATGGGTCAAGGGGTCCCCACCAGTCATCTGGATAAAAAGGTAATTTAACAACCAGGAAGGTGGAGCAAGGCAAGGCCGTGGTGCAGGAGTGGCTGTGGAACGGGTAAAATGCCAGTGTCCACCATAACTGCACCCTCGCCAAATAAGTGCCTCAGAACATCTCATCTGTCCAAAATCCAGAGGCCTGCGTGACAATGCCCACTGATCAAATAATGTATTTTAGGTAAATAAAGACATGTTGATTTATTGCCTAATTGGTTTAAACCTAAACCTAAGTAGACACCGCAAAAATTCATGGCTCCCTATTTTAACCAAACTGATGAGTTTTTCCTGAGGTTGAAAAAGTAGCTGGGGAGACAGCCCACTTGCTGGCAAGTGCATGGGCCTGAGTTCAATCCCCAGTTCCGCCAAAAAAAGAAAAAAAGAAAAAAAAAAAAAAAAAAAAACATTGGGGGCCGGGGAGATGGCTCAGTAGACTAAGAGCTTCCCTGGCAAGCGCAAGGGCCTGAGTTCAATCCCTAGTTGTGCCTGGGGCCAGTGAGATAACTCAGCAGACTAAATACCTACTTAGGCAAGCACAGAGACTGGGGTTCAGTCCCCGGTACTGCATGCCATGCTGGCCCCAGCGTGCTGAGACAGTGACTGAATCTGGATTTGGTGGTGCACATCTGTAATCCCAGCGCCGGGGAGGCTGAAAACAGGAGAATCACCAGTAGTCCGAGCTGCGTAGTGAGACCCTGTGCCAAATACATAAAAAATGCAAAAATAGATAAATTCTGAATGCAAAATAAAATACAAATAATTTAGCTGGGCCTGTCTCAAATTATTTTTTCATATATATATAAAATATATAATATATATATTATATATATGAGAGATTATGAAATGTGTGAGAAATGACAACTATGTGACATATACCATATATATATATATACACACATATATATATGAATAATTGCTAATAAATAGGAGAAGTCAAATAGTCTAACTGAATACAAGGAGGTGCCTGTCTAAGAAATACACACGACAAACGCCCTAGAAAGCCATACCCACATGAACTAATTCAGTGACTGCCATACTGCTTACATTCAGTAAAGCGGTTGTTTGGTGCCTAAGCTGGGCCTGAGTCACATAATAAAAACTCACTGAGCCTTTATCAGCAGATCCAGAGAATTGGGAAAAGCACAACACTCAGCCCTGTTCACAGGGGTGCAGAAATCCAGTGCGGCTGCTGCAGGAGAAGGCCCTGCTGCCCC
The DNA here is from genome assembly GCF_000260255.1 of Octodon degus. Classification (NCBI taxonomy): domain Eukaryota; kingdom Metazoa; phylum Chordata; class Mammalia; order Rodentia; family Octodontidae; genus Octodon; species Octodon degus. Next base: position 1,166,428 of record NW_004524653.1, read on the forward strand.
CTTGGTGTGGGACCTTTGCAACGTCTTCACCTTCTCCTTGCCTGAGAAGGCGAGTAAGCATGAGCTAGGACAGTAATAATACCCACCCTGTGGGATTGTTGGAAGGATTAATCTAAACAAGTTAATGCAAGTACTCAAGACAGCACCTGGCTCATCAAAAGGACTTGAACGTGCATGGAGGATTTCAGAACCAGTGCTCCTGGGAAGCCAGGAAACACCCGTCCACACCGAGCTGCTCAGTCAACAAACACTTAGTCAGTGCTTCGTGTGCTCCAGGGCTGAGTGCAGCCCCCACAGTTGCTCATAAACTACCCAACAGAAACCAAAGACATAGCAGGCAAGGAAAATTGCTCTTAGATGGTGGCGCCCTGGCTGTGTAGGGACCCCAGGCTGGGCGTCTGATGCACAAACACATGAAGTGTCCAAAAGAGTAGGGGGAAGGTTCCTCAAAGCTTGGAGGCCGAAGACTAGTGGGCATTTTCCAGGAGACCTGTGTGCCAGGCAGAGAGAGCAGTTGGTCTAAACTCTCAGATGTGTGTGCAGAGCAGCGAATCGCAGGGCACCTTCTTCCCACTCTGCAGCCCTGTCACTGGGGGTGTCTCAGGAGTCAGGCTGCCCAGGTTCCATCAGGGGCCTGCCAGCCAGCCTGTGTGTGTGTGTGTGCGCGTGCGTGTGCGCACGCGCATGCATTCAGGGGACCGAGAGTCCTGCTCAATGTATCTCTGTCCCACCCAGCACACTCACCTATACGGCAGGACCAAAACAGTCTCGTGGGGCTGCAGGAAGCTTGGTGATTTCAGACACGTGGGGAGGGCACGCAGAAGAGGCCGTTTGGACACAGCTAAGCCTCTGGATGGGAGCTCTCATCCTTCACTCCGCTGGCTCTTTGGAGCCGGGACTTCCAGCAGCCTGGAGTGTGGCTTCTCCAGCCATCTCAGGAGGACCCCAGCTCAGCATTTCTCACCATTGGCACGCAGAGCCACGTACCTGTTGGTCATGGCAAGGGGGTCTGTCCTGGGTGACGTGGAAGGGAGCTCAGCAGCAGCCCTGACCTCCTGTCCCCACCCATCTGGAAGCCTCCTGTGGGAGAGCAGGGACCTCTGCCCCCAAGGGAGGTGTCTGCATCTTCGGCACACTGCATGTCACAGGCCAGATTCGGGCCTTAGCAAAGTTTGACTTGATCCAGGAGATATTTTTAAATTTTCAATAAATCCATACGTTCATTGCCTAAAACAATTCATTGCCATAGATTACATATCACAGTCTAAAACTCTAGCTTCCTGGCTTCTCTTGGAAACAGGAATATCGGGTAACATAGAGTCTTCCCCGGGACACACGGTCAGCGAGGGGCCACGCTGCGCACACCCCTTCACAGAGGCCCCGCTTGTGTCCGTCCTCACCACTCTGTTGTGTGTGTGCGGAAGTTGGAAAACCAGCATCAGGCTCCCTCTACCCCATTACATCTTCACATTTATAGAAACTTGCCGGCCCTGTGGGTGTTTGAATTGTGAACCTTTGATCGAATGGATTTGCATGCACGTACCACACACACCCACACGTACACAACATGCACAAGGACATACAAATGCGCATGAAGACCTAGGTAACTGTACCCATGCATGCAGCCATGCAGAGCTAAACACATAAGCATGTGCATATGTGCGTGTGTACGAAGATGTGCATGTGTGCACGAACACCTACATACATACATCCACATCCTGCACACACTCATAAACACATATATTATAAGCATACAAAATGTGTGTTTGTACACAATGCATGCACCTATGTTCATACCCACACAGACCCCACAGCTCACCTCCACAGTCCCCTGCATCCAGGGGACACAGCATCTCTGAGGCACACACCTGGCCCATTCTTTTGAAGTCTCGCCTCCCCAGGGGGCTCTGGGGCATCGTGCTGGATTGACGGATGGGATGGCTCAGCTCTCGAAACCACCGCGTGTGTTTATTATGGCGATGAGTGTGGGCCAGGCTGCTTCTGGCTTGTGTAAGTGTCAAGTGGTGACAACATGTGTGCTACAGAAGGCAGATGTCAAGGGGGATGGGGGCTGTGGAGTCACCACCCACACCAGGAGACCACCCAGGGCAGCGTGCACACTGGCCAGGGCTTCCCTGACCATCGACGAGGGATCTGCAGGGCACAGCCACGCTGGGGCCTCAGGCAGGCCCGGTGGAAGGTTGGATCTTGCAGGGCTTGATGCCAGGAGCTCCCAGATGTCACCCCAGTCTGCCTCACCTGGATCTGGCCACAGGCCCTGGTCTATGGCTTGGTTTCATTTGCTTCAGAAGATTCCCCCAGGCCCCACATGCAGGTACCAACCTGCAGGCGTCCCCTTGCCTCTGTCTGGGTGGCAGTGATGACATATCAGAGGCTGGCAGGCACCATGCCCTCCCTACTCACTGCAAAGACATTGATTTGGATTTCATCACAACTTTATATGGAAGGTGACTGATGTCCCACGTTCATGGAGGCTTAAAAATTTGTACCAATAACTAGACTGAGGTAGCACTTTGCATGTGCTGTATAGGATTCTAAGCACTTAGCAGGCATCACACCCACCCACCTTTGCTACAACCTCCAGATGTATTATTCTTTCCAATTGCCAATGAAGGAAACCAAGGCTTGGGTCATCTGTGTTCTAGTTCTACCTCTGCTTTCCCTCCTTTCCTTCTTCCTGCTCCTCTTCTTCCCCCTATCCTTCCACTTCCTCTTCCTCCTCACCTTAAAGTTGAGGTTGTGGAGTCCTCTATGCCTGCCTCCCAGTGGAGGTAGTGCTTGATTATCCCAATCGTGACCTCCAGAGATGGGTCCTTTCTTTATCTCTGCAGATGTTGTTAAAGCCCAACACCATATCATTTTAATCAACCTTGCAAGCCAGGGTTCTAGGATTGCACACACGTGCATGTGCATGCACCCACACACACATTCCTAGGTGAACCTGAGAGAGGAACCCCCTCCCATAGAATTGCACACAGAAAACCCGGAGCTCCACATCATACTCAGCTGAGGTAGAGCCTCTTGGTCATGCAGCAGCCTATCAAGTCATCAGAGCCACATGGCCCTAGACAGCATCTGCACCCTAGTGACATCACCTTCTCCGTGTCACCGAGCCTTCTGAGATTTGAGGTGCACTTTGCAGGCAAGAGTCCTAGAAGAATCCCAGCTCGTGTTCCCAAGGGGTTGTACCTACTGAGCAGATGGGGCTGGGGTGAGGAAACTGGGGGATTTCCCAGGTTCTGTAACTTTCAGCACTAATACTGGGAAAGCTCCAGGCAAGCAGCGAAAATACAGTGCCTCTCCTCAGATACATATACATGTAGTTTTTCTTCAAGCGAGCAAAACAACATCGTAATCAGCACAAAGAATCCTGCCAAACAGTTCTATTTCCCAGCTTCCCTTGCCGCTAAGGATGGTCATGTGATACAGCTGTGGCCAATGAGATGAGGGCAGAAATTCTAGGGAAGCTCTTTAAAGAAATCTGATTCAGCAAGCACCATGGCAGCAAGAACACTGAAAAACCATCCAGGATTGGAAGGTAGATTTATTTATGTTGATGGACATGGATTGGGATCATTCCCAAAATACCAGGCCCTGATCTCTGGTTGTCTAGAGCTTTTATGAGATAAGCAAGCAGGAAGCACAGAGACAGAGTGGCTTGTCAGTGGGCAACTGATTTATACAGTGTGCATCATAGTGACCAGTTGGGCATCACAGGGACCAGCCAACTAAGAGACAGAAGCAACCAGAACTGCAACAGAAACTGCTACCTGGGCAACTAGTAAACTGAACTATGCTGGTTGAAGGGCCATTTTCAGTGGTACCCACACCTCTTTTTGTTTTCACTAAATCTTTGCTGGGCATAGTACATGTGGTCTTTGACACAAGGCCCACCTAGAGGCAGTAACATTCCTCTGGCAAGTTAGGAGTCCATCTGATCTAGAAACATGTCCAGTGTGACTCAAATGCTCATCAAATCTTGGTCCAGTGTTTGATTGATTGTTTGATTTTTGGGGGGAAAACGTCCATAGAGTTTAAGGCAAAAATCACAGCTGGCAGGGGGCAGGGAAGCAAGGGCTGGCATAAGCATCCTTAAAAGACACAAAAACCATGGGGACTAGGTGTGGAGCAATCCTGTGAACTGTGTGCTCAGGCTTCATCCATGTGTGGGCTGGTCAGCATCCAGAGTGACCAGAGCAGGGATTTGAGGGCACTGTCTCTTCAGAGTGAGCTGTCTGGGCCAGGTAAACTTTTTTTTTAGCAGATCTAAGGCTGGGTTTCTAAACTTGTAGGGGTAGTTAATATACACCTAGGGTTAAATGTGCATGCAGAAAAGTCTACAGATATAGCTAGTCTTTTAACTAGGTACATGGGCTGGCCAGATAGCTTAGTGGACTAAAGCACCTTCTTAGGCAGAGCGCAGCAGCTGGGGTTCAATCCCTGGTGTGCAGTGCCAGCCCCACCCCCAGGGTGCACTGAGACTGCAACTGAGGCTGGGAGTGGTGGCACATGCTTATAATCTCAGTGCTTGGGAGGCTGAAAACAAGAGGATCACTATGAGTCTGAGCTGCGTAGTGAGACCCTGCAGACCCTGTATTAAATACATTTAAAAAAAAAACTGGGTACAAGCTTTTTTTTTTAGCTTTTCTAGAACTTTGTGGTCTGTATGTAATATGTAGTTTTTATTTATTTACTACTTCTGCTACAAATGTAGGCTGGTTGTCACTGCCAATGATCAAGGGTAGGCTATATTTAGGGTTTTTTGTTTTGTTTTGTTTTGTTTTGTTTTACAGCAGGATGCTACAAACTTTTATTGTCTTCTCAGAACAGGTGTGGGGTGGGAGGTCAGGGTCAGCAACACAGATGCCAAAGCTTGCTTTCATTGGCTGCAGGAGTACAAGGGAGCGGCTTGAGCTTGTACAAAGTACAGGAGGGGCAGGTCTGGTGGCTGGGGTTGATGATTCAGTGACTCAGATTCCTGGAGGAGGGCTAGGCCTCTGAACTGGATTATTTTATTTATTATTATTATTATTATTATTATTATTATTATTTTGGACAGAGGGTCTCACTATGCAGCTTTGACTCATAGTGATCTTCCTGTCTCAGTCACCCCAGCACTGGGATTACAGACTTGAGCCACCACCCTTGGTTCCCAGGCCGCCCAGTGTTCTGGGGCAGGCATGGCATGTGGTACCAGGGATAGGACTTGGGACCTTGCCCTTGCCAGGCAGCCACTCATGCTGCCAAGCCATCTCCCCAGCCTTGAACTGGATTATTGTGCATCATTGGTGGCAGGTTTCCAAACAGCAGCAGGAAACAATTTGCTGTGTAGATCAACTCTGTGAGAGAATTTTGGTCATAATAGTTTTGTCCAAGGTGACCACAGGGTACCTCACCTGTCAGAACTCCATCCCTAACAGAGCTAGTTCCATCCCTAAACAGGGTGTACTCAGCATCTCTCAAGGTCTCCGTTTTCAGAACAGTTCATCCAAGTACAGGCTGTGGCACCTGGAGAATGAGGTCTCGGCCTAAGGTGAGCTTGTCAGCATTATTTCTGTGAACTGAAGGATCTAAATTTTATGGAAGTCAGCAACTCCAAGAAATCCGTGGAATTTTTTTTTTTTTTTTTTTTTTTTTTTTTGGGTAACCAGTTTCTTCTAGATATCATAGATATCTTGTGTCTTTCCAGCAGGCAGCTTGAGTATCATTAGTCAAAAATGCTTTTTAAAAGAGGAAACAAGCTTTTGAACCACTGGCAGTTGAGTCCAGGTCAGTTGGCCTTTGATGCGAGAACTGGGGTCTTTCCATGTAAAGGCAAAGAAGGGCTGGCTGACAAGAGTCAGTTGAAGGAAAAAGTGGGCATGCTTAGATCCAGGCAGGTGTACCAGTAGGCTGCAGATGGCAGAAGATAAGGCGACATGTACAGAGAGCAACGGGGTGGCATTGGAGCTCAGAGACCTTGAACTGGCTTTACAGGCAGGAGGGGTATTTCAGCAATTTTAAGGTCTGTAACCATTTTGCAGTTTTAAACTCTCATTGTTTTCTTTCTCGGAGGACCATGATGGCTGGGGACTCCCTGAAAATAGTGGGCAAGTTCTTAATGCCATGTGGAAATTGAGTCCCAAGTGAGCTAGCCTTTTGTCTCTGGATTTCCCCAGTTGAAGGGGCTTATGCGAACAGCTCACAAGCAGAGGAGGGAATCTTTTAAATCTAGAACGGTTCAGAAAGGTTGTGGGGTCAGGAACCTCAGAGTGCAAGGTGATGGCTGTGTCGTTGGCAGTACGGAGATCCTGCCCAAGGTGATTAGCAGTCTGTCAGGCTGAAATGTGGCTGGGTGCCTGCTTGTGCTTCCCATGACATCTGACATCTGGGGTGGGGTCACAGTGAGGCGGCATGGTTCACGGCCAGGTCCAGAGGCGAGCCCTTAGTTCATACCTCTGGAAAGAGAGTTTTCAGAACTTCAGGACTGCAGTTACCTGTTTCAGGCAATAAAGGTATCATTTTTCTCTCAGGGAACAGTCAGAGCTGAAAGTTCAGGGTTAAAGGAGAGGGAGGCTGGCTGGCATGGTGTGAAGAAGATGTCCTCCCATCCTGTATGTCTGTGCCTGGCAGAAGCAGCAGGAGGCAAGAGTCCCAGTTGTCCCAGTCATGGTAACTTTTTGACAAGGAACTTTTGAAGGTAGAGAGTTCTGTTCCATTGCCTACCAGGAAAATCACAGGCTTGTTCTCCAACTTTTATAATGACTATGGGTTCTCAGGGGGCCCAATTTGACAAAGCTGGGTCTTGCCTATTCAGGTCTGACTGGGAAGAACTCACTTGTCAGGGCTGACAGTCCAATTTTTCTTCTGTCAAAGTGTGGAATTGTTGACTGTCATCTTGGGTGGGTACTAGGCGAGGCCACATGACCAGGTACATCAGCAGAAGGCTCTGGAGGGAGGCCTCTGTGGCCAAGGGAAGCTGAAACAGTCCACTTGACTGGAAGTAAATGAGTCGGGAGTGGGGAGCAGAGCTGCAGATGTTGGCAGCAATAGCAGCGGCCACCGGGGGTGCCAAACTGGAATTCTCAGGAAGAGTGTGTCTCTTTTTTCTGTTTTCTTCTTTTTACTTGAGATACAGGGAGCATTTTGGTTTCATTTTTAACTTCATGAGGGCCCTGTTTTCTGTAGTTGGGGGCTGTGGTTTTTGGCTGATGAAGTCCCACCTCTTATTTCCTATGTGTGTGTTGTGTGCCTCTGAACGATGGGGCAACAGACCAAAGGTAAGCGCCCCTCAATGCTTGCCTGGCTGCACCTCTCATGGAACTTAGGAGAGACTTAGTTAAGGAGGGAACAAGACCTCTGTTATGCCATACGTTGGTTGCCAGGGAACCTCAGGCCCAATCAGCAGCCACTACGACTGGTGCACATACGGAGCAGCCTATTGCTTATGCTGTCCATGCCGTTCACTCACACAATCAGCAGGTGCTCAGGGGTCAAATATCCCAACATCCCTTCCCTTGAGAGTGACCTTAGCTAGCAAGAGCTGATCAAACTACTTTTGCTTGAACTGAGCAGGACTGACAGAATAACTGTTCCCCAGTGCATCTTACTGGAATCAGGCAGGCAGGCAGGCAGGCAGGCAGACAGACAGACAGACAGACAGACAGACAGACAGACAGACTAAGAGACACATCACGTCTTCCTCTCTTTGGGGTCTGATGTGAGCCACTAAAGCAGGAAGGCAGGACTCCTCCTCCAGATCTCTCAGGGGGCTCAAGAAATTTCTAGGGTGTTCCTTCCTGCCTAGACCCAGAGAGATCCTGACTTCATCCAGTGGTTATGACTGGTAGCCAAAGAGGACAGCAGAGCTGGCCTTCCTGACTGATGTACCAGAAAGCAGAAACATCAAAGCAATAGCCAGGACTAGGAGGCAGATTTACTTATGTCAGTAGGCAATGATCAGGATCATTCCCAGAATGAGAAGCCCTGACTTCTGGGGCTCCAGGGCTTTTATGGGATAAGCAAGCAGGGAGTACAGAGGCAGAATGGCTATCAACTGGGGACTGGTTTATACAGTGTGCATTGTAGTGACCAGCTATGCAGTAACCAGCTATTTCTAAGAGACAGGGGCAACTGGAACCGGAACAGGAACCATTATCTGGGCAACTAAGAAACTGGCAGGGGTGGGGGGCATTTGCTGTCATAGTACCTTGTCTTCTTTGACTTTCCATTTCACTGGGACTCCCCTACCTGGAATGTGGACACAATGGCCGGAGCTGTTGCTGCTATTTGGGGACCATGAGGTGATTTTGAGGATTGACACCAAACCTGTAAGAACCTCAGCTTCCTGACAACATCACAGTGCCACTGCCCAGTCCTGGCCCTTTCTTATACATGAGATAAATAAGTCCTTCCGCCCACCTTTTTACAGACTACTGTCAGCAGCAACCAAATTAGTAAAGTGACCAACCATCCTGATTCCCCTGGGAGTGTCCCAATTTTAGCACTGAGACCTCTTAGTCCTGGGGGACTGAGACAGCTGACCACCCAGTGTGATTCCTGATACACGCAGTTAGGGTCAGGGCTATGGGAGGTCACTCAGGGAGAAGTTTCTAAGGACAACACAGTCCTGAATGAGGCTTGTGGGTGTGTCAACAGGGGACGCCACCTTCCTAAGGATGCACCTCAGTGAGGCTGGCATGGAAAGAAAGACCAGCGATCCGGGCCCTGACGTGTGCGCAGCACTTTGTCACCACAAAGCGTACCCTACACGGGGTGCAGGCAGCAGGGCCCGTCCTTCCTTCCACGACATTTCTCTGAGCATCTCTTCACTGTACCATGTGGGGGCCTTGGTGCTGGGGACAGGGTGGGGTGGCATCATCAATGGCTCTTGGGAAAACAGGCAGTAAAAGAGCGGTGCACGGATGGTGGGGGAGAAGGAGAGGGACGGGCTTGTGGGCACAGGGTGTCGCGGGACGGGAGGGACGGCCACGCAGGAGATGCACTAAGGTGGACAGCATCCAATTACATGTCTTGAAGTTATTAGTGGAGGGCTGGGTATTACGGATCATGCTTCTGATGCCAGCACGGTGGGGGGCTGAGGCAGGAGGAGCCCGAGTTTGGGTCCAGATGGGGAACTTAGCGACTTCACAAGACCTCAGCTTACATAAAATAATAAAAAGGTGTCGGGAGGGTAGCTCCGTGTAAAAGCCCTGGGTTCAATCCCTATTGCTGATAAAACAATGTCAGGAGAGGTTTAATGCCTCCATGACGAAGAAATGACAAATATTTAAGGACACGGATGTACCACTTACCCAGGTCTACATGGCTGAAGTGTCAGTCTGTGCCCCACACCTATGGGCAGTTGCTGCGTGCCAACTGCTCGAAATGTCAATGAGTGGATGCACGGAGAACTGCTTGGGACAATCATTACGCAGAGGAGGAGGCAGAGGCAGGAGGAGCAGAGCAGCCCCCCACGCCTCGGGGGACCAGAAGCCAGAGAACGCAGCAGAGTCGGTGTGTGGCCAGCGCCCTGGAGGGAGAGCTGAGGCAGGGAGGGGAGAGCAGGCTGTGTCCTGCTCCGTGTGGTGCTCTGGCTCTGGGTTTCAGTTCTGTCCTGAGCTGTGTGACTTAGGTAGGTGAGCTAATCTGAACCTCGATTTTCTCTTTGATAAAATGAAACCATCACTGGGTAGTTTTGCAACGGAACACTGAGAACATAAACTGCGTCTGGGAGACAAAGGGACCCGCTTCTGTCTTGCGGGGGGAGGGCTTTCTCAGGTGAACCTCGCTTACGCAGGGGTGCAGAGGTGTGAGGTGGGCAGTGCCTGGCCCAGCTGCCACCCATCTGTGAAAAGGACACTTTCGAGCACAGAGCCAGCACTTGGCCGCCGACTCCCCCCTGTCCCCCTGCATCACAACAGCAGCTATGACCACAAAGGGAAAGAGAAATCTCCCCTTTTGCTGAGTTTCTGGACCTTTTCCCCACCCCAACAATTAACCTCCCTGTAGTAAAGCAAACGGACTCAGGGCAGGTGGGGGAGGCCAGACGCTCTCACGATGGCCCTGTGGCCCTACACCCAGCCAGCTTGCCCTCACCTTGAACCTCAGCTTGTTCTTGGACACAGCACAGCGGCAGCATGGCTGCTTTTCCGTCTCTCCAGGAGCCCGCCCTTCTTGGCCTCTTCTTTCCTGAGGCGTGGCAGGGGCTCTGTGGTCAAGGGGGCCCTCTCAGCAGTCGGGACTCCTGAGGGTGACTCACGCTTGTACGTGGCCAGACCCCAAAGTGCTCCTTCTCCTCCTCGTCCTCCTCCTCCTCCTCCTCCTCCCTGTGCCTGTCTCTGGCCATCTGTCCATGGCACCTTCCTGCCTGGCCCTGCCACTTTGCATCTTGGTCTGGGCAGCTCGATGCAACTCCCAAGTCCTTGGGGTCTCTGGAGCTTGGGGACAGTGAGTTGTCCCTGGACTGGTCAGTTACACCAGAAGGCAAGAGCTCGGTCCACAGGGCTCTGGACAGAGCAGCACTGCTGTCCCGCTCTTCCTGCTGCGTGGACACTTCAGCAGTGGGCATCTGAGGCAGGAGGTCAGGGCATGGCCAAGCAGCTGAGAAAGTCAGCATGACCTGTCAACCACAGCGACCCAGGGCACAGGCACCCAGCCCTGTACCTGGGACCGATCAGAAAATAAAATCTTTAGTTCTGGCAGGAAATCTAGCAGGTTTTTGATGGGCTGCCCTAGGTCTGGCATCAGAATACAAGATACAGAGGCTGGGGAGATGGCTCAGTGGAATAAGCGCTTCCCTGGCAAGCGCAAGGGTCTGAGTTCAATCACCGGTTCCACCAAAAAAAAAGAAAAAAGACAACAGGATACAAAAAAGTGACCACCACCAACCCTGCAGCCACCATTGACGTTCAGTGACCTGCTCTGTACTCGGCATGGCATCCTTCTAATAAATGTAAAACCTTGCCACCTGTGTGAATTTCTCGATCAGCTCTTTCTTCAGAATGAGAGCCTAGAAAGAATCTCTAGAAGGAGCTCCCAGCATCCCAGAAGCCCAGGAACACGTCCACCCTCCTCCTAGCAGTCCCAGGCCCCTGAGCTCTGCTCCTAGTTCAGGCCCTGTCACCCCCGAGCCTCAGGGGACAGGGGATAAGACAGGAGCACCTTTCCCTCGAGATCCCGCAAGGACTTCCTCTGGAAGCTCCTCACGGTCTGCAGGGCGGGCTACTTCTTTTACCCATCCCCGACCACCTCCATCGGGAGCAGGAGCAGGCACCGCTTGGACAGGCACATTTGTAGAAGGTACACGGACGCACGGCACTGACTCCCACCCTGCTCAGTGCTCAGACCCGGACTCAAGGGGCTCGCACTGAACTAAAGCTCTAGGACTTGTATTATTTTGACACACGTTCTTGCTAAGTCACTACATTACCCAGCGAGGCCAAAACTTGCAGCCCTCCTGCCTCAGCCTCCCAGAGTGCTGAATATTGTCTGAACAATAATTGAGATTCATTTTTATGACTAGCTTCTGTTTATAGGAACTGATACTGGTTCTCCAACATTGATTTTAAAAGAAGGTTTCATTAGGAAAATCGAATGCATTCATCTGAGAAAGATGAGTCAATTATTTGTATAGCTGGATATCAGAATTGCATAAGGGTGGAGCAGAATTCCTGAAATTCTAAATGAGCTCTGGAGAAGCAGGACCTGCTGTGGACCGCCTGAGGGCGTCAGCCTGCCTGGGCCCTTCGGTGTCCCTTCAGATTCTGCCCTCGCAGAGGCCCAAGCAGAACCCCTGCTTCACGTCCAAACTGCCTCTCAAACATTTGTTCTCATTCCCCCTTACAAATACATCTGTGGTCTTACTGAGGGCAACAATCAGAGCGGGGGAAGGAAATGTAAAAAGTAGCTGGATCACGACGTGAGCCACCTCCCCACGGTGCATGCAATCGTTACGCACTGAAAACGGGTGCTAACAAACAAACTTAAAAATAAATGTAAGTATTAAATAAAATCCCTTATTTCCCCAGACTCATAATTACGATTGCTCTGTGGTTTTGTCTTGTCTTCTTTCTTTCTTTCTTTCTTTCTTTCTTTCTTTCTTTCTTTCTTTCTTCCTTCCTTCCTTCCTTCCTTCCTTCCTTCCTTCCTTTCTTTCTTTCTTTCTTTCTTTCTTTCTTTCTTTGTATTTGGTACAGGGTATCACTACACAGCTAGGACTCTTAGTGATCCTTCTGTTTTCAGCCTTCCCAGCGCCGGCATCGCGGGCCTGCGCCACCACTCCTGAACTCAGTGGCCGGCTCAGCTACCATGTGGTCTTGTCCTGAGTAAGACTTAAAGGGCCATCTGTAGGGTTAGAGAAGGCCTTAGCTACAGAGAAACTTCTGTTTAATTAAAAAGGGATAACTAGGGCTTGGCATGGTGGCACGAACCTGTAATCCCAGCACTCAGGAGGCTGAGGCACAAGGATTGCCGTGAGTTGAAGGCCAGCCTAAAACGTGAGTCAAAGCCAGCCTAAATGACATAGTGAAATCCTCTCTCAAAAATATAAAGAAAGAAAAAAAAAAAAAAAAAAAGGCAAGGGACGGGCATGTGGGACAGGAGTATTTGGCTCTAATCTCAGCACATGGGGGGCTGAGGCAGGAGAAGCATGAGTTCTAGCCTGGGCAACACAGAAAGACGCCCCTTTCAAAGAGGAGGCAGGGTGAGAGACTCAAGTAACAAACGCCTTCTTCCTTTTCTCTTCCTATTCTTCTTGCCAACAGTAGAGTAGCTCAAAGTATGGCCACCATGTTACAACCAAGAGAATAAGGGCTCCCTGCTAGCCAGGAAGAAGTAGGAGCCAGTAGGAACATGGGTCTTGGATGACGCTTCTGTGCAGCTTCACAAGTTTTGACTGCCACCCTCCAGTGAAGAGTGAGAAAAAATAAACAATCTTAGCCAATCTGTACACATAGCAAAAAAAAAAAAAAAAAAGACCAAGAGAGCGCAGTAGGTGGGCGGACCCACAATCCAGGGCTGCCATTCATTGGGGCAGCTTAACCGCAGGTAGGTCACGTGTCCATCCCTAGACCAATTGCTGATGCCCAGGCAATGGGCTATGCTGATTAGTCATCAGTCTGCCGCTCTGAATCCTGGGATTGGAGAACCGTTGCCTAGACCCGCGATGACAGGCAGGTGCTGGCTGGCGCTGCCACAGTACAGAGCAGCGAGGCGCAGAGCCTGCACTCAGACTACACATGCCCAATGGTCCTGGTGTTTCTCCTTGGAGCCTAGGACTCAGTCATGAAGTCCTGCATATCGCTTGCTTTCTCCCCTTCATCTAGCTGCCAGTCTTCAATTCTTCTCCTCGGTGACATCAAGTGCTTCTGTCACCCTCTGGCCTGAGCCTGGACATGGTAGAGTGGATTGGTCAGCAGTTCGCCGCCAGCAGGGACTCACCACTGCCCTGGACAAAGTCAGGGTGCTGAAGCAGAGACCAGGGCACCCGACCCCCTAAGCTCCTGTCTGGGTGCCTGTGGGAACCCCATGCCATAGCCAGAGTTAGCAAACGAAAACGCAGGCTGCCCCATAGTGTGGGTTTCAGATAAACAACGGACAGTTTGGCAGGAGGAGCGGGTCCTTGGCTGCGGACGCTCTGTGTTTTGCCTGTGGCCCTACCAAGTTCTGTGCCCCTGGACCCTAGGGAGCCCCTCTTCTGAGCCTGGGGTTGGAGATGAAGTTGTGAGCTTCTGATGTGGGCCCGGGTGCCAAGGTGGCTTCCTGGCACACAGTGGGTGCTTCCTGGGTTATTCGAGTCATGGCTCTGCCACACTCACCTCAAGCAAAGAGTTCACCCTCACCTTGGTTGGTTAATTCACTGGCTTTCCCGAGGCATGGGGAAGGCCCATGGCCTCTGCCTGGCAGTGCTGAGGGTGCTGAGCTAGATCTCTCCCAGAATCTCCACTCGGCTGCACAGACCTCAGGACCCTGCCGGGCCGCTGCCCTGTTCCTGGTACAACGAGCAAAGCCGTGCAACCCAGTAGTCGCCCCTCATACTGCAGGGGACCGGTTCTGTGGATGCCAACGAATCAAGAGGCATGAGTCCCTTGGTGAAATGATGTCGTATTTGCATAGGACCTGCACACACCCTCCTGTAGACTTCACATCTTGTCACACCTGGTACAGTGTAAACGCTATGTGGATACCTGTAGTGGTTATGCTGCATTGTTTAGGGAATAATAACAAGGAGGGAAGTCTTGTGTTCAGCACAAACACACTTTCTTTCCAAGGGTTTTCTCTCTCTTTGGGGGTGACTGGGAGGCTATGGATCCCTTGGATGTTGAGGGTACCGCGCTCAGGACTCAGGGCAGAGCAGCGCATGTCATCGGGCTTTTGAGAACTCGGTCCCCACCAGCTAGTTCTGCACTGGAGGAAACAAAGCGGCACAACCCAGCGAGGCCGTGTGGAGGGGGTACAGCGGCGTGCTGGTGCCAGGGTGAGTCCTCACAGTGCCACATAAGGCAGGAGCAGTCACAATTCTCATTTCACAGATGAAAAAATCGGGGCACAGAGAGAGGTTAAGTCATGAGCCCGAAGTCACCCTGTGGCAGGTGGAGCAGGGCCTCACCACCCCTGGCCTCCTGGTCTCCCTGCCTCTTCCAGAATGGTCTCCCTTCCACTCCAGCCCGACAGGTGGCCTCCCACAGAATGGATGCGCCCTCTGGGTCCCTGCTTCCTCTCCTGTACAGGGGGACAACAATAATGCCCCCAGAGCTTGGTGACACCCCCCCCCCCCGTGTCACAGCCATTCCCCTGCAGTGTGACTTCAGGCAGATGACTTTCTCCATGTGAGTGCCACTTTTCTCCTCTATAGAAACGGGGACACCCCCGGGCAGCTGGGGGTTTCAGTGAGACGTGGCTGGCCTGACTTAGTGCGTGTCCAACATGCAGTGGCCCTCCAGCAAGCCCTGCTAGTGTGCGTCACATCCCTGTGCCTTTCCAAGCCTCTCGGTTGAGCTCCTCCCATGGAAAACGCCTCACTGTGCTTTTCTGGGGTCAAAGCCGCCTTCCCTGGGCACCATCACTACCATTGCTACTGAAGGCAAACAAATGACTGTGAATACAGCCACAGAAAAGGGGCCTCCTAATAAAGGTGACAGAGCTGTGCTATTTGACTGAGCAGGTAACTTTAATCTCTTAAAGAGAAAAAGAGGTATTTTGCTGGAGACGCAGTGTGGGGAAGCCGAGGACACTGGGCTCCAGATTTGCTCCGGTTGCGGGGAGACAATGAGCGCCCGCCGAAGCCACGCCCTCCCCGCTCAGCTGGCTTCTAATTAGCGCCGAATAAGAAAAGTCTCACGGCAGCACCTGCACTCCCAGCTCCTCTCACAGCCTGTCAGAGGCTGAGCCACCGGTGTGAAAAACAGCTCCGTGCACGAGCGACTTTGTCATTTTGTTCTGTTTAAAATAAAATGTGCCCACCCAAGGGAAAAAGTCCTGAGGGCTTTGCATGGGGCGGGGTCGCGCCTGGGGCCAAGCCTGAGGGGCGGTGAGGGGAGGGGAGGAGGTGCAGGATGGTGGCTTATCTCGGAGATATGAGATCTGCTGCGGGACTCTGGTGGCTCCTCTCTGGTTCCTCTCTCAGAACTCATAGGAAGAGGGATGTGGGTAAACAAAAAGGTACAGAAATCCAACCCCACAGCCTGCTCTAGGTGTGTGCTGTGATTCCCCCCGAGAGGAAAGGTTGGGGGCCCTCCTCACCCTCCTCACCCAAGTGTGCTCTGGGAAACCTTGTGCTGGAGGACAGTAGGCCCCAGGTTCCGTCGCGGGCTGGCTGGCTCCATCCTGCGAGCTGAGACCCGAGGCCACCTAGACAGAGGCAGGGGCGCGAGGGATGCTGAGCCACGGGGCTCACAGCGACCATCCCGTCACTGGGCTTCCTTGCTCCCGCACTAAGCACCACCCCGGGAAGCCTCCTGGGCTGTCAGGCACTGAGCTATGCTGCCAGGGTTCAAACCAAGTGAAACGTGGCCCCTCCACTGCAGAGACTCGGTGTGGGTAGGGCAGCCGGAGTGCACAGGACTCGTTTACTGGACAGCTAGCTGTATTGATGGCTTCCAGGGCTGGTCACATGGCAGGGAAAGAGGATCAGGATGCTGGTTCCACGGGGTTCGCAGGCAGATAGGTACTTTACGAATAGGCTGTGGCTGTGAGGACGTAAAGCAAGGTATACAGTAGCAGAAGAGTGACTGCAGAGGGAGAGGGAGGCCTGAGAGGGAGGCTGCCTGCGGTGGAGACCCCTGGCTAAGAGGGCGTACCAGCCAGAGGGGCCAAGGTGCTGGGTGGGAACCGTGCTTGGAGGGACCCAGGCCCGAATCACCCAGCAAGATTTCTAGGCAGCTAGAAGGCATTTAAAACCCGGCACTGTAGTGCAGGCCTGGACTCCAGCTACTCAGAAGACTGAGGCAGAAGGTTTGCTCAAGCCCGGGAAACACAGCGAGACCCAGCCTCAAAACACAAGGCGCAAAGCCTAAGGAGGAAGAGCTGGGGTCGCGTTTATTTCTTTGCCTTCCACAACACGCTGTTCATTTATCTGTCCAACTGTGTCTCTGTCCACTCCTAACTTGATAATTCTGAGCCACGCTCCCGGGAGCCTGGATCCCTGCAAGACGAGGAGGGCGGGCCTCCTCATACCTGACGACCCGCGGTTCCGCGGAGGAGACTCTAGCAGCAAACAGCAAGGAACTGCGGGCAGCAGCTGAACCCCGAGCCCACCGCGCAGAGGGGACGGTGGGCGAGGGGCAGAACCTCAGCGTTAGTCACCGCGGGTAAAGAGACGGTGGACAGCGGGTTAGCCAAAGCCCGGCGGTGCGATGGCTTCAGGCGCAGCGCCATTGAGAAGACAAACACAGGACGCCAGCGGCTCTCCCCGGGCTGGCTTTGCCAGCCGCCAGCCGCTCACCTTAGCCCCAGGCTCTTGCGGGGAACCGGAGCGCGAAGGCAGTGCCCGCAAGACCCACGTTTCCTCCCATTGGCTCCGCTCCCATCGCGTGGCTGCCTTGAGCTAATCTCTGGGCTACAGCGAATGGGTCCTCTGATTGGCCAAGAGCCGGGAAGCCTGCGCTCCGCTAGCCAGGTGCTGAAGGTCGCTGGCGCACCTGGGACTTGATCTCAGGAGGTCCCTGGTCCTTAAGACAGGGACAGAAACGGAAGAAAGGAGCGTTCAGATGGCTTTGCTGATATAATATGGCCTAGAGTGGGGAAAATTTGGTCTTCCACGGAGAATGAAGGTCACGGTTACAGTGCAGAGTCCAGTTGGATTTAAATTTTAATTAAAAATGACTTATTGTAACTATAGGCCAGATATTGCATAAGTTATAACATAAAAATTAGTGTGAAATTGCAAGTTAACCAGGCCTCCTTCATTGTGGCAGTATACTTTTTTGTCACTCGTACTCCCAGGGGACAGCCTGCAGGGTTGGTAAATGTTTTCTGTTGTCACAAGGCAGGCAGGGGTGCTATTGGCACCCAGAGCTGGCCATTGAGCACCGCAGGGTACTGGTGACCCCTTCTGCGCAGAGTGACCTGATGCTGACCCGTAGCTTTCCCCCCTGGAGCTGTGACTGCAATTGCCAAGCGGGGATTCCTGGATGACCTAAGCCAACCCACATCTGCCGTGACCTCTGCGCACCATCTAGAGCTGACAGGGTCCAGAGGAATGAGGAGGCCCAGGCCTCAGCCACGAACCTCATGGGAACGGGACCTGTAGTTTCATGACTTGGGTTCCAATTTGGAAAGACTCAGAGGAAGTTAGTGAAAGAGAATCTCCGAGCTGAGTTTTGGTGTCCCCTACCACCACCCCCAGCCAGGCTAAGTGGGAACCACGGCTCGGCACTGGAGAAAGGAAAACATGAAATGGAAAAAAGAATTGTTTTAAGTTGTGCTTCTCTATTTGTTGTCGAAATCTCCAAGAGACGGCTGGGCAGATGAATCACCCTGAGCTGGGGAACATGCCCCGGCTTCTCCCTCCTGCGAGCATCACAAGCCCCTATCGTCAGCGTCAGCACCCAGCCCGTGTGCTCAGCCTTGTCCAGGCTGGGCCAGTCAGGGGAGGTGGCAGGAGGCGTGAAAGGAGGGTCAGGCCCTCCCTTGGCACCCAAACCTGCTGGCCAGCAGTGCTGAGCAGGAGATCCGGGGCACTGGAGAACGGGACGCCAGGAGAATGGCACGCCGACCTTGCGGGCTGGGTCGGAGTCTCTCTCAAGGAGGCTGGAGAAATAACTTATCAGGTCTCCCATCAGACCGACTCATGCTACCCGTTTCACAATCCCTTGTGTCGTAACCCGGACGGCGACATCAGGGATTGTGGCCACAGCATTTCAAAGTGACAGAGCCATCCCTGGTTTGCTAAAGGAACTTTTATTAGTTTTGGGTTTTGTTTTTTTTTTTCATTTATTATTATTGTTTTGCTTTGCGCCGGGCTGTGTCTGAGGAGGGGAGGGATGGAGGGACAGGGGTGGTGGTGATGTGTGTGTGTTGCATGGATAGAGCTTTGCCCTTTGAAGTTTAAGACCAGTTGTAAATTCCTTGAAGTTTGTCCTATTTCCTTTTATATTAGCATGTTAACAAGCTTTGGAAAACGGACAGAACTTACAGGAAGGCACAGCTGGCTGCTCCTGGGCCCGGGCCTTAATTCAAACCAGAAGTGGCTGCCGCGCAGCCTGGCTAGTGTTTACAGGCGGAGCAGGAAGAGGTTGCGTGGAGATGAAGCCGTCACCCGCCGGTGCCTTCCCTAGCCCCGGCCCCAGTTGGGATTGATTAAGAAAGGAAATGCCACAATGCACCAAATTACTTCTCTGGGAGAAACCTTTGCACCAGATGAAGTCGAACAATAAAAGTGGAAGAAGAAAAAAGGAAAGAAAGAGAACACCTCCCAGAAATGTGTTTAATTTGTGTTGAGGTCTTTGTCAGAAAGGGCAAGCAAGGAAGTAAGCTTCCGGTCCCTTGCGCCGGCGTCGTGTGCCATTTTATAGGAGTCCAGAAAGGAGAGGGCTCTGGGTACCAGGAAAGCCGAAACAAGACCGCTATACCAGAAGATGTCCTCAGCCATCAGAGGCACTCCTGGAATTGTCACAGTGTGGTAACTTGCCACCTAGCACCAATTCCGCCCTCTGACACTCGGGGGTAGGGGTCAAAGCACAGTGTGGCCCCACTTGCTGTCTCCTTCAGAGAAGTGAAAGACAAGTCTCAAGTAGTGGCACACACTGTCATCCTAGCACTGTGGGAAGCTGAGGCAGGAGGATCACAAGTTGAGGCTCTGGGTGGGCAGGTTAGGGGCTGAGAGAGACCCTGTCTCAAATTCCTCACCCTATCATCCCATCAGCACCAGCACCATCAGCACCATCAGCAGGGTGCTGGGGATGTGACTCAGAGCCACAGCCCTGGACTCTGTGCCCAGCACCACAAACGAGAAGAGGAAGAGGAGGAAGACGAGGAGGAAGAGGAGGAGGAAGAAAAGGAGGAAGAGGAGGAGGAAGAAGAGGGAAAAGAGGAGGAGGTAGAAGAGGAGGAAGAAGAGGTGAAAGAAGAGAAGAAAGAAGAGGTGGAAGAAGATGTGGAAGAAGAGGAGGAAGAAGAGGTAGAAGAGGTGGAAGAAGAGAAGAAAGAAGAGGTGGAAGAAGATGTGGAAGAAGAGGAGGAAGAAGAGGTAGAAGAGGTGGAAGAAGAGAAGAAAGAAGAGGTGGAAGAAGATGTGGAAGAAGAGGAGGAAGAAGAGGTAGAAGAGGTGGAAGAAGAGAAGAAAGAAGAGGTGGGAAAAGAGGAGGAAGAAGAGGTGGAAGAACAGGAGGAAGAAGAGGTAAAAGGCTAAATGTAAGCAAGGCCCATGGTGTGCTTCTGAAAGAATCTCTCTGCATGGGTTGACAGCCAGTCTGCTTGGGTCACCTGTCTTTGGCTCCAGTCAGCCGCCTTCTGGTCACAGGCTGAGTTCTCTCAGGCCATCAGGTCATACAGGGGAAATGTCCCTGCCCCTCCCCCAACCCAGCCACTTGTCCACCCCACCCCTGCATGAGCTTCTGTCTCCCTGCTCTGTGTCCCCCAAAAATGAATTGTGTTCAGTGAACCCCCCCCCATCAGAAAGGACTCCAGGAAAGCTGGTTGATTTTTATTTTGAAGGAATTTCAGTTAAAATAAATAGGAAAATGTAAACAGTGATGACAAACATATACTTTCCGTACGGAACAGCCTTGGCCAACCATATGTTGAGTCTCCTGGACACGGGGACTTTTTGATTGTTACCAAAATTCCACGTGCACCTGGTTATGGGACTGAAATATTCCTCTGGAAATATAAACAACGACAGCAGAGAGTCAAGCTCATTGGAACCATCTTGTGGAGCAGCGACCTCGTTCTCAGGGGAGACTTGGGACCAGAAGTAATTGCATGACTCGTGTTGAGCGCCCAGGCCAGCAGCTCCCCTAGTGGTGGCCTTGACTGCAAGCTTTGGGAACCAGTGGCCTGGGCTCCCAGGGCCGGTGTCGCTGTGATCCCAGCACTCAGAGGGCTGGAAGTTGAGGCTAGCCTGGGCTACAAAGTCAGTTGAGAACTAGTCTAGACTACACCGAGAGACCCTGCTTCTAATAAGTGAACAATAAACAGATAAACTCAAACTTTCTGGAAATCATACCAGTGTAAGGTGGCCGGAGACGTGGCGGTAATTCTAGTTTTCCTCCACTGTTGTCCCTAAGCTGTGAATCCAGGGAAGTCAGTAGAGACCTGCTCAGGCGACATGAAGCAGGCCCTGATGGCGAGACTGTATCTGTCTTCTTCCACTTAGGGAGCTACTTTCGCTGTGTGTGCATGTCTGTTGTGTGTGAGATATTTTCATTGTAAATTTGCATTGTGAAAGTTTTGAGTATGCATAGTAATAAAATCAAAACTGTATAAAAGTACAAAAGATTCCCTACTGTAGGTTGTTTTATCTCAATCCCTCATGATAATGCTTATGGGGGAGGGAGCATTTTTTTCAATCTCTGTCCATTCTTAGACAACTGTTTACAGAAACAGGATCGTTGTTTTTGTTCCATCAGACATCTTGAGCAACCTTCATATTCATCCATAACTCTAGCCTCATTTTCAATAGACTTTTATTTGTTAGAACTGTTTTTGATTTGCAAAAAGTACACAGAGTTCCCGCGCACCCCACACCCAATGTCTACTGTTAACAACCCACACTGGGGTGGCACATTTGCTGTACGGAGCGAGTACTGTATGTCCCTGACCACCATCAGCCTCCTTTCCATGCCCAGTCCTTACCTGGGGCTGTCTTCTTCCAAGGTGCCATCCAGGGTACCCTGTTTGGAGGACCTGAGCAGTTTAGATGGGGTTGAGGGCTGTGTTGCAGACACTCCTGTAAAGCACTGGCTCCTGTCTTTCATGTGCTTAAACTGGCTGCATATGAGGAAAGAAGGCCACACAGGTGACCTTATTGCCTCTGTGCTGTTCACATGACTCATCACTGTGCATATAGACCTAGCCCTCCATCACCTGGCTGGGGGGGCCTGTTCCCCCCCCCACTTTTCTTTGCAGTACAGTACTAGGGATTGAGCCTGCGGCATGCTCAGCATTGTCCTCAGTTCTTTTTATTTTAAGACAGGCTATCTCTGAGTGGCACAGTCTAGCCTCTGATTTTTGATCCTCCTGCCCCTGCCTCCTAGAGGGCTGAGATGACAGGCTTGTGCCACCACCTTGCCTAATTTTTAAACAACCACATGACGTTCCATTGTTGGAAAGTAGAGTCACTTTTCAACCATTTACAGGTAATGGAGGTAATT
The DNA here is from genome assembly GCF_000260255.1 of Octodon degus. NCBI lineage: Eukaryota > Metazoa > Chordata > Mammalia > Rodentia > Octodontidae > Octodon > Octodon degus. The sequence continues at coordinate 1,188,240 of NW_004524653.1, forward strand.
TTTCCAAATACCAGAAGGCACATGCACGTGCACAGAGGCCCTCCACCTTTGCTTGGCATTTCGTGCACTTCTGTGCCGTGATTCCTGAAAAGGGACCACTCGGTTTATGGTCCAAGCTCATTTTAAAACTTCCCAGCTCCCTCTCATCCTGGCCAGCATCACAAAGGCCAGCAAACACATCAAACCAGGTGAGATTCCTGCTGAGCCTGTCCATGTCATCTTCTGAGGTTGGTGCCCAAGGTCCAGTGTCAGAAAAGATTGAGCTGTTGGGGACAGTCACAGAAGAAAAGGGACTCAGCGCTGAATGCGTGGCAGTTAGGAAAGGGGTGCAGAAATCAGGGTCAAGTCACACTGTGCTCCCACAGCACCCCTTAGATGATGTCTGAAGTTTCTCTGCTTCTCGCGGGCATCTGTATATCCCGGCAGAACATGCTTCTCCTGCCTTCTGCGTGCTCATTGGTCCCCTCCTGCCTGCACCTTTGGGATTCCTTCTCCTTGGAAAGCTAGGTGTCAGGAACCCTGGCCTGCTCCTGGCGCAGAGGGACCTGGTTCTCCACGTGTGCGGCCTCCATTCAGTTCCAAAATTTATACAACTCACAGGGAACCAGTCCTTTCAAAATGGAAGGATTGACAACTATTTACACACTGATGGAAAGCCAAGCTCTGTCCTCTTTTAAATGTTTACATGGGCTCGACAGCTGCTCCACAGCCCTGGGAACCGGGCACCCTTGGAGCCAGCACCAGCACCCCCTCCATTTGACACATGCCACTGAGGGGGAAGAGTTCCGTTTTCTGTGGCTCCCCCAGCCCAGGCCACTGTGGTCTCTGTTTTCTCCTTTGCAGCACAGACTACAACAGCAGCCACTGTGACCACAACATCCCACCCCAACCTACGATTTCTCTCCGAGCAGCCGGTACTGAATAATGTGGACCTCGCTGGCTTTGGTGCCTGTTTCTCCGATTCCTGCCTGTGCCCTGCTCAGTCCCCCACTCTTTTGCCCTTGGATATTCCAGCCCAAGAAGCGTGTTTGGCTCCTGAAGTGTAAGGGTGATCCTCCGCACCTCGGCATGTGCCTTCTGCCTGCTCTCAGAGGTGTGGCCAGGGGACACTCTCCTCCCGAGAGCCTTCCTCCTCATACGCTTCCTGCCTCGTAACTTAGTCCTTCTGAGCAGTCGGCATCACCCAGTCCAAGAACCAGGCTGATGCGCCTGTGGCCCAGGGCCAGTTGCTAAGCAACTTGAGACAGCCAGAAGGTATCAAAGCTCTGGGGTTAGGAAGTGGGCATGGCGACCGCCAAGGCACTTTCTTTAGTTCTCTGGACCTCAGTTTCCTCATCTTCCAAATGAGAATAAACTCTACCTCCTACGATTATAAATACAAGTTGGGGGGATTTTCCACTTTTTTAGTTGAGAATTTTATTATAACCGCAGACTCAAGAGCAGGCACAGAAACAGCCCACATCGTTCCCTGCGAAACTTTGCCCAGCTTCCCCGAATAGTAACATTTCACCGAATTTTAGTACAATATTGCAACCTGGATACTGACATTGGGACAATTCAGAAACCATTAAATTAGTATTTCGTCCAGATATTTATTTTAAAGTAGGTAATCTATTTTACAGTTAGGTTCCATGTTCCAGACGGCCCCCAGCGCTGCACATCCCACGACACGTGACTCAGACCGACTAATCAGAACAGCGTACTTTGTGGACTCATGACTGGCCAGAGAGTTGAGATTCAGGCAGAGCCAATCAGAGTCCTTCCCTGGGAAATGCGGGCAGCTGGGTGGAGAGCGTCGCTGTGTGGTCACTGTGTGCCTCCTTGCTGGTGAGTGGGCTCGAGGGGCTGACAGTGGGGACAGCGAGGAGGAAAAGACAGGCTGCTGTCCTGAGCCCCGGGCAGTAGTGCACGGCAGATGTGGGAAATCTGTCTGTGTGTGCTGGGGGTGAGGGTGGGGCCAAGACTTGTTTTACTCCTGGGGTAGTGGGGACGACAAAGATTTCCCTTCCCGGGGACACTTGCAAACAGCTGAAACCCGGATGTCCCCTTGCTAAGACCCAAGACTGCCCTGGACTACAGGGTCCTGAGTGCTGGCGGAGACCGAGTACACAGGAGACTCAGCGCAGGGACCGAGCCAGCCGCCTTCACCCATGGCCACGTCACGCTCCTCTCCCCGGGTGATTGTCCACAAGGGTCCCCACAGTGTCAGGACATACTTGGTTGTCACAACGGGAAGATGGTGCCGTGACATGGCCGGGAAGCTACGTGGGCCGAGGGTGACCTCAGTGCACCGGACACAGATGGGCAGCCCACCCAGCGCCGTGTGAGGGCACAGCCCCTCCGGGGAGGCCGGTGCTCGGCCAGGAGGAAGGTGGAGGTGGTGAAGCCAGCAAGACCGCGCCTGCTTAGGCAGGGACTCCCGAGAAGCAAGGCCAAGATCCTCTATCAAATAACGGCATCTGACCGTGACACTCCTGCCTGGGTCATCCACAGGTATGGGCGGGAGCCTGCTTTCACCTCAGCTGTGTTCCACAGAAGGCCCTCGGGCCAGACGTGGTGGTACACAGCTATGAGCCCAGCACTGGGGAGGCCGAGGCAGGAGGATTGCTGCAAGTTCAAGGCCAGCCTGAACTGAATAGTGAAACCCTGTCTCAACAAGACACACACACACACACACACACGCATCTTGGGGCAGGGCTGGCCAGCACAGTCACTAGAGGTGAGCAGGAAGGGCCCGGGTAGGCAGGACAGTAAAGGAGGGGGCGGAGACCAGGAGGGAGACGCTGGGCTTCCACAGGAGCCCAGAGCCACAGTGGTCAGCAACATTCTCTCCAGCTGTGTGCACAACAGCCTGGCCCTCAACCTGGTGAGGGGCAGCAGAGAGAGCAGGGGAGGCCACCAAGGCAACTCAGGGCACAGGACGGTGGCTCCAACCAGCAGAGTGGAGGAGGGGGTGAGCCGTCTGGATCGGCTGAGGGTCGGGCTGAAAGTGAGACGCCTCATCATTGCTATGAAAGAAATGCAAGGGCAGTATCTGTCCTGTTCACTCCTGTACTGCCAACACCTAGCACATGATTTGAGTTACTGTGAGCCAGAAAATATTTAAAGAAAATCTCTGCTTCTGCCTTCCTACCTCCTTTTCACTGCATGGACTGTGGATGTGATGGCTGGAGCTACAATAGTCTTTTAGGGTCATGAGGTATCATGGTTCAGAAGCTACGTATTAGGAGTGGTAAAGCAGAAAGACAGATGGAGCTAGAATCCTTAATTAACAAGGCCCCCCTAACCTTGCCTTCAACTACTTATTTTCAGATTTCTTTTACCCAAGGAGGAAAACTTAGTCCCTTTAAGTTATTTTGTCAAGTTTCTGTTCCTGGCAGTTGGTTATTTGCCTTTTGGGTCCTCATTTCTTCCTCTGTGACAATCAAAGCCTAGGGAGGCTATCCCACAAGGCAAGAGGAGGGCTGTGAGGTCATCGAGATTGGGTAGACAACAGTAGTGGGACACCGACACACCTCGACTGGTGTTCCTTCTCTTCCTTTCCCCAAAATAGGAGTTTCAGACCCACAGGCATCTGAGTGCATCGTGATGTTCCAAGCTGGGTGAGCCGGGGTGCCCTAGAGCAGGGGCTTCTCAAACTTGTTGTCATTATTCCGCTTGTTAGGCTCTATCTACATGTTCCCTGGAGTCCCATGCGCCCATAGGTGGGGCTTTTCGGAGCTGCCCGGCCCACTGGGGGCGGCTGAGTGGGTCTGCCTTCAGCAGAAGCCCCGCCCTGGGTGTGGATGGCACCGCCCGCCCGAAAGGCTTGTGGCCCCAGCGGGACCCAAGGGAGGAGGGCAGGCAGGCTCCTGCCTGCTGGGGCTGTCTCCTCGCCAGTGCCCCTCCGCCTCGCCACCCGGCCTCGGACTGAGTGAACTATGGACTGAAACCTCTGCAAACCGTGAACCAAGTAAACGTTTTTCTTCTAACTTGTGGGTGTTGGGTATTTTGTCTCAGCAAGGAGAGAAGCAGTAGGACACCTCCTAAGAGCCCCCAAGTTTGTCTTTTCTGGCGCTCAGGATAGAGCCCAGGACCCTCGGCATGCCAGGTAAGTGCTCTACTGCCGAGCTACCTCCCCAGCCCCTTTTTAGTTTTTTCTTGAAGCAAGTGTTTCCAGGTGCCCAGGCTGGCCTCAAACATGTGCCACTGAGACTTGAACTTCTTCTAATTTTTTTTGTCATGATGTCTCCTTTCTTTCCATTTATTTAATATCACAGTCCACCAGAGACAATAAACATGGGGGCTCTTAGGAGGTGTCTCAGCTACTTTCTTCATGCTGAGACAAAATACCCAGCCAACCTGATGCATCCCTCCATCCACTTGGACCATGGCGTGTGTCATATATGTCACTTAAATCTTTCCAGTGGCCACAATGAAAATTAATAAGAAACAGGTGAAAATAATTTTATTTTATTTAACGTAACATGACAAAATATTGCTATTCCAAAGTAACCATTACTTAACCCTACAAAGGAGTTCCTTTATTTATTATGGGTGAGTTTCACCTACTCTCCCAGCCCTAGGTCAAAATACCCAACACCCAAAGTTTAAAACAAGAGGGTTGTTTTGGCTCACAGTTTTGATAGGCTCAGTCCATGGTGGGGTGGGGGTTCTAAGGCAGGAAGGGCCTGGCAGAGGTAAGCGGCGCGGCCCAGGGCCACTGGGACATAGGGAGAGGAGGCAGTGGCAAGGGCCAGGAAGATGCTCTTGCAGGTCACGCCACCCTGGCCTCCCCCAACTAGGCGGTGCCTTCTAACACCTTTAGCACCCTGGGGCTGAATCACCCTTCCAGAGTGCCACCTCTGAACATAAGACTTTGAGGATACTGTTGAGCTCTAAACCATGTCACACGGCGTCTGTAGTCATGCTGTTTGGCATCTGGGACCCCGAGCTGTCCTTTGCTCAGGCAAACAGTTTCCAGTGCAGACCACAAGCTGGTGACAAAACTGAGCCAGCCCACCTTCCGCTGTGTCTTTTGTCCTCAGGGCTTGTGGAATGGGTCACCCTGTGACCTGCCTGCTCACTCAGCACTGAGAAGTGCCCTCATGGGGGCCAGCAGGACTGAAGCCCCTTGAAAGGCCAGAAGTCTCCGCAAGTCCTGTTCTGGGATTGCCTGTTCACGCATTCACTCAAGTCACCTACAAGGCACTGTGGTGACAAGGTCATCCTTAGTGTGCCGATAGCCAGCAAGACACAGTTCTGTCTTTAGGAGATAGTCCGTGATGCCTGGGGCGCTTTCGGTTGTCATCACTGGAAGTGGAGGCCTCAGGAACGGACAGAGACATCCTGCCTGCTGTGTGCATCCGACCGAAGCCCAGGGACTGGGAAGAATGACAAGGACCTCACTGGGGGTGAGCAGAGGGTGTGGCGTGGGGGGGCGTGGGTGCCAACCTGAGCACCAGCTGGGGGCTTCTGCCTGGGAGAAGGCAGAGGCCAGAAAGCAAGGGAGGAATGGGAAAGGGGAGGTCAAGGCAGCAACCAAGAGTCGGGTCCTGCAAGCACCGAGCTCAAAGCTTCCCTCTATGCCAGGGCAGCCCTGAGCCATAGAAGGTTCTGGAGCAGGGGAGGGAATGAATTCCTTTTAGGAATCCAGGCCGGGCAGTCATTCTGCTCCTTCTAAAGATCTCAGCAGGGGCCACAAACCTGCAGCCTCTGAGCCAGCTCTGCCAGTTTTGCTGCTGTTATTTGGGGTCTAGGTGGTGCCCGCCTGAGACTCTGGCTTCTGGCAGGGTTGGGTCCTCAGAGTGCTCCACCGGCCCCTTCGGGGGACCCAGAGCCCCTTGGCCAGGCCCCCACAGCCTCCGCAGCCTGGCCAGGCGGGTTGCTAAACTGTCCTTGCTCCCCCAGGCCCAGCCCCAGAACAAAAGCCCCAAACCATTTCCAGTAATGCAATTTCATGCTCCAGGTCTGTCACCACCCTCCCTCCTTTTGATTCCAAAAGGAGTGTGTTCCGGAGAAAGACAAAGCAAAGCTCGGCATTTCTGTTTAGTTCCAGCAAGCACTTTGAAAAGTTCCAGCCCTCCTTCTGACAAGGGCTCTTCCTTTGTGAGCTGCAACCGCCAGGCCTAGTGGCCCTTGTCTTCCCCTCCTAGAGATCAGTTTCCTTCACTAAGAACATTTTTGTGAAATGTGGAATCTTTCCACTGTTGCAATCCTTATCTCTTTTGCCCACCTGGCTTCTGATGCTGCTCAGCAAGATAACCCACCCCCACCCCCGCCAGGCCAGGCTGGGCTGGACCTGCCACCCTGAGGCCTGGCACCATGGGGCGCTGTCCACGGGGCAGGGAGGGGAGCGGTCATGCAGAGGAAATGATGGCGTTGCTGCCGGTGTGAGGCCATGTGTGCCCTGCTCAAGCTCTGCCTCAGTGTGCCGCCCAGCACTGCTTGCTGCATCGGGCCTTGGCATGTGCCACCCCCTGGCCTCTGCCCGCCCGCCTGGCTCTGCCTCCCCTTCGCAAGGGTGGCTCTAAGGACGTCTCCTCCGATGGTCCTGCTGACCTCCAGTCTGAACCCAACCCCCGTTCTAGAACTGAAGCCTCCCCTGCTGTGTAGCTGTACTTCTCATTGTAAGAACCCACTGAAGTGGGGTCCAGGCTGCAGGGGCAGCCTCTCAGGGCCAAGAGCCGGGCCTGTCCACCTCAACTCCTTCATCCAGGGAAATAATAACCAAGCCCGGCCCGGCTCTGCCAGTGAGTCCTCAGTGTCAGGGAGAGGATGTAGCCGGGGCCAGCAGGCTGGGGTTGCCGCTTAGCTTTGGATCCTCTGCCCCCACCTCTATCTCAGCCATACCCCAGCTGGAGCAGTGTCTACCATGCACCACCCACTCGCTAGTACCAAGTGTTGTGTGCTTTCTTTGTGTGAGAGATGACTTTAGACCCGATTTCCACAAGAACCCAGGTCAGTGCCCCTGTCACACAAGAATGTATCTTTCCTCTGCGTGGGAGCTGGGTGCAGTGGTGCACACCGCAATCTCAGCACTTTGGGAAGCTGAGGCAGGAGGATCAGAGGGAACAACTTAGCGAGACTCCCTTTCGAACACTAAAAGGGGCTCGGGATGCAGCTCAGAGCAAAGGTGCTCCTTGCACTCCTCAGTGTCAGACGGATAAGACGAAGAGTCTCACATGCAAATACACGCAGCTTGATGGGGGTACTGGGGTGGGGGGCGGAGCCCAGCTTGTCCTGGGAAGGGGTGGGAGTAAGAGAGCTGTCCAGAAGGTGGGGGTGCATCTAGGGCACAGGCTGGTGGCTGGGGAGCTGGGTGCAGGAGGAAGGAACCGTTCAGCCTTCCAACACACATCAGTTTCCTCTACCCCAGCCAGCACAATGAGCGAACGGAGAACCACTTGTACTCCACGGGGGCCGTGCTGCCCCCTCCGCTCCGTGCCACAGAGCTGGCACAGAGTCCAGAACTGCTGGACTCCGGGGATGTAGCAACAGTCACCAAAAAGCTGAAAGAAAAATGTCCATGCATGATATCAAGCCAGGATAATAAGTTCTCTAGAGGCTGCCGGGAATGGGGCTCTGTGACAGGGACAGCGGGGACATGTGCTTTGTTGGTGCTGGGGGAGGTGCTGGGATCTGGAAGCAGCCACTGCGGCACTGTGGGTGACCTGCGCTGGGCAGCAGTGAGCTTGCTGGCCCAGGGCCCTCGTGTCCTCCAAGGCCTCCACAAATGCACTTGTTCAACATCACAGCCCACTGAAGAGCCTGCGCCAGCCATGCGGATGAGAAACGCCACCACAGAACAGGAAGCGGCTTGCCTGAGGTCACCAGCTTGTGAGTGGCAGAGGCAGGACTTGAACACAGGCCCATGGGCGTGGTCCCTGTATCACACCGGCCTTAGGGGACAGGCTTCCAGCCCACGGCTTGGCAGGTACAAAGGCCCTACACATCCTGGTGGCCAAGGCCTCCTCAGCCACAGCCCTGTCCAGATCAAACCAGGCAAGGCCTCCTCTTGGGCCTGAAGGCAGCCAGTGCCCCTGCCCAGGAAGGCTGCACACCATGAGAAGAGGCGAGAGATCTCATCTTTGTCACGTGGGACCTGCAGCTGGAGAGGGGCGCAGCCTCCCTGGGGAGCTAGGACCCTGAGATTGCCTCAGAGCGCTGAAAGGCTGTTTCTGTCTCAGGCATCCTATGGTCACAACAGCTTTGTGGAATGTGGTGGAGAAAGAGGCGGAATATGTGCTCCCCACTCAGGAAGGCGACAAGGGGCTGAGCACGGGGCTGCAGACCTGACCTCCCTAGTACTTGTCAGCGGCATGGGGTGTCAGCTCGTGGGGCCCTCTCGGACCATAACAGCAATATTTATGGACGTGTGTGTGTGTGTGTGTGTGTGTGTGTGTACATGGGCAGACACACACACACACACACACACACACACACGTGTGCAGTTACCCAGCACATGCCTGGCTTACAGCACAGACTTCATAAGTAGCAATCACTGCTCTTTCTACCAGACAACATGTACTGGTCCAAGCACTTGGAATTAGGGCACTGTGGGATGGGACGCTGGGTAGGAGTGTTCACTAAGAGGCCCTTGCTAATAGGCAGTGTCCCTCCAGGGGCGCCCCAGACGCACTGTCCAGCCTCATCACAAGGACGTACGTACCTGGACAGCGCCTCTCTGCAGGCCAACAGCTCAGGGAGCGCAAGGGAGGCCATGCTGCTCCTAGGAGCGTGCTCTGGGGGCTTCTCCAGGGACCACCTCCACGCTGGCCCTTCTTAGAGCCCCTGTCCGCTCCTTCACCTCTCCCGCCGCCTGGGCCATGGCCCCGTGGGCCGCTGAGCAGGTGGATGGATGGCTTCTGATCTTTCCCCCTCTGCTGGCAAATAGGAGCTGCCAGCCCTCAACTCTGCAAACCAGTGCAGGTGGGGGTCATCACAGGGAGGGACGGGCTGCCAGGCAGAGGGCCTGTTGCCAAGGAGACCACAACCCCACAGCCACTGATGGGCTCCCCAAGATGGGCCTGGCCAGTGGGGCCTTCCCTGGGTGGTGAGGGCAGCGAAAGTACAGGCAAAACTGCTCACAGGTGCGAGCATCTCATTCCGCCAGAGAATTCTTCCCCATTACCCTGCAGAGTTCTCTAACCCACCACCTCCTTCGCCAAACAAATCTCTCTGTGTGCCTTAAAGTCTAAAAATCACATTTAAATATTTGATTTGCTGCCATGAGCGAAGGAGAAAAACTTGGACTGACGGATGTTGTGGGAGCTATTCGGAGAATGTCCCCTTGCTGTCCCGCACGGCTGTGGACATGCCTCTCCCTCCGTGCCCTCTCCAGAGAGCAAGATAAATAAAGTGGCGAGCAGCTCCAAGCCCACGGCCCGCGGTGGGGATTAGGCGCAGGGCTCACCAGCAAGCCGCTGAGTGATCTGCTTTATCTAGGCTGTGTCTGTTGATTTTACTTGCGGATTTTCCCCCCAGTAAACATCACTACATGACAATTGTGTGTTTTCATTTCTTTCTGGAGAAATGAAAGACACCTGTAGCCATAGAGATAAACTGGCTGATCTTTCAACATGTTTTTAAAATACCAGGGGCATTTCCAGGAGAAATGACAACCTGGGGCCGCGGGACCACAGGGTCCCAAGAAGCCCTGGGTGTACGCTCCCCAACATCACGAGAGACCCAGGAAGGGATGCCGTGAGGGGGCCCCTCCTGTCCGTCTCGCCCCTCAGGCCTGGAGGCTCAATGAGGAGCTCCCACAAGCTCCACCAGGGCCCCCCTGGAGCACTGGGCATAGCTCAAACTCCACCACGGACCGGCATGCTGAGCAGAAAAGCTGGTTTTTGCTTGTATTGAACATGAGTGAATTTGCCTCCTTTCCTTTCCTCTGATTGGATTTTTCTGATACTGAGTGAATCTAGTGCTCTAAGTGGGCTGGCTGTGCAAGAGTTTTGATCATGGGAGTTTTAGCCCTTGGTCAGCACCCCAGGGATCCCAGCAAGCTGAGCCTTCCTGTCAAGCAGCACTGGAGCCTGGCCAGGAGGAGCCTCTCCTGTCACCTTCGGCTAGGAACAACGATCCTTTCAGCCACCTGAGAGGAGTCACATTTGTACAGACAACCTCTGCTGGTCATTTATTTTTATTTTTTCAATCCCCAGTATCACTGAGATACATCTCAAGCTCCTTTTATTCTTTTATTTTGAGACAAGGTTTTACTAAATCCCTAAGTTGCCCAGGCTGGGCTCAAATCTGCAATTCTCCTGCCTCAGCCTCTCAGAGTGCTAGAATCACAGGTGCGCACCACCACACTTAGCCGTCTGCTCATCTTTTTTTTCTTTTTTTGTCATTATTTGGTACAAGGTCTCACTACACAGCTTGTATTCATAGTGGGCCTCCTGTCCCAGCCCCCCAGCACTAGGATTACAGATGTGTGCCACCATGCTGGGTTTTGGTGACCAGCACGCCACACCCAGAACTGTCTGGGCCAGCATGGCACGTAGTACGGGGGATCAAACCTGGCTTCTTGCGCTCACAGGCAGGCGCTTGGCCCGCTGAACTATATCCCAGCCCTGTTTGTTCCTCTTGACAATCCCCTGGGCCCCTCATGGAGCTAAACATGAGGGTGCTCGCCCAGGACACCTAAGTATCTGCCCTTCCTTTCCCAGCAGCTGAGCTTTTGCTGGGAAGGGCGCTGCACTGGGCCGGGACAGCTACGAGGAGACTCGTATGTGGCCGTGGTTTTCACAGCTCTCATTCATTCACTCACACATTCTTTAGAAGACCCTGATCAATCATGGGCAGGGGTGGCCCAGGGAGTGCAGTGGCAGTGTAGGAATCTCGCAGAGGCTTCTGCTGAGCAGGGGTCCCCGACAGCAGCCTCTGTCCCAGGGCTGTCCCAGAGGCCTCCATAGCACTGCCCCATGTCCCCGTGCATTCCTTCCTTCTTTCCCTTCCCAGGGCTAAGAGCCCTGCCTGGTGCCGCTGCTCACTCCCTGCTCC
>NW_004524653.1:1199610-1211165 GCF_000260255.1 Octodon degus
GTCCAAGCTGTAAGCTCTCAGCTTGTCCTTCGTTTGGAAAAGATCTTTACAGGGGTAGCTGACAATGGACTCTAAGTCCAAGGACTTGTGTCTTCTGTCTGTTAGCTTGTGGAACTGGGGATCAAACTCAGGGCTTTGCACATCCAGCCCAGTGTTCTGCTACAGAGCCCTGTCCCCCGCTACTTTCTAGATTTAATTTTGAGGCCTGATCTTACTAAATTGCTCAGGCAGCCATCAAGCTCAAAATCCTCCTGCCTCGGCCTCCCGAGTAGATGGGATTACAGGTGTGTGCCGCTGTGCCTGTCTTGACCTGCGCCTTCGTAGGGGAGGTGGGAAGGAAACCTGAGACACAGGGACGCGCAGAATAGCAGCTGGCTGAAGTTGCCCAGAGCCTGGAGCCACATGTCTGCAAGCCAAGGGGTGTCCAGGGCTGCAGAGGCACCTGGAGTCTGGAGAGGCAGAGCACGTCCGAGGAGAGTCTGCCCTCTGTCACCTCTGACTTCAGCCTTCCCAGCAATGAGAAAGTTTATATTAGCTTAAGGCACGAGGTCGTGGTGTGCCACCACAGCTGAGGACTCTCTGTGCTTGTGTAACTGCAGCTCAGGGCCTGCGGCCAGGCATCCCTGAGCTCCCTCCACATCCCGGCCTCGGGAGCCTTTCTTGGTGGCCCTCACTGTGTCCTCTGGACAAGCACAGCCACCACTACCTCAGGCAGCTTCACTGGGTCAGAGCTGCACTTCTGGTCCCAGGGCACTGGGCTTCCTGTCCCCGGGGTGCTCACTCTGCTCCTCCTGTCACTGGGAGATTCCCTCTGCACTTCCTGTCCCCAGGGAGGCTTGTACTGCATTTCCTGTCCCTAGGGCACTGCACTTCCGGCCCCTGGGGGCTGCACTTCCTGACCTCCATGGACCTGTGCATGAGTATTCAGTCTGGCATCTGTCTCCTGGGTCAGGCAGCAGCCCGAGAGGGCAAGTGATGCTTCAGGGCCACACACAGGGACAATGTGGGGTGGACAGTGAAGCCCACGCAGGGTGGATCCCTTGCAATCTTCAGCGAACATGAATGGCACCTTAGGAGAGAAGAGGCCTGGAGTGGTGGGGCGGGGCGGGCAGAGCCCGGCCGCCTGTCTCCGAGGCCATGACGGATAGCCGAGCCTCCTCACCCGTCAGGGAGGTAACTCCGGGACAGCGGGGCGCACGGGCCCCCCTCCTTGCTCAGGACCGAGTGTCTGGATCAGCCAGTGCAGCAGCGCAGTCACCGGGTCCTGATGGCACCTAGTGAGCCGCCTGCACCAGCGTGCAATGCCGGGGCCGCGGACTTGAGGGCCTCCTTGGCCTCTCCAGACAGCTGGGGAGCCTCCTGGGAGAAACCATACCTCAGCGCAGAGCCTTTTCTGCCAGCCCCACTCTGATCTTCATCCAGGTTAAAGCGTCAAATGCTGTCCTTCCTTTCCAAGCTGCAGTTGCCAAGGCACAAGGGTGACTCACGAGATGTGAGCTGAGTCTGCTGTCCTTCTTGCCTTGAATGGGGTTAAGACGTCTGGAGCAGAGGCAGCCATCGTGTGACCCTGAGGGAATCACAGCCATAGCCGGTCTGAGTCACAAAACTAATATCATAAACCAGCTGCCTCCAGAGGGAAATGTCTGCTTTTATTTAAAGCACTGTAGCTTGTAGCCCAAAGCATTCCTAACTGAAATAGGTCTCCGAGATGAGTAGGCATTAACCAAGCAAAGAGTGACAGAGAGAGCGTTCCAAGTAGAGGAGCTGGCACATGCAGAGGCCCTGGGGCAAAAGTGAAAAAAATTCACTGTGCGAGCCGAGCATGGTGGAACTCGCCTGCGATCCTAGCACTTGGGAGGCTGAGGCAGGAAGATCACCATGAGCTGAGGCCAGTCTGGGCTACATAGTGAGCCCCTGTGTCAAAATGGAAGAAAAGAAAACTCCATTAGAGTTGGATAGAGGGACACATGGACACAGCTACTGGCTTCAACAGTATCCAAGGAGCACCTGCAAAGTCCAAACAGGTGCTATACAAAGGAGTGACAAGTGATGAAGCCCCTCCTAGAAAGTGTCCTGCAGCGCTTACGGGGCCTGGCTCGGACAGGGTCTAGGGAGCTCAGAGGCCAGCGAGAGAATCCGGGTGGCTGCGGGGGAGGTTGTGGCTTGGAACGTGGGGGTGGGGAGCCCCAACTGTGGGTGGTGTCTGGAGATACCTGGGTGCCACCAATCAGAGGGGTGTGCTTGGGCATCGAGTGACTGAAGGCCAGGGATCTGGCTCAACAGCCAAGACCCAAGAGAGTCCACCTCGCCAATGGAGAATTCTCTCGCCCCAAGTGCACAGGGTGCTGGAGCTGAAATGCCAAGTCAGCGTGTCTCTATTTCAAGGCACCTGGACTGGGGTGGGACGTGGGAGGGGCAGGAAGGCTGGAGGGACTGGGCCACCTAGAGAGCTGGCGAGGGGTGGCCTGGACCTCAGACTTCCCACATGACGCACCAAGCACTGGGCTTGCTGTGAACAGTGTGCAGCTGGAGTATTGTGGCCTGTGCCGGTGGGATCTTCCTGGGCTACATAGGGAACGTGAGAGGGGCAGGAAGGCTGGAGGGACTGGGCCAAGGGAGCAGCATGGGGCAGGGGGGTTAACAGCAATATGTCTTTTATTGCAATTAATTTTTAAAATTTAAGCATTCACTTTATTTTTGTGCAGTGAATGGGAATCTTTTAATGTTATTTTTATTAATACATATATTTATCATGCGTATTGATCACATTATACAGAGGGATTTGTGCCTATAAATAATACATCTTGAGCCTTCTTTTTTCCCCATTCACCTCCTCCCTTCAGCCCTCTCTCCTCTCCCTGTTTACAAAAGCTCTGTCTGTTTTCCCTTCCATTCCTTTTTCCTTTGCCCTTCCTTCTGTCTCCACTCCACCCTGGTTCCCCTTGGAACGCGTTCTTCCAGCCTCCTGATAGCCATTCTCCACTCTGCCTCTTATCCACCCTTTGGGTTGATGACACCAGAGAAACAATTTGATATTTAAACTTGTGAGCCCGATTTATTTCACTTAACATTATGGTCTTGAGGTGCATCCACTTTCCTACAAATGACTCGGTCTATCCTTCATTCCAGAGCAGCAGTCCATTGTATACAAGGCCGCATTTTCTTTATGCATTCATTGGCTGATGGGCATATGGACTGCACCCAAGATTCAGCTATGATAAATTGGGCTGCTATAAACGTGTGTACACACATATCATTGTACTATGTTTTAAGTCTTTCAGGAAGATACCAAGATGGGAAATAGCTGGCTCGAATGGAACTTCCAGTTTTAGTGTTTTGGGTTTTTTTTTTTTTTTTTGTACCAGGAATCAAACTCAGAACCTTGCACTTGCCAGGCAGACACTTGTGCCACTGAGCCATCTTCCTGGCCCAGTTAGTTTTTTGAGGAATCTCCACAGTGATTTCCAGTAGTCATACCAGTTTGCATGCCCACCAGCAATACAGAAGAGTGCCTTCTCCCCAGAGCCCCAGCAGCATTTGTTAGTGGTTGATTTCTTGATTACAGCCATTCTTTCTGGAGGGAGAGGGCATCTCAGTTTTGTTTTAATTTGCATTTCTTGAATAACCAATGACGTTGAGCACTTTTTCAGTATATGCACTTGCTCTTTGTATTTCTTCATCTGAGGAGTTTCTATTCATTTGGGTTCCTATTTTTTATTGTGTCTATAAATTGTGGGGGGGAATCTGACTTCCTTTTGAGTTCTTTATATATTCTAGATAATAGTCCCTTTGTCTGAGGTGTACTGGGTAAAAATTTTTCTCATTTTGGGTTGTCTCTTCACTCTGTTGGTGTTTACTTCTGCTACGTATAAGTTCTTTTAATTTGATGTGATCCCAGCCATGGATCCTTTTTTTTTAAAATTTTTATTTGTGTGTGTGTGTGTGTGTGTGTGTGTGTGTGTGTGTGGCCAGCTCAGCCCACCAGGGGGCGGGGCTGGCTGGCATGTGGTGCTGGGGGATTGAACCGCGGTCCCTGTGCTTTGCTAAGCTTGTTCTAAGTAGGTGCTTTAGACCACTGAGCCATCTCACCAGCCCTCGATCCTTTATAATACCGCCAAATGCTGGGATTACAGATGTGTGCTGTGCTACTCGGCTATATCCGCTATTCCATTGAGTCTTGCCTCTGTGTTCTTGCTGGTACCATGCCCTTTTGTTTGTTTGCTTGTTTTATCATGGTAGCTCTGTAAGTATAACTTGAAGTCTTGGACTGTGATGCCTCCTGCTTGCCTTTGTCGCTCAGACCACCTTGGCAGCTGTCCTTGAAGGAAGAGCGGTTGTCTCCATTTTGGCTGAACCTGATCCTATTTCCATGTATTGATATATACAGAGCTGGCTAGGAGCAATGTATATAGGTCCAGCTGAGGTGCTGGTGGCCATCCCTGAAGACAGCAGGCAGTGTTTCCCCAGGCCCTCCTTCCCTCCCTCCCTCCCTCTACCCCATCCCTCACCCCCTTCCCCCCGCTCCTCCCATGCCCCCACCCCATGTACCCTTGCATGAGTGAGAACCAGGGAAGATGAAGATCCAGTGCTCCATGCTGTCAGCTGGAATCCACCCTTGAGATAGAAGCTATGGCTTCCTGGGGCTTGAAAGATTACAGGAGCTGCGGCAAGGACCCCAGAACATTAGATACCATCTAGCTGTGTGGCGCAGCTTACTCCTTCTGCACTTCCTTCTCTCAGCACATTGCAGAGGCAATCTCAGGCCTCCACCCAGCCCAGTTCAGATGGCCATCATCTTATCTGGATGTAGGACCCCTTGGCTCCCTGTAGCTACAGATATGCCTTAGTGTCCTTATTCTCACCTCGGGTTGAACTGGAAGTGGTAGATTGGAATTAACTCGCCAGAATTCCAATAACTTTCCATGAGATTACAAATAGAAACTTCCTCCTTCCCAACAAGGCCCAGGAGGGCTCTCTATATTGCTATTTTAGGTCTCTTCGGGTTTCATATAAATTTTAGGATTGCTTTCTCTAGTTCTGTGAGGTATGCTATTGGCTTTGGTTGGGATTGAATTAAATCTGTAGAATGGTTTTGGCAGAATGGTTACTTTCTGTATCTTTCCATTTTCTGCTATTCTCTTTGATCTCTTTCAGAGTACTGTAGTTTTCAGTGTATAGGCCTTTTGCTTCATTGGTTGCATTGATTCCTAAGCATTTCATTTTCCTTGATGCTACTGAGAAGGGTATTGCTTCCCTAGTTTCTCTTTCAGTGAGCTTGTTTTTCCTGCCCAGGAATGTTATTGATTGATGCGTGTTGACTTTGTAGCCTGCTGTGCTGCTCAATTTGTTATGAATTGTAGGAGTATTAGTGGAGTTTCTGGAGTCTTCCAGGTAAAGTGTCATGTCATCAGCAAATAGTGATAATTTAACTCCTTCCTTTCCTATTCATATTCCTTTTCTTTCTTTCTCTCGTCCAGTTGCTCTGACTAATGGTTCTAGAACTACGTCCAATGGGAGTGGTGAGAGTGGGCACCCTTGTCTTTTGCCTGATTTGAGAGTGAAAGCTTTCAGTTTTTTACCACTTAGTAAGATGCTGATTATTGGTTTGTCATGGGTGGGTTTTATCAGATTGCAATAAAGACCATCTATCTTGGTTTTCTGTAGGGTGATTATCATGAGTGGGTGTTGGACTTTGCCAGAGGCTCTTTCGGCATCTATTGAGATGATAAAGTTTTTGTCCTCAGTTCTGTTAATGTGGTGTACTACATTTATTGATTTGCATCAATACATTTATTGATTTATTGATCTGCATACGTTGAACCATCCCTACATCACTGAAATGAAATCCCACCTGGTCATAGTGCGTAATCTGCTAGATAAGTTGCTGCTTTCCATTTGCCAATATTTTATTAAAGATGCACGAGTTTGTGTTCCTTGAGAAGATTGGTATTATGGCTTGTGTCTAGATGTCCCCCCAAAGCCTCATGCAGGTATGGGGAGCAGGCTCTTGGGAGGTGGAAGAATCTAGAGTGTGGGATTGATTTGCAGTACAGTGATGGGACGAAGGATGCTGGGTCTGTTCACTGACTGGATTGGCATGGCCACAGTCCAGCAGACTGGGTAGGATATGAGGAGCAGCAAGTGGCTTGTCTTGCTCTCGCATGCTGCTTTTGCTGTTTTCTGCTGCTGTGTTTTGTTGCTTCTCAGCCTTGGAGCCAGCTGAGGACAGAAGCCTCTGCAAACTGTGAGCTAAATAAGCCATTCTGCCTTTAACTGTGAGTGTGGGGTGTTTTGTCCCAGCAATGAGCAAAGCGAGACAGTTGGCTTGTAGTTCTCTTTTTTGGTTGGATCCTTCTCTGTTTTTGCTATTAGAGTAATGTTTGCTTCTAGGAATGAGTTTGAGAGTATGACTCCCCTTTTAATTTTATCAGAGAGTTTGAAGAGTAGAGGCTTTACAATTTCTCCAACATTCTTACATAAGTCCATAAAGACTTGAGCTTTTCTTTGTTGGTAGCTTTTATTGTTGCTATTACTACTATTAGTATTATTATTACTATTTAAGTTTTATTAACACGTATTGAGCTATTTAGAATTTTCATATCTTACTGATTCAGCTTTGGTAAGGTATATGTATCTAGGAATCTGTCCATTTCTTCTGAGTTTTCTATCTTATTAGAGTACAGGTTCTCAAAGTAGGTATTGTAGCGTCTGTATTTCTGCAGGATCCATTGTGACTTCACCCTTTTCCTTCCTAGTTGCATGGATTTGGGTCTTTGCTTTTTCTTAAATTTTATTTAATCTTTCAAAACATCCAATTCTTCAATTCATTGGTTCTTTGTTTTTTTTTTTCTTACTCTCAGTTGTGTTAATTTTTGCTCTGAGTTTTATCATTTCCTCCCTCATATGTGTTTTGGATGTAGCTTAATCTTCTTTTTTCTAAACATTGATGTTTAACATTAGGTATTTGTGTGAGCTTGCTCTGTTTTGTTTTGGCTTTGTTTTATCTTTTTTTGTTGTCTTTCAAGAGAGGGTCTTGCTATGCCGTTCAGACTGGCCTTGAACTCACTTTGTAGCCCAGGCTAATCTCAAACTCACGGTGATCCTCTTGCCTCAGCCTCCCAAATGCTGGGATCATAGACCATGCCTGGCCTTCTATTTTGCTAACGTAGGAATTCACCACTATAAATTTCCCTCATGGGGCCAGTGAGATAGCTTAGTGGATTAAGAACCTGCTCAGGCAAGCACAGGGACCAGGGTTCAATCCCTGTACCACATGCCACACTGGCCCTGCCCCTAAGCATGCTGAGCCGACCACCTAGTCCAGGTGTGGTGGTGTACACCTGTAATCCCAGCACTGGGGAGGCTAAAAAAAAAAAGAGGATCACTATGAGTCTGAGCTGCATAGTGTAACCCTGTACCAAATATATTAATAAATAAATAAATAGATAAATAAATAAATAAATAAAATTTCCCTCATAAGAATGCTTTGATTGCATTGTAGAGAACTTTTATTTTCTCTTTAATTTCATCAGTAACCCACTGGTTGTTCAAGAGGATATTATTTAATTTCCATGTGTTTATGTAGTTTCTTTTGCTATTGATTACTATGATCTGATAATATGCAGGGGGTAATTTTAATTCCTTTACATTTACTTAAGTATATTCTATAAGCTAGTATATGATCTATTTTGGAGAAAATCCTGTGTACTGCTAAGAATGTGTATTCTGTTGTTGTGGGGTAGAACACTATAGGTATCTATTAAGTCTATTTGTTTGAAGGTTTGGTTCAGGTCAATATTTCTCTGTTGATTTTTTGCCTAGTTGATCTGTAAGAGTGGAGAATTAAGGTCCCCCATTACAATTGCATTAGTGCTTATCTGATTTTTTATTTCCATTAGTGTTTATTTTATAGATCTGGGCATTTTGTACATATATATTTATGATTGCTATCTCTTCCTCTTGAATTTTTCCCTTGAAAAATATGTAGTGGCTTTCTTAGTCCCTTCTGATCAGTCTCAGTTTAAGGTTCACTTTGTCTGAAAATAGATACCTACTCTTATTTTTCTCTGGGCTCCTATCACATGAAGGGTAGTTTTCTGTTATTAGAGTTTTAGTCTATAAATTTCTTTTTAAGTTAAAGGTTTTCCTTGTATGCAGCATACTGTTGGATCTTTTGTTTTGTTTTTGTTTGTTTTGCTTTTTTCTTTCTTTCTTTCTTTCTTTCTTTCTTTCTTTCTTTCTTTCTTTTGAGACAGGGCTTCAGTATGCGGTTAGTTCAGGTTGTTCTTGGACTCACTGTGTAGCCCAGGTTGGTCTTGAACTTGCAGCGGTCCTCTTGCCTCAGCCTCCTGAGTGCTGAGATTACAGGCATGTGCCACCACACCCTAGATCTTGTTTCTTGATCCTCTCTGCCAATCTATTTCTTTTGATTCCATCCATATTGATAATTACAAATGATAAGTATTGATTTCTCCTTGTTGTATTATTTCCCTGCTGTTGGTTTCCTTACTTTCCATCTGTTTAATTGTTTGTGTGTGTTGTTGGTTTTTTTGAAGCTCTGGCAGGTTTTATTTTAAAAAATTTATGAAAAATTCTGCTTGGTTTATTTCTCACTGGTCTGCATACTTCTAATGCTATCCGAATCCCCTGGATCAATGGTTGCCAGTGTGCATACTCTATAGTACTCTCCCCATGCTGTGCCCAGTTCGATATTATTGCAGCTGTAACGGTGGACACCACTTTTGGCCAACATGGCATACTGCTCTATTTCAGATTTCCTCAAGGCTGGGCAATTGTTGGCAAGGACGATCAGTTTCGCTTTGCCCTGTCTGATCATCTTTAGCGTCTGCTCGAATCCCAGCATGTACTTTCCACTTTTCATAACAAGGTAGAGCCTAGAGTTGATGGACTCCAGAGATTTTTCCGTCTTCTTTGCGGCCACCATCTTCCTGCCTTAGGTGCAGACAGCCCTCAACCAGGAGCAGCCGCCAAGATGGCTGGGGAGGGAGAAAGGCTAATTGCTTGTGTTGCCTGAAAGATTCATTCTACTAGGATTCTTGGTGTTGCTGTCTTCATTGTCTGTTTTTAGAATATCCCTAAAAAATAGAATACCCCTCAGAATTTTTTGGAATGCTGGTTTGGTGATCATGAATTCCTTCAGATGACCTTTTGCTTGGAAAAATTGTAGTTCTCCATCAATTTTGAAAGATAATTTTGTAGAGTATGTCCATCTGGGTTGGAGGTTGTCTTCTTTTAGGGCTTGAAATCCTTCATTCCATGCCTTGATTTAAGAGTTTGAGTTGAAAACTGTGCTGTGATTCTGATGGGTTTTCCTTTCTCTGTGATCTGTCTCTTTTCTCTAGCAGCTTTTAACGTTCTGTTCTTGTGTTGAATTTTTAGAATCTTGACTGTTATGTGCCTTGGAGTAGTTCTTTGCTGGTCATGGCCATTTGGGTTTCTACACGCCTCACTTATCTGCGTCTCATGTTCATTTTGCATGCATAGAAAGTTTCTGCTGTTACTTCTGTGACCAGGCTTTCACGCCCTTTGTGCTGTGTTTGATTCTTCATTGATTCCAATTAATTTTATGTTAGTCTTCCTTGAATCTTTTAGCATCAGTTGGATGATTTTCCATGGTCCCTTGCTATTTTTTTTTTTTTTTCTGTATTTAGGACAGAGTTTACAGGGTCTACAGGGTCTTACTATGTAGATCGGACTCCTAGCGATTCTCCTGTTTTCTGCCTCCCAAGCGCTGGGATTACAGGCACGCACCACCACACCCATCTCAATTGTCTCAGCACACCCAGCAGGCAGGGCCAGCACGGCATGCTGGGGATTGAACCCCGGCCACTGCTGCGCTCTGCCTAAGCAGGCACTTTAATCCACTGTGCTGTCAGGCTGGGCCGCTCCCTTGCTATTTTAAGAGGTCTTTCATTTGGAGATCGCCACCGTCTGTCTTCTAGGTCCAATAGTCTTTTGCACTGCTTCACTCTGCTTCCTATATTTTCTATAGTGTTTTTATTCACCTGGGCTTCTATTTGAATTTGTTTTCCATGTTGGCCACTTATGATCTCCATGTCTTTCTTAAACTCTTCTATTTTTTTAAATCTATATGGGCTCTAGATTCACTAATCATTCCATTCATTGTCTTTAATTATCTCTGTTTCGCTTTTATAGACTTCCTGGTCTGCCTTGTTACCTCTGCTGCCACCATTCCACAAACTGAGCAGGGAGGTTGTTTACTTCTTCCACCTCAGTGCCCCCTTGATTTGCCTCGGGTGAGCTGGGGATTATGGGTTGCTTCTTGTTTCCATGGTTTCTCATTTTCTTGTCCGTTTGTTTTCTGACTTGAGGCTCCTTATGGTTTGCGTCTAGTTGTCCCCCCAGAGCCTCATGCAGTCATTGGGGCAGCTTCTGGAGTTTGTGCTTAACTTGTGCTCCGATGCTGGGATTATGGGGATGAACGCCATGCCTGCCCTGGGGGGACAGTCTAGGTACAACAAGAGGAGGTGAGGGGCTTCAGCTGCTGCTCCTCCCTTTGCTCTTTGGTGCTTTATTCTGCCATGAGCTGCTGCCCTCTGCCATGAGCCACTCTGCCTTGAAGCCAGCTGCATATGGATTAAAATCTCCTCAAACTATGAGCTAAACAAACCTTTCCTTCCTTAATTTTGGATGTCATGTATTTTGTCCCAGCAACAAGGAAAAAGCAACTAAGACAAGGCTTACAAGTTGCCCGTGGTAGGTAGGTGTGGCGGCTAGTACCCACCGCTTTGCCGGAAGTGGCTACTTTTCAGCATAGCTGGCTTTTGAGTCTGTCTGAATTTATTTTATTTTTATTTTTCACTTTACTGATTTGGCACAGGGGCTTGCTCCACAGCTCAGGCTCCCAGTGATTCTCCTGTGTCAGCCTCCCCAGTGCTGGGATTATAGGTGTGTACCACCATGCCCAGTTTCTGCGGCCGGTGTAGCATGCCTGGGGTTCCGGGGCTGGGATGGCGTGTGGTATGACAGATGGAACCTGGGGCCTAGTGCTTTCCAGGCAGGTGCTTAGAAACTACCTCCCAAATTCCATAGAGATGCTAAGTTGCTGCCTGTTTGGTCTAGCATCTAGTTCCCTGGTACTGGTCTATAGTATTGTTTATGACTCCCAGATGCGCAGGTGTTAGCATACAAGGAAGATCAACTGGCCACAACAACTATGTCACCTTGGCTAAAGTAGTACAGTCAGCCATGACAGCAGCATCGAGCACAGACTAGAAAGTGACAAACTGTTATAATTATTAATTTGCCAACTTTTACCACAAATGCAAAATGTATTTCATATAACAAGATCTAAGACAAATCAGACAACTGTCTACAGTAAATATCCATGCAATAGAGCTATATAACCCTCAGCAAAGATGATTTAAAGGGGATGAGAGGGGCTGGTGAGATGGCTCAGTGGTCTAAAGCACCTACTTAGAACAAGCTTAGCAAAGCACAGGGACCGCGGTTCAATCCCCAGCACCACATGCCAGCCAGCCCTGCCCCCAGGTGGGCTGAGCTGGCCACACACA
>NW_004524653.1:1211958-1212958 GCF_000260255.1 Octodon degus
TTGTCTTCACCCAGTCTCGGTGGGATTTCAACATTAGGAGCCCTGAGATGAAGCCAGAGAAGAAGCTGAGTCCTAGGTCGGTTGGTCCCTCCTTAAGTAGTGTCCAACCAAACTCGCAGTCCAGGGGGCACAGCCATCACTTGGACTGGAGCCACTTGACAGCTGTCGCAGCACACAGTGGCCACTGCTCAGTCCCACTGGTGCCTCCCTCCCTGGAGGCCTTCGCCTTCACCCGCCCTTATGGCGTCTCTGCAGTCTTCCCCTCTCACACTCCAGGCCAGGAGCCAGGAGAAAGCACGGTTTGCCCCTCCTTTTTCTGTGTCGAGGTCTGTCTCATTGCTTTCTCTGTGGGGAACAGTTTTCCCTTGGGATCCTTCCTGGGCCTTGGGGAGTTATCTCTTTCCCAAGTTATCTTCCAGGGTCTGGAGTCCGAATCTTGGAGAGGTTGGTTTGTTGCCGCTTACCACTCTGCCACTGTCCTGGAAGTGCCTCCGTCACACCTGTGTGACGTCTCAACCTTGTACCCGGCCAAAGCTGTTGGCCAGGGGGAGGACGGCCGGTCTGCTTGGCCAACCAGAACTCTTCCCTGCGTGCATGTTTCCCCCTTCTTTGAGTGTCTCCACCTAAATGCTTTGAGGCTTGAGGTCTAATGTGGCTCTGAGTCAAACTGTCCCTCACTCTCCAGGTATGATCCTGAGTCCAAGGCCAAGCACTCACACTCTGTCCTGGAAAACTGAGATTCCAGCAGCCTCAAAATAGATGAGAAATATGGAGGAGCCAGAGGGACCACGTCCCAGTTGCTCTCTGGGAGATGCTGGAGGTCTCTCTAGCACTTCCATTCTGAGCTGGTTTCTAGTTGGAGTTGGAGGATGCTACAAGTTGTTCTAATAAATGCATTTTTGTTAATGCAGTGCTTTTTTATTTGGTGCTGTCATGAATTCCCACACCCGTGATGGCTCCAAACAACACAGATTTATTTGTCCTCAGTTCTAGAGGTCTG
>NW_004524653.1:1214116-1215096 GCF_000260255.1 Octodon degus
TATTCTATTGGCATCCAAATACTATAGGTGAATTCAGCAAAACAATCCAACACAGTCCAGTAGTCCACAATAGTAGTGGGTTGTCTGCAGAAGTTGTTGACTTAGCCTTTCACAGCTCAGCATATTAATATGGCTTTACTTTATATACCTCGTTTTTATACTTTTCTGCTGGATGGTTAAGATGAAGATAAAGGAAGACCTATATAACAAGAAATGTAACTTTTGTATCTGATAAGGTCAGTCAAGTCCCCTCAGGATTTATCCTGTAACCCTGAACTGCACTTTGTAGATCCTTTGTCAGTGTCAGCCGTGTGGATGAGTCACAGCCAATGTTTGACCAATTTGCTCTCTGTGAAAGCCTGAGAGAAAGTTTTCTCTCCATGTGACTCTCTTTAGGCACACTATACATCATCGATCACATTCCTCTGTGGCTCCATAATCTCCTTGATCAGAAAATTTGGGGCACAACTGAGTTACATGGTATTACAGTACAGGGTTCTCCTATGTCCTCGGTCTTCACTGACCTTGAAAGGCTAGGGCCAAAATGTTGGCTGACCTTGAAGTCCTTCCTTTTCTCCAATTTTTGATCTGCAAACTTAGGTTGTTAACCCTCCAGAAGAGAAACTTATTATTACCCTGCGACGTATGCGGTTCGTTTTACCCTAACTATCTGTCTAAATATAGAACATCCAGGCATAACATGGAACAGGTGTAGGAGACATTTCCAGGTCCTCGTCTTGGTCCAAGAAGCCAATATTTGTAATCCCAAATTTACATTATTGGAATTCCATCAAGTTGATTCCAATCTACCACTTTCAATGCAACCCACAGCGAAAATAAAGACACTAAATTATATTTTCAATCATCGGGGAGTCAAGGGGCTCTAAGTCCAGCCATGAAGGTGGCTTTCTGGAACCAAGAGAGTGCCCCTGGGCCTCACCTGGTTTTTATTAAGTGGGGGAGTGGCTTGAGGAGGATTG
>NW_004524653.1:1215951-1225511 GCF_000260255.1 Octodon degus
CAGCATATATAGTTAGTCAGGGTGAGAATACTACCAATTAACTGCTAGTTTCAAAAACCTGCTGATGTTTCAGGATCATTGCCTTGCCCATCTTGTGCATACAAGTGCACTTCCAACATTCAATGGCACAAGAAAAACACTGTCATTCCAAAAGGTACACACAGCAAGACACCAAGCATTGGGACCAAAGCAGGTCCAAAGTCCAGAAGGGCAAGCATTAAGTCCTATACTTGTTTGTGGAACGTCTGAAGCAGTCTGTGGCAAATTGTGAGGGCCATGTGGCTCCACCCCTATGGCACTCTTGGTGGCAGCTCCCATGGCTTCTCTCTTAGGCCAGCTTTTCTCCCTTCTTGCAGTTTCCCTTAGATGATCCACATTTCTGACTTTTCAAAATTTCTGGGGTTTCTACTGAGTAGGCTTCTCACTCACAGCTTTACACACTGCACTCCGAGGTGCACACTGCCTGGCCTCCCAGGCCTTCTTCTGAAATCTGGATGGATATAGCCTTCTTAACTTCAGAACTCCTACATTCTACATGTGCCTAAAACTAATGTCACATGGATGATGCCTAGGTCTGCTACCAGCTGGAGGAGTAGCCAGGGCTTCTTCTCTTTTGGCTGTAAGAGTCGAGTGTTTGGATTGTTGAGCACTTTGACCCTGATCCCAAGGAATAAATTCTGTATGCTAGGGGCCAGGGAGATGGCTTGGTGGAATAAGCGCTTCCCTAGCAAGTGCAGGGGTCTGAGTTCAATCCTTGGTTCCAGAAAAAAAAAAAAAAAATTCTGTATGCTAGTGTCATTCTGGAACCTGGTGAGGCCACTGCCTCCATTCTGGATCATGGGGCTCTGTGGCTTTCCCCTCGATGGAAAGTCCCTCACCCTTGCAATTCTGAGGCTGCAAGGGGTGGAGACCTGTGGCCTCCTGTGACACCCTCAGGCCACCCTTTCCATTCTCTAGCTCCTTCCCAGCAATGGAAATCTCAGCTGTGTCTTTGCATTCCACAGCTTTGTCGGATTTTACTTTCTGGCCAAACTGACAACATTTTAAATCATCCTGCTGTGCTCTTTGCTCTTGACTCTCAACACAAATCTGGCTAAAAGCCC
This sequence comes from Octodon degus, assembly GCF_000260255.1. Taxonomy (NCBI): domain Eukaryota; kingdom Metazoa; phylum Chordata; class Mammalia; order Rodentia; family Octodontidae; genus Octodon; species Octodon degus. The sequence continues at coordinate 1,217,055 of NW_004524653.1, forward strand.
CCAACAATAGCTATGCTACTGCCTCAATATTCGACTGCTTTGAGATTTCTTTTGAAAGATTAATCAGTCTGTCATGTTTAATCTCAGTCTCAGGCGAAGTCTCTGGACATGAGCAAAGTTCAGACAAACTTTCTGCCCAGCCATAACACATATCTAGAGTCCAACAACCAATGCAGTCCTTCTTCCTCCCTAGCCTGGTCTTTACATGCAGGATTTCTATCAGCCTTCTGGTCTTGAGATCTGACCAGAATCTTCCATACAGAACAGCTGAAGCTGTTCCAGCACTTCTCTTGTAGGCAACATCTCCAAATGTTTTCTATCTCTTCCCATAAGCCATTCACAAAAGCTTATAATCCACATGGTCAGGTTTAACCACAGCAATGACTCTACTTCTCTGGTACCAAATTCTGTCTCACTCTTCTCTCATTGCTGGGACAAATACGTAACACTCAAAATGAAGGAAGGAAAGGTTTATTTAGCTCACAGTCACTGTAGGTTTCAGTCCATACTCAGCTGGCTCCAAGGCAGAGCAGCACATGGCAGAGAGCAGCCATTCATGGCGGCGGCCAAGAGCAAGAGCAAAGGGAGGGGTAGTGGCAACAACAGCAAAGCAGGGCAAGCATGTCTCCCTTATGCTGCATTCAGGCTATCTGCCCCAGGCCTGGTGTAGCACTCATACCCATAATCCCAGCAGCTCTCACACCCATAATCCCAGCAGCACTCACACCCAGAATCACAGTGGATCATGAATTAATCACAAACTCTAAAAGTCCGCCCCATGACTTCATGAGGCTTTGGGGGGACAACTAGACACAAACCATAATGCTACTGTAAAAGTCCCGTTTTGTCACTTGCAATCAAAACAATCTTACAGAGCTGAGGAGATGGCTCAGTGAAATAAGTGTTTCCCTGGCAAGTGCAAGGGCCTGAGTTCAATCCCAGGTTCCGCCAAAAAAAAAAAAAAAAAAAAAAAAAGAATCTTACAGCAAACAGTACAACCTCAAGGCCAAAAGACACTGCATTTGGTTTCCAATTGGAATCTCAAGGCCCTGGGAGTGGCTTGAACTCCACTGTTTCCAGGAGCCCTGTGACATTTGCTTTCAGCTGCGTAAGTTACCTGCCCAGCCAGCCCCTGCTGGCACAAAGGCTTCTGTACTTCACTGAGGATGTGGCTGTGGGTTCCAAAGAGAATTGTATACCGCTACCTGAATGATTCACGCCTGGGCACATGGGTCATTGTCCCTCTTGGAAGCTTCAGCTAAAGCCTCAACTGAGTTTAGGAGGGACAAAGGAGAGGGCAGGAGGATGGGGGGATAGATGAACAGATGAATGGGTAGATGGGTGGATGGGTGGATGGGTAGGTGGGTGGACGGGTGGATGGATAGATGAGTGGGTGGGTGGATGGGTGGGTGGATGGATGGATGGATGTACAGACAGATGGACAGATGGATGAAAAGAAAAGATTATTGAGGGTTCATTAGAATGAAGCCTGAGAAACAGCCAAGAAGTGGGGGAAAAAAACAGGTTGTGTTTTTGGTACACACAGGAATCAAAGGAGGTAGTAACTTTGTTGGTTTGATCTGTGTTGGAAATAGGAATTCTTTCAAAAAGAAACCTCCTGTCAGTGTGGTTCCTGCGAATGAACAGGCCACTGCTTACACCCTCATTGCCAGAACTGCCCACGCCACCCAGCCTCAGCCTCCCAAGGCCATGTGGGCCAAGAAGCCAAGAAATGGACAGGCAGGAGAAGAGGACAGAATCAGACCCCCTCAGAAAGATGAAAGAAACCGGGAATTGAGAGAGGAAAAGCAATCATCCTGCAATTGGCTGCTTACTAATGGAATCTATTAATTTATATCCACAAAAGAGTCATCTAATTTGTGGTTAATGGTGTTTAAAAGATAAAGAATGCAGATGAACTCTGCAGTCCATAGCCCCAGCTCTCCAGGCTCTGTGCAGACAGCTCAGGCGAGAAGGGCCATGGATGCAGAGTTAGTTCAATGCAGGAGGAAAGAAATTCGGAAAGGGGCCACAGGTCCCAGACACTGGATCCAGCGGGGCTGAGCTCCCCTTCAAGGCCTCCTTCAGAACCATTCGCTCTTCCCCCAGGTGCCTACCTCCTGCTGCTCATCCCGGGCAGGGGGAGGGGACCCGCAGGAGCCCCCAACTCACACATCAATTGCGCTCTCTTGGTCTTGGTGTTCGCTGTGCGCCTGCCCGTGCCTTTCCCTTCTTTTCTGTGAGAAGTAACAGGTTATAGGCTCACCTGTGCCAGGTGCCATGCTAGACACTCACCTCTGGGACACGCCACCCTCCCTGGAGGGGCCCTGTGCTGCAGGGGAGGGGAGCAGTGCATGTCAGTTCGCGTCCAGAATCCCAGTGAAGACCCATAAAGTCCTTCTCATAACGCTGTTTTCTGCCACTTCATGTATCACCTTTGCTTATGATCTTCTTCAAATCGACTCCTCCTTCCTCCTTTTTTGTTAATTTTAGCCTCATTCCGCACGTTACTCAGGTCTGGCACATTAGTAATATGTTTGCTTTGGGCCCAAATTTGGAATAAATTCCTGACTATTAAAATAAACACTTGCCCACGTCCTACCTTATAACCTTTTGAACTACCAGGGTTGCAAGAACGACACAAACGCTAACCACGCCTCCTGCAGCACCATAAGCACGCAGTGCGCATGTGGCCTGCCGGAGCCAGCACAGCCAGCATCTAGCATGTGCTGTGGAATTCGCCCTCCCTAGCCCTCTCCTTACACAATTCACCCTTTAAAAAATACCAGAGGCTGGGCATGATGGTACATGCCTGTAATCCCAGTTGCTTGGGAGGCAGAGGCAGGAGGATCACGAGTTTGAGCCCTGCCCAGACCACATGGCGAGACACTGTCACAACGTAAAATGTTTTTAAAGGGGTGGGGATAGTCGAGAGGGAGCGCTTGCTTAGCGTGCCGAGGCCCTGGGTTCCACTGTGAGTCTCGATAAAATTATGCATCACAGCTGTCATCGTCTTAGGAGGTCAAGAAGGCCTCCTTGACCCCACAGATCCTAAATGTCCCTCCCTTTGTGGACAGCTGCAAGATTAATGCGCTCAAGCCACAAAGAGACAGAGAGACAGTAGGAAATAAGGAGGCTTTTGGGCAGGGGAGGTAGCTCAGCGGCTTGAGCACCTGCCTGGCAAGCGTGAGGTCCTGAGTTTGATTATATATATATCTGATTTAAAGACAGGTTTTTGCTTCTGCTCATGGAATCTTAAGATCCCACAGAATCTTCAAAAGCAAAGCAAATAATTCCTCTTTCTTGATGGCTAAGTTCTGTGGAACAACAAAATAGAAGATGAGAGCAGGGGCTCCATAGAAGTCTGCAGAGGGAGGTGTCTGACTCCTGGGGACATGCCACCTTCACTTTGGATCTGGGCTGCGTCGCAATGACCCTTCCCTTTGTCCACAGCATGCAACACTTTCCCGGAGACCGTCGCCCCTCAGCTGGGGTCCTTGGAGTCTGTGGCCCTGGCTTTTGTGAATGTCCCTCTGCCCTAACCTAGTGCTGATTTCAGGGCTCCAACTTGGCCAAGGAGGGAGTCAGGGCTTCATTCAAAGTGCTGGAGAAGGACAAGGCCTGTTTCCCACAGGGGACTGAAGCCCCCAACAGGCTCAGAGACTTAGAAAGAGACTAGGTGACGGGTTTGAGAATTTGGATGAAGACATTCCTGAAACTCAAGAGCTACCCTTGGCTTTTCCAGACAATCAGTCTCTTTTTGGTACAAGACCCTTTGAGGTGGACTTCCTGTCACTGGAACTGTAAACACTGTGGATAGATGGGGTCAGGAGCCAGCCCTGGGTTGTGTCCTGGGTCTGAATGTGGGGTGAGTCACCTCATTGCGCACGACACCGGGTCTGGGGCAGTTCCACGTCTCTCCACTTCCTGTCCCTGTCCAGCCCCATCACGCCCACCTTCAGGGTGCGCACAGGACCTGGCCTATTCAAGTGTCCACCTTGCTTATTTCCCGGGGATTCAAACCAGGGCTGGCACAGGGGGCCCCTGTGAAATATTTCTTTGGTGGTCCTGCCTGCCCCAATTTCTCCACTTGTGGTCAGAAAGGAAAGCACATTTTCTCTCGAGAACCTTCCAGCAGGGCTGTGCTTTGCCCCCCGGCTGCTACACAGACGTCTGGGGACATTGCAGGTCCCCCCTTAAGACATGGCAGACCCTGAAGGTCTCCCCGCAGGCAATCTCCTGCTCTCCGGAAGGAGGCGTTGTGACTCCCCCTTTGCTTTCTGCCGCCTACGCATCTTCTTTACCAGGAAGTCAGTCCCTGTAGGTGCCTAATCCAGTCTTTCATGTCGCAACTCAAGTCAGTGTCTCTGGATCTTTTCTCTGGGCTGGAGGTCAGCAGCTGTAGTGCTGACTCGTGGCCGTTCTGGGCCTTAGGTGAGCAGGAAAGAATCCATCCCACGCCAGAGAGATCCCTTCAAGAGAATGAAAACTCCCTCCCTTGGCAGAGGCTCTCGTTCTCTGCCTATGGCTAGTTTCTGGCTCATCCGAAGGTTTTTCTGGCCCACACCTATGAATAAAGTTCTTCTGGAAATGTGGGTACAAAGAGGAGAGCAAAGTAAATAAACTATCTGTTTAATCATCTTTATTGTCAAAACAATCACTGAGCCAAAATACCTAAGCTCTGAATCATCCCAACTGACATCCCTGAGGCTGGAGGTGGGAGGGGGGAGGAGAGGAGAAAAGTCTCTAAACCCATTTTCCGGATGAGCTCAGAGGCTGGGGCTGTGCCTGCGCGGTGCTGCTCGGGCAAGCACTAGCTCCTTCTCTTCACTGCAGAGTCAAATGCAGATGCGGGTCTGTCTGTCATCCCAGCACTGTGGGGGACAGGGGCAGCAGGATCCCAAATTCAAGCCCAGCGTGGGTGATTCAGCAACTGAGTGAGATGCTGTCTCAAAATAAAAAATGAAAAGGGGCTGGGGTTGTAGCTTAGTTGCAAAACCCTAAGGACCATCCCAAGGTAGCAATAAATAAATAAGTGGGGGTCAAAGAGAGACACAGTCTGTCCAGGATGCGGGATCCCTCATTCATTCATTGGTTTATTTGTTCTTTCGCTTGTTCGGTCATCCATTCATTCATGAGAATACAGAACCCCTGGGTACCTTCCTGGAGCCCTGCTCAGGGAGGCAGGAGAGGAAGCCAACCTGCCCAGTAGCTGTTTCTGGAAAACCACTGACGTCATGGCTATTTTAATATTTTCCTAGCTTCTCCTCTGTCATTGAACTTCATTTTTGGTGTTTCTTGTGGTCCGGGATATTTCACGTTTCTGTGGTAAAATCTTTGTCCTTCCTCTGGATCCTGGCCTGCAGACCTAGAAAGGACTCAGCTGGATGTGGTCTCAGGCCATACCCAAGGTCTCTGGTCCTGAGAGAGTGGAGGGGAAAGGAGCGCTGGGCAGCCCCAGATCCTGCACAGGGCTCTCTCTGCTCCACGAGGTCAGGGATCCCCACCTAGTGAGGATTCCGAAAATGCAGACAGCTGCCAGGGCCCAGGCTGCATGGCCAAGTGGCTGCTCAGCTTCTCCAGTCCAGCCACCTGAGCACAGCAGCCTCGGATTGACTCCGAACATCCGCACACCTGTCCCTCGGAGGCCCAGGCCCTAACACGCAGACCTGGAAGTCACTTGTGGGGAAGGAAGGCAGGTACCATGGGAAACACAGCTCCTTGGGAACAACCAAATGTGTGGACTCCGAGAGCAAAGCTAGGGTTCCCAGGGAGAAAAGCGCTGGCAGAGGTGTGGGCCAAAAGACACAAACCTCCACTGGAAAAAGGGGAAGGGCCCGGAGATCGGTTGCATTGTATGGTGACTGTATTTAACAAGGTGTTCTTGCAAATTGCTAAGAGATCTGAAGTGTGAAAACAGCATGTGAATGAACATGCATGCCACGGTGTGCACAGACTACAGGAACATCTCTTTCTGAGACGGGGTCTAGCTACGGTCCAGTTTGGCCTCAAACTCTCCACCCTTCCTCTCAGCCTCTGAAGGCTGGGCTCCCTGACATGCACAACTGTGCTCGGGTCAAAACGGCATCTTGTACACCATAAACGTCAGCTAAGCTCAATTAACTAACTAGAAAGATTCCCACACGTCAAATAAAATTGAAAGACACACAAGTGGTGAAGTGGGTTTGGTGACACATTCCTGTAATCCCAGCTATAACGGACAATGAGGCAGGACAGTCACAAGTTGAAGGCTAGAGTGGGCAACTTAGTGTGGCCTTGTCTTAAAAAGGGCTGGGAACTCATCTCAGAGGCAGAGCAAACCTGGGATCAATCCCCAGTAATAATAATAAAAAAAAAAAACTAGGAAAAATATTTGTAACATACATGATGACATAGTACTAAGACTCTTCAAACATACAGAGCTCTAACCTGTTGATAAAAATGGTCAAGAGCTGGTCCTAGTGGTGATATCCAGAATCTGCCACTCAGTGAAGGCAGGAGGGTCATGGGATTGAGGCCAGGCTGGCATACACCATGAGATCCTGCTTCAAACAACAATAATGAAAAAGAAAAAAAGGTTGAAGAAAATGGCAGGCAAACCACCAAAGCTGACACGCAAATAGGTGATATGCTTGTGAAAGTGTGTAAATTCATTAGACATCAAATAATTAAAGTAAAAGTTATACTGGCGTCTCTGTGCCCTTCAGAGTAACAGTATTTTATAAAATTGTGTCAGCAAAGTTGGCAAAACAGCACCCTCGCAGGTGATCTCGGCCACTCTGAGTTCTGTAATATACAATAAAATCCTTTAAAATGTGCAGGGTTTTACCCCCAAGGACTCACAAAAATACCTGACATCCAAAGTTAAAGTAAGAAGGCTTATGTAGCTCACAGCGTGTAGAGTTTGCAGTTCTTGTTGGCTGCCTCCCAGGCAGGGCGGCGGGGCCGAGGAGAAGCACTTCCTGGTGGGCAGCAGGCAGCAGAGTGGCAGGCAGCCCCATCACGCCACCAGCAGTGCCTTTCTGCATTTCACACTCTCCCAGGCTACCCACCCTCAGCGCAAGGAGCTCACACACAGGTGGGGCCTTCTCGCTGTCTACGCCCAGAACTGCGCCAAACCAACCAGTGGACTGTGTGACCACACGCCCTCAATCCCAAGGCCACCTACTTAGTCCCAGCATCACACACTCTAGATCCAGCCACCTCTGAAAAGCCCCCCTATGACCAAATGAGGCTGGCGCGGGGGGGGGGGCATTAACACCCAGCATTTCTATTCCTAAAGAATTATTTAGGAATTATGTATAAGGAGTAAAATTTATTCACGTATCTTATGTGAGAGAAGCTGAGAACAGTCTAGAGGTCCAGAATTAAGGAACTGGTGAAATATACTCTGGAATATACTGGTGGTGTGCTCTGGTATACACTGGTGGTGTGCTGTTAGGAAGCGTAGAGAAATATCGAAAACCCTTATCAAGGTCTGGGTAAGCCTGCATTTGCAATCCCATGGAAAATTCCAATAAATTAATTCTAATCTACCACTTCCAGTGAAATCCACCACGAGAATAAGGACACACCAAGGCATAGTTGTAGTGGTGGGGAGGCAAGGGGTCCTAGACAGCTAGGATGATGGTTACTGTGGGACAAAGGCCTCAACCTAGGGCCAGACCTGGGTGTTACTAATTTGTGAAGAGGACAGTGACTCAGGGATGAGTGACAGTGAGAGGGTCAGGAGGTGCATGGGTGCTGTGAATTGGGCTGGGTAGGAGGCCTGAAGCCACCCCTACCATACGGGGAGGGATGGAGGGAGAGAGATTAATCTGCATATCACAGATTGGGGTGGTATCTAGCGTTCTGGGGTCAGTCCTTCAGTTCTGATACATCATCTTCACCTCCTGAGATGCCAAGCCCTCTTACAGGCTTCTCACTTGAAGCTCAGCCTCAGCCAGCAGCTCACAGGTTGGCCCGGCTCATACACACTCTCAGGGGCTACAAGCAGGGCAGCATTGCCCTATCCCATTGCTTTCTCTTTTTTCCCCCCATTGCTTTAAAAACTACACATCAGCACCTCTGCTAGAGCCATTTGCATTGCTTAAAACCAACTGAGGGCGTGAAGACAAAACTTAACCAGCTCTGCACGTATCAATATGTGGGACAGGGCCAGGTTCAGCAAAAACAGAGGCAGTTGCTCTTCTTTCAAGGAGAGTCGTCCTGGTGGTCTTTCACAGAAAAAGGTCATGCTTCAGAAGGGACAGTGACGACAATTTTAAAATCAGCTTCCCTAACAATGTGTACACATTTCTCAGTTTCTGGAAAGTACTGAAACACTTGTATGAACCGAGAAAATAATCCGGAGAAAATATTGGCCGGCTTGTTAGTGGTGCTTTTCTTCTAGAGGGTGAATCGCCGTGGTTGGGGTTCTTGTTGCCTGGGTGTTCTGGTCTGGTGTGTGTGTGTGTG
>NW_004524653.1:1225700-1234989 GCF_000260255.1 Octodon degus
GCTTATTCTACTGAGCCAACTCCCTGGCCCCCTCTGTTTTGTTTTGAATCTGTGTTTCCAATGATAAAAACACCAGAATGGGCAAGAGCGGGAAGGGCCGGGGCGGAGGAGCGTCCAATGGCCACAGTGCAAGTTGCTGTGAGCTTCTGAGAGGAATCAGACAGTGCTTATCGAGAGCTTTAATGTGTGTGAATCACTGCCCCAATAATTTTACTTCTAGGAATTTACCCTAAGGGAATAAACCAAGATGTAGGCAAAGATCTGTGTACAAGGGGGCCCACTGTAGAGCTGTTTGCAATACCAGAAAGTTAGAATCAGTCTAAGTAGCCAACAATAGGGAATTGTTGACGTAAGCATGGGTTTGCTTTTACCACGAAGTGCTAAACAAGCACCGAAAGTGATGTTGATTACTGAACAATAAGACAAGACATTCTTAACAGTAAAAAAAAAAAAATTCTTTGAGGCTAGAGGCACGGGTCAGTGGTACAGCCTAACATGGGAGGCTTGCACTTGACCTGCAGAGCTGCAAAAATTAAAGTAAGTGACATTTGGAGTATTGTAAAATAGGTACAAAAGAACACTGAAAAGATGTGTTTCCAAAGATAATCATAAGGAGATGATGGGATTCTGGGCAGTTTGTGTTTTTCTTTGTACTTCCCAATATTTTGCAATTTCAGTATGATAAATATGTCACGTAGGATGGAGTTTTTTTTTTTTTTTTTTTTTAGGAAACAAAAATTCCCAGGAGGATTTACATGAAAAGAAAACAGCCTTTCAGCTTGGTGCTTTTCAGGTGAGGCAGCCTCTGCTGAAGCAGGTCGAGCTACCTGGGCGGCTGGATGCGCGGAGGGGCTGTGATGACCTCATGCCCGCCCCAGCTCTCTGCTCTCGGAGCCACCGGAAGCCATTCCAAGCCGTCCGCGCACCACCCTCGACATCCAGGGCCGGAAGCCGTGGGCGTTAGCTGCCCTCCGCCTCTCATCTCTTCTCTGCCTGTTATACAAGGCTGAAGAGCCGCTGTGTTCTCAAAAAGCCCGTGGTCGGGACAGGCGTTTATAAATCTGTGCCCAGGACTCGTCGTTTGAGGTCCTCTGGGGAAGAGGCTCCCACTTGCTGAAGATGGTTCGAGTCACGGGCAGCCTGTGACTATGTCCCTGCTGTCTAGATTTATGTCCCCAAGGCTGCTGGCCAGGATGACTTTGTTTAAAACTCCAGCGGCAGCTCACTGCTGATGAGGCCCCACGTGGCACTGCTGCAAGAGGGAGGAAGTTCCCACACAAGGCACGAATCGACCTGCCAGAGGCCACACGGGGCCGCCTTCAGAGATGTGGAAAGAAAACCAGGAGGGCCCTGGTAGGAGGCAGGGACAAGGGCGGTGGGTGCACCTTCCAGAAGGAGCTCTCTGGGCAGCTGCCTTAGGTGCTGGGGTGGGGGACGGATTCTGGGCTCGTGGGGTGTCCGTCTCACCTCCCCCTCTCTCCTTCTGCCACAAGTCTCCAGCCCCCAGTGTGTGACCTCTGTGAGGTGCTTGCTCAGGAGCCCAGAGGCCCCATTTGCATGGTCAGGACAGCCTAGCACAGGGCTGTCCAGTCAAAATAAAATAGGAGTCCTTGTGTAACTTTAAATCTTCTGGTAGCTGCAGTTAAAATCATAAAAAGAAACAGGCAAAAACTATTTTATTTATTTTACTTAGCCTAGTAGATCCCAACTCATCACTTGGACATGTAGTCGGTACGAAAAAAGATTGACACAGTATTTTATAGTCTCTTGGAAATCCAGTGTGTATTTGGGGCCTCTCTCAACGTGGTCCAGCCATTGGTGGGAGCGCAGAGCCCGCTGGTGTCTGTGGCAGAGACCTTCAACCTGGGTTCTGCAATCTGCTGGCCAAGCGCGTCCTACAGCACGGAGTCCCAGCCTGCCTTGTGCACAATGCAGCCTGCAGCAGCAGCCGGGACCAGGCCCACCTGATACAGCAGTGCCCCTCTGGGTACCCACCAAAGCCTCCCAGGAGCGCCAAATGTCCAATGTTCCCTCAGGGTGAAGAACAAAATCCCTGTTACACAGCAGCAGCCTGGCATCAGAGAACTGGGGTGCACTGGAGACAGTGGGGGAGGGGCGGATTGGGACTGTGACAGGAGGAGCAGCCCGCCAGATGTCCCTAGGAAGGACAGTTAAAGCCAGACCTTCTGAAGTCCAACAATCTCAAACCCCACCGAACACTAAGCTGGCTCTAGCCCTGTATCCCTGCTCTGGGCCTCAGTTTTTCTACCTGTAAAATAGGGCAGCAACATCTGTTCTCCTTACCCACGACAACACCTGCATGGAAGCTTGAAAGCAATTGCAGGCTGTGTGTGGTAGCGCACCTCTGTAATCCGAGCACTCAGGAGGCTGAGGCAGGAGGACCATTGTGAGTTCGAGACCATCCTGGACTACAAAGCGAGCTCAAGGCCAGCCTGAATTGCACAGTGAGACCTTGTCTCAAAAAAACAATTTTTTAAAAAGCAGTTGCACTGTCTCATTGCTATTTGTTTCTCAATAAAAATATGGGGGAAAAAAGCAATTGCAGGTGTACATATGAGAATAAAGCATAAAAATGAGCGTTAGGCAAGTGTGTATGCACCGGGAGTCTCCCACAGACTTCCCCTTCCTGTTAGGGGCAGAGGCGCAGACCTCGCTCAGGAGATGCCAGAGATGCAGGGGGCACAGACCCTGACTTGAGCTGCTGGCTGTGTGACCTTGAGGACGTCCCCTCATCGGTAGCACAGAGCCAGCAAGGGCACCTTCTCCAGAGATGCATCGCAAACTTAAAATGTGACACGCATGCAAAGGGCTTCTCGGAGTCCCAAGCACAGGGCGCGGTGCGGGCTGTCCGTGTGTCATTACTGGCACTCTGGGCACACGGTCACCTACTGACCCGCATGAAGCTGCTGTGCGAGGCACCTAGGAATGCAGAGAGGGCTGCTAAAAAGCGAGCTTGCCTTCACTGGAGTGGATCAGCCAACACATGGGCAGAGATAGAAATAAACAGGGGTAATGGTTCTGGAGCAAAAACAGTGGTGCAAGAGAAAGTATCCGCACCAACAAGTGACCTCGGTCTCCAGGCAGAAGTGGCCCCTGGTGGGAGAGCCCAGGGGACAGGAAGCCGCCCCACGAAGGTGTGGGGCAGGAGGAGGTGGTAAGGGCAGGAGCTTGGCTGAGTCAGGAGTGAAGGGAAGGCCCAGGTGGCTGTGGGAGGGTGGGAGGAGTGGCAGGAAATGAAGTCAGCAAGGGGGCCCGCTCTAGGAGGGCCCTGTGAGTAAGTGCAGACATTGCTGAATATAGACCATGTGCTGCTTTACACTCTTCCAGTTATTCCCCTCCAGAGCACCCTGCAACAAAGACATTATCATTGTGCCCACTTTGCAGACAAAGAAACTGAGGGTGAGTTTGCACCTCAACCAGTAGGGGTGGGAGGATTCCCGCAGCCAGCCTGACTCCCACCTCAGGATTCCATGGTGGTAAATAGTAAACAGGATAAGAGGGAAGCCTGGGGGAGGCCTCTTGCACTCCCTGCCCCAGGTACCCTTAAAGCAGGCTGCAACCTCGGCTTTCCAGACTTCCCTGAACTGGGGCAGCAGGCTGCCTCCCAGCCCTGCCTCATGCATGCCACAGCCTGACGCAGGCCGCACCCTCAGAAGCTGACAGAGAGAAGACAAAGGGCAGATTTCAGGTTTGCTGCTCTGAGCTGGAGAGAGCCCAGGCCCCGCGGCCTCCAGCTCAGGGGCAAAGGAGCTGGGTGCAGCCACCCGAGTTGACACCCAAGGGCTCTGGTCCTCAGACCCGAGAGCCAGGGCCCAGAAAACCGCCAGAGGCCCAGGCTGGGGCTGAGAAGCCTGAGCCTGAGGCCGGGAGCCAGGCCGCCTCCAACTGAAAAGAAGGAGAGCTGGCGGCCAGGGTTGGCCACAGTGCTTGGCAGAGAAGGGAAGGAGAAGCCTTCTCAGCTGCTCCTGTCAAACAAAAGGAAAGTTAAAAGGTTTTAAAGCAAAAGAAAGAAAGAAAAAAAAAAAAGAAAAGAAAAAACCCAAAGACTTCACACCCCTCAGAGCCTCGAGCAGGGTGACTCACTAGGCCCCAGGATATGGACTGAAGAGCAGAGATGTGATCTCTGGGGGCAGTGAGAACAAGGGGCTGCAACAGGCCCCTCCCTGAGCACACCTTGGAGCTGACAGGCCTCGGTCCCCAGCGGCAGAGGCGACAGCAAGGCTCCTGGGGGGCCGGGACCTCCTCTATGCCCTGCCCTTTCCCTGGGCAGCAGGTCTGCCACGGGAATGTTCTGGCCTCCATTTACTAACGCCCCGAGAGGATATTTAAAACTGGAAGAAAAATCTTTCCACTCTGCAGGGCTGGACCCTTAATTTCCGAGACTTGCAGAATGCCCCCAGCCACTGCGAGCAACAACCTTGATAACGAACCACGCAGCCCACCCGCGGGGTGCAGGCCCGCCCTCGCGCTCCGACCGGTGCGATTCTCAACTGGGCCCTATCCTTCTCCCGGTTCAACAGACAAGGCCCAGATGGAAAATAAAACTTTTCTTCACTGTCTGTTTTCGTTGTCGCCCCTCGCGCTACCACCCTTGCCCCCAGCAGCTATTCCGTATTGTAGTTTATGGAGGGTGTGGACCTCAGCGATTTTTATATAAAAGTAGGATTCCTCCTCCTCCCACCCCCCCAATTTTTGGAGAAGATATGATCTTTATTATAGAAATCATGAAAATAGAGTTCCGAGGTCAACTAAAATTCTTTCTTAGGCTCTTAAAGATAGCCACACAGGGGCCAGGGGAGATAGCTCAGTAGAATAAGCGCCTGCCTGGCAAGTGCAGGGTCCTGGGTTCAATCCCCAGTACCTCCAACCCAGAGGTTTCCAGGCCCACACACTCCGAAAATCTGTAGCTACACCCACCCTTTCTCAGGAACACTTGGCTCCTCCTCTTGCTCCACTCCAACCCTGGGTGGTGGTGGTAATTGTGCCAATCCCCTGCTCTCTGACCTGAGGTTCTAAGCCCCTTCTCAGAAGCAGTCCCAGGCGGTGAGTAGCACCACAACCCTGACTGCATCAAGTCCCTGGATCCAGGTGTCCCTGGTGTCCCTGGTGCTCGACTTACTTTCTGAGTTTCCTTACAGGAGCAACAAACTTATCCCGGCTATTCACAATGAGCATCAGTGTAACTCAGTGGGACTTGACAAAACTGCTGGAAAAAGACCGGTTTAGAGATGCTGGGTCATTTGGAACTTAGTCTGGCTGTTACGTGATATTAAGAAATTATTATCTTAGCCAGGTGTGGTGGAGCATACCAGCATTTAGGAGGCTGAGGCAGGAGGACTGTTGCAAGTTCGAGGCCAGCCTGAGTTACAAAGTAAGACCCTGTCTCAAAATGACAAAAAGAAAAAAAAGAAATTATTGTCTTGTTAGGTATTAGTGAGCTGATGGTGATTTGAAAAGCTGCAGAGGGGGCCAGGGAGATGGCTCAGTGGAATAAGCGCTTCCCTGGCAAGTGCAAGAGCCTGAGTTCAATTCCCCCGTTCCACAAAAAAAAAAAAAAAAAAAAAAGAAAAGAAAAAGAAAGAAAGAAAGAAAGAAAGAAAGAAAGAAAGAAAGAAAGAAAAGCTGCAGAGATGTTAATGATGCATCCTGAAGTGTTGGAGGTGAAACCATTCAATGCCTGGGGCTTACTTTAAAATAGGAAGGGAGGAAATGTGGAAAAGGCGTTGGAATAGTCATTGTGGAAGCCAGAAAAGGGTATTCGGGATTTTTTTCCTATGCTTCAGTTTAAGATACCACCTCAATGATAAATTAAAAATAAATAATCAAGAAAAAAAAAAGGCAGTGGTCTTCTGGGAAGTGGATGGCTAGCACTTAGCATCTGTGTTTATTCATTCATTTATTCATCCATCAGATTCTGATCTATTATTATGGACTACTGGACTATATTGGATTATTTTGCTGAATTCACACATCTACAATATTTAAATGGTAATGGAATACCTATCTCTGACAAAACTAAACAAAAAAAGAGAATATAAATGAAGGACTATTTTGTAGTGATATATATATATATATATGCATATATTATTAAGATAGGTATACAGCTTTCTCTTAATTCAATGAGAAGAAAGATTTGTACTAATAGTGTTTGAACAGGATATCATGTCTGCATCTTGTACTATGAATAACTACTACGAAAACAATAATATGCAATGTATTAATTAGTGTAACTGCCCTACTGACCTGTTTTGAAATTGTCTCATTGCTATTTGTTTCTCAATAAAATTAATTTAAAAAAAAAAAAACACGCCATACGTCACACTGCCCCCCTTGCTGCATGCTAGGGGTGGGGAATGATTTTCGTCTCCCTGCCCTAGGGACTCCAGCCTGGGACTCCAGCCCTAGCCCAGGCCAGGTTACCAGGAGCACATCACTCGGGTCCTGCAGGCAGGCCTGTTGCCGAGAAAGAGCTTTGATTGGTTCAGCCTCTGTTGAGACTCACGCAGTCACCAATCACTGTGGCTAGAGGGCGTGGCCTGGGGCCAAAAGGAGGCCTGGAGCGCAGAGACCCGGATGATCTGGTATGAGGAGCGCGTGCGGCTATTTGCAGGGAACCATGCGTGTGCGTGCAGCAGCCTAGCAAGATGGACCTCTGCCAGGACCCCTCTCGGCGAGCAGAAGACAGTGGTGGTGCTCGAATTCATCAGCTAGGCGTGGTGTTAAAAGCCTCTGTATCCTGATCCTCCCTGAAAAGCGTAGGCTGACCTTAGGGGAAGTGTCCACAACGCGGAACGCAGTAGGTGGAGAAACTCCAGACCCCCCCCCCACGCCCTCTTTTTAGCTTCTAGATCTCACCATGGGCCCAGGACCCCCGTCATCAGGGCCCTGAAATGCCTGCATCCATGGCTCAGGTTCTCAGCTTCCTCTCCTATCACAGGTACCAGGCAGTGCCCCAGCTCACCACAGGCTGGTCTAGAGTCCAGAGTCAAAAGGGAGAGGAAAGGCCCCCTTGATGGCCAACTGCCATTGGGCCTGTGTGCACACACGTCATTTACAAAAGGGGACATTGCCCAGTGGCTACCCACAGGCCCTTGGAGCCAAAATGCCAGATTCCAGCTTGGCCCTGCTGCTTTCTGGTTATATGGTTTTAGCCATGAAAAAACCTCCCACAAGTTTTGTTTGATTGTTGGATGATGAGGTCTTATTATGTTGCTTAGACTAGCATCTAAACTCAAGGTCGGAGTGACCCTCCCACGCACTAAGCTCTCAGGACGCACCACCACACCCAGTCTTGACCTTAACTTCTCTGCACAGGGGTCGAGCTGTTCTTCCTGCGCAGGGCTGCTGTGGACACTAAGTGAACTATGACCCGAGCACTGATGTGGAAGCCGGTACCCGCGTGGAACAGCACTCGGCTGGCAAAAGACCCTGCTGTCCTGGGTACCCACTGGAGCTGAGGGTTTCGCCACAAAATATGCACCACTTGCCCAACAAATGAATGGGGTAATTACAGGTTTTTCTGAATTCAACTGCTTATGCATGCACACAGGCAAAGGCAGGCTCGGTTCCAGCACTTGGTCAGTTGATGGGATCATCGTAACAAATGCAAAGCCCTCTTAAATGGAGCCAGCCGCTCTAGTTGGTCCTCAGCCTGAAACACAAGGTGGTGACAATAAGGCCCATGCAGGCTGGCTTACACCAGCAGATTCTACGGTTGGCCCAGGATTCCCTCCCCTTGGTACCTCGTGGGCACAGTCAGCTGCAGGGTGGGCAGGCCCCAGGTGAGTGGGACCCCACTCCTGCCACTATGGTAGCAGGCTCTAGGGGGATGGGAAGGGCTCTCTTGGGTTTCACTAAGGACGTGGGGAATTGCTGTGCGGTGGCCGGGATGAGATGACCCTGGGTGGGCCCGGAGATCACAGGCAGGAGAGAGGCAGCAGAAATGGACAGGTGTGGTCCTGAAACCAACACGTGTGGCTGCAAGGGAAGGAGCCCAGAGAGCACCTGGAACCTCCAGGCGAGACCCCAGCCAGCCACGACCCCGGGGGACTGCGTGAGTCTTGTGACCTGAGGTCCCAGGCGGGCGGCCCCTACATTCTGGGCTACGAGAGCACAGGGATGCTAAGTGTGACAGCATTGTTTTAGGCCGCTGCGTTTGCCGGCTGACAGCAGGCAGCAAGTGGAAATCAGCACCTCTGTCGCCACTGCTGCCTTTCAGAGTCGCTCTCTGCCAGGCCCCAGGTGCTTTATCTCTCCTCCCCAACAACTGGAGTAGCTCTGCCATTGCCTGACTGGACCACAGGGAAAGAGGCCTGGAGGCCACGTGAGCAGCCACCGCTACTTGGTGGGAGAGGTAAAGTTGAAAGCCGGGAGGGCTGCCCACCGGGCCCACTCGCTTACTAAACCTTGCCATCTCTTTATTTGTTTATCTAATTATTTATTTGTTTGAGACGGGGTCTTGCTGTGTAGGCCACAGTGATCTTGAAGCCAATGTGTAGCTCAGGCCTGCCTCAAACTCACTGTCCTCCTGTCTCAGTCTCCCAGATGCTGGGATTATAGGCGTGCATTTGTCTTTGTTTGTTTGTTTGTTTGTTTGTTTTGCTTTGTATTTTGTTGAGACAGGATTTCACTATGCAGTATCAGGCTGGCCTTGAACTCACTGTGATCCCCCTAGCTCAGCCTCGCAGGTGCTGGGATCACAGGTGTGCGCCACCAGGCCCAGCTATATTTTTAAATAGTTTATATATGAAAATGCAGGCATAAGAAGTCTGGAAAGGCATGGGCCACACTGGTGGCAGGAGAGGAAGGGAACGGTTTGCCTTCGTGTTTTTCTATACTTCTTAATGCTTCTTACAATGACCAGTATTTTTTCACTGACAAGAAAAAGAAAACTACGTACAGGCACAATGACAATCTCTAAGCAGTGGAGTCTCTTAATAGCAAGCCATACATTTTTATTACTCATCTTAGGTTTTACTTAAAAATGTGTTAGTTGCGTATGAAAAAAATCTAAAGACAAAAGCTCCCCCCCCCCCAATACACACACGGGACTCTTTCAGATCTGAAAGCAAGGGGAGGTGAGGGGGGAGACAGCGAGGAGGAAGGGAAGGGGAAGGAGGAGAAGGAGGAGGAGATGGAGATGGAGACGGTGATGGAGAAGGAGAAGGAGAAGAAGGAGATGACGACGACAAATTAACAGGATTAGAAAGGTGTTCCAGGCCAGCGTCTGGCCTGGCTGTTCTAGGAGACAGTGTCCGGATCTCGTAAT
>NW_004524653.1:1235644-1237172 GCF_000260255.1 Octodon degus
GCACTTGAGAGAGCACCCCAATTTCAGAGAAGCTTAAATGAACAAGTAAACATGTAGTCTCCGAGATTAGATCCTGGGACAACTCATGGAAGAGCTAATGACATCCAGCGCTAAGAGCGTTGCCTCAGCCTTAACATTTTAGCTCTGACAGACATACCATGGGTGTGCGAAACGCGGACCGCAGAACGAGCTAGGAATAAGGAAAAGATGGAAGGGAACTCATGTGACCTCTAACTTTTCCCCACTGGATTATTTCAAAGTAAATTTTCAAGTAAAATTATTCCCAAATAAAATAAAAAGTTAGTTTTAAAAAAATTGGTAAGATACTGGAGCTGAGGTGGAGGTGAGGGTAGGGCGCTTGTTTGGCCAACATGAGGCCCGCGGCAGTGTCTCCCGAAGCACCCAAAATGAAAATGTCCAGCAACTGATGAAATAAAACCTGGGGGCCGGGGAGATGGCTCAGTAGAATAAGTGCTTGCCTGGCAAGCACAAGGGCCTGAGTTCAATCCCCGGTTCTGGAAAAAAAAACTATTGAAAGGACTAATACTCATCTGTGCCCCTTGGGTAGGCAGTGGGCTGGTATTAGTGAAAAGAGAGATTCGTAGATCTGAGGGGCAGGATGCAGAGTTTAGCTGTGGATCTGCCGATTTTCAACAACAATGACGAGCAATTCTGTAAAGACAGGAAACACTTAACTGATGGAAAAAAATATAAAAATAAAATTGAACAAATAGTTTTATAAAAACAAGAAAGGAAAGCCTTGGGGTGAGGTGTAGCTCACTGACAGAATGCTTGCCTGGGAATTAAGAGGCCCTGAGTTCAAGTCCCAGAACCACCAAAAAGTAAAAATATAATATTATCAATAGTTCTGCTGTGCTATGGCTTAACTATCAGTGGCCCGGGACGGGCAGGGGGTGAAGGAGGGGCCGGCCTTGGAGCTCCTGCGACGCAAGACGGCAGCCACCACGGGCTCGGGAGTAAAAGTCCCTCGCAATTTCCGACTGTTGGAAGAACTCGAAGAAGGCCAGAAAGGAGTAGGAGATGGCACAGCTAGCTGGGGCCTAGAAGATGACGAAGACATGACACTTCCAAGATGGACAGGGATGACAATTTATGAAAACCGAATAGACAGCCTTAAAATAGAATGTGGACTTAAATACCCAGAAGCACCCCCCTTTGTAAGATTTGTAACAAAAATCAATACGAATGGAGGTAATAGCTCTAATGGAGTGGTGGACCCAGGAGTCCTATCAGTGCTAGCAAAATGGCAGAGTTCTATCGCATCAAAGTTGTTCTGCAAGAGCTTCGGCGTTTAACGATGTCTAAAGAAAATATGAAACTTCCTCAGCTGAGTACCTCAGCCACCTGAAGGACAGTGTGACAGCAATTAAGCAAAAGCCCCACAGGCCCTCCCCACCAGCCCGCACCCCAATTCGATTTAAACAGTCTTCATTTTCCACAGTAGTAAATTTTCTAGTTACGTCTTATAGACCTTAAAGTACTGGAAAGAAAGCTCCCATTCAAGGCA
>NW_004524653.1:1238744-1252426 GCF_000260255.1 Octodon degus
AAAGGACTGAGCTAGGGCCAGGCCCCCCATGAACAAGTATTTTCAACAAAGGATTCTGAAACGCTTGGATATGCACACACAAAAAAGGACGTTGCACACTTCATGCATGCACCCCAAAGAACAAGTCAAAATGGATCATAGACCTAACCCTAAAACTACAAAACTCAGGCTGGGTGTAGGGCTGCATACCTGTAATACCTGCGCTCTGGAGGCTCGATGTGAGTTTGAGACCAACATGGACTACACAGCAAGACCCTGTCTCAAGACAAACAATCAAACAAAAAATACAAAACTCTCAGAAGAGAACATAGGGAAAAAAACGTCTTGACTTTGGATTGATCCCCACAAATGGGGATCAATTTAAATATACTTTCTTGATCCCAGAAGTTCAACTGTGTGGACAGTGGTTACACCTGACAGGATGATTTGTTATAGCACAACTTATATATTCAAATGGACAAAAAAATAGTATCATTTATAGTATCTTAAGATAAACTGCCTTGAATGGGAGCTTTCTTTCCAGTACTTTGAGGTCTACAAGACATAAGGTCTACAAGAGTGGCTGGGTTTGGGGGAGGGGTGGATAATACACATAAAACATAAACCATGAACAAACTGATAAACTGGGCTTTAATCAAAATTTAAAACTTCTGCTTTTTAAGGTATACTGAACAAAAATGAAAAGACAAGTCATAGACTGAGAAAATATACCTGCAAAACACATCTGATAAAGGATCGATAGCTAAAATATTTGAAGAACTCTTACAACATAATAAACAACCAACCAATTAAAAATGGACAAAGCAGGGCCAGTGAGATAGCTCAGCGGACTAAGCGCCTGCTTTGGCAAGCGCAGGGACCCGGGTTCGATCCTCTGTCCTGCATGCCACGCCGGCCCCAGCCCCGGGACACACTGAGCTGATGACCGAGTTATGGCATTGTGGTCTACGCCTGTAATCCAAGCTAGGGAGGCTGAAAAGAGGAGCATCACTGAGTCCAAGCTGCATAGTGAGACCCAATACCAAATACATTAAAAAAAAAAATTTAAGTGGACAAAGCAGAAGAAATGACCATCAAAAACGACCATGAAACAAACTAATGAAAGACACCAGATGCTATTAGTCATTAGAGAACTCAGATTAAAGCCACAGAGTGATGCCAGGGCTGCCTAGAATGGCTAAACCAAACAACCCTCCCAAAGCAGGGCACTGTGACCCCAGCTCCTTCGGAGGCTGAGGCAGGAGGATCACAAGCTCCAGGCCAGCCTGGGCTACGTGATGAGCTCCTATCTCAAAAAAGGAAGAAAAAAAATCCCTTTCCACCGAAGCCCCTAAAAAGACAACTGACGACACCAAGCTCACTGGTGAGGTGCGAGTGAGGTGGTGAAAAAGAGCTACAGGTGTGAACGCAGGTGAAAAGGAACAAACTGTTCCCCAACCAGAGGAGGAGGCTGCACAGAAGAAAAAGATATCCCTGAAGAAAAAAAACCTTGTGGCATGGGAATAAATTAAGCATAAAATAAATGCAAATAAAATTTTTAAAAAATTGGTGGCACCCGTGAAGTCATTATCCTCTAAGCATCGGGAGACTGCATCTAAAGCTGCACGGGTCACCTTTACAGAAAATGTGGGGACACAAGGCTCCGTGCTCTCCTTTTGCCCCGCCCCCCACTCTCTGCCTGTACAGGAGTCATAAAACCTGAAAGGAGTTCAGCGAAAACACCACAGTTCTTTGTCTCCTTTGCAATGCGTAGGACCACTGTTGGGACGCAAGCAGAAGTCTATGGGCAAGGTATCCCACGAGGGTTTCTCAAGAGGCTGACTCAGGTGCCACGTGGGCCACTCCTATTCCTCGTTCTTCTTGGCTGGAATGAGGCTATGATGGCTGGAGCACCAACAGCCATCTTGAGACTGAAGGAAAAGACCAAAGGAAACAACCGTCTCTCTCTGAGGTGAACCTAGCCTGGCATTCTACAAAAAAATAAACCCTTGCCACATTGACCTCTAATTCCTACCTGACACAATGATGTTTGTTGGACCAAGCAGGACGCTAAGGCTTTCTGCACAATGGGTTATTTAATCACTACCATGATCCCATCAGGTAGATGCCACAGAGAAATAAAGCCCAAGATAACCCCTTCTGACTCTTGAGAGGCTTATGCCAGTAGTTTGTCTGGGTCCAAGGCCTGCACTAATAGGCGTAAGTCTAGAGCGAGCAAGCTGAGAAAGTCTCTTCAGGTCCTCGCCTACCTGCGCTGGCAGCGAGACACACCCCTTGGAGTCCCCTTCCAACCAAGGGCCCCTTCCGGGCTGCAGCACCCACAGCCGAGCTGCAGCTCTTCTGCTCTCAGCTTCTGAAGTATTTGCAGGCATCGTATTCAGTGCTAACGGGAGGCACCATCTCACAGCCTGCCCGCCAAGCACAGCAGGAGTTCAGGGGCCCCAGGGACAAGCGACGCTCCTCATTCTCAGCCCCACACTGGGCTCCAGCAATGCCACTGGTTCATCCGGCTGAAGTCCCTTGGGAAGACTCCAGCCACCGGGGTCCCCTCACATGCCGCGTACCTGCACCCCCAGTTCACCAAGCTTCACAGTGAGGGGCCCCGCACCGACCCCAGCACTCCCTAAAGGGTGTTTGCAGTTACTGCTGCAGGGGCTGGCTCCATCCAGCACCTCTGCTCGAAGGCCAGCGCCCCCTCCTCGCTGCCTCGCTGGAGCTGCCTGGTGCGGCCAAGGGCACACACTCAGCACCCCAAGCCGGCTGGTGCTCAGGCCGGGCCGTCCACCATGGACGCGAGGGCCCAGCACGAACCAGCCTCGGAGGTTGCTTCCTGCCTTGGAATAGACAAGTTTTTCCACCGCAAAGCTGCATGGGGGAATGCTGCCAGGGAACCCACGGTGTGAGGAAAACGCCTGCCTGGGGGTGAAACGAACCAGGGGGAAGCATGGGCAGTGAGAAGGAGCCGCCAGCCCTGGAGACGGCACTCAGAACCCTGGACCCAGCCATGCCTGACGCCCAGATCGCCCGCTGAAAGCACAGACCACGACTACCCAGAGCAAGCCAGCTCTTGCCGCACCGCGGAGGCCACACGCAGCACCCAGATTCTCCAAACAGGGTAGGAAGTCAGTCACAGGAGTCACAGTGATTGGCCCCAAAAGTCACGTGACCGAGCCGAACCAATAGGGACCAGCCTCCGGGGCCTCACTGGGTGCTGGGTGCTGAGTTATTTAACTACAGAATGGAGCTTTAAGGTGCTGAGCAGAAAGATACGGCTCTGAAAATTAAAGGCAAGGGGCAGAGCATCCACAGTCTGCCCTCGCATTAGAGGCCTGTCTGTCCTGTTTGTCTGTCTGACACAGCTAGACTTTCCTTTCCGTCACAGCCATTGCCTCACACTTCGTGGCCCCTGCACTGTCCTGGAGTGAAGATGAACAAACATGCGCATCCTCGCTTTCCAGGCTGAGGTCCAGCTGTGTGCCCCGGAGGGTCAGGGGTGGGCAGATGAGACCACCAGGGTTTAGGGACTCTTAGGAAGCCGCGGAGCTTGCACCAAGAGCCAGGTCCTGGGTCACAGTGCGGAGCGCAGACCTGCCAGGCAGGCTCCACAGACACCAGCCTTGTCAGGCCCTGAACAAGATCCCCTTATTCAGCCTCTGAAGGAAGCCACGCCCTCTTCCTTCTGGATGGAGTCCCTTGGCCAGCACCCTGAGGGGACTAGCCTTTGCCCGGTTCCGCTTTGGGTAGACAAAAAGGACCAGGCTGGGCCCGACCCACCCAAGACCACTGAGTCCTGGCCGGCGTTGATGAGTGGCCAGAACGCTGCACGCTGGTGGGCCCCCAGGCCAGTCCTGCCCACGTCCCCGTTCAGACTGGGCTATTTGTTACAGATTTTGAAGTCTGAAGCCAGCGGCTCAAAGACTACGAGCAGCTGCCTGACCAGGACAGGGACCCCCATCGGCCACCTCTACTCCTGGCCTGACCCCTGCAGGTTTAGATCCGGGTCCAGTCCCAGCCCACGCAGAGCCAGCGCCACCCCTCCCCCAGCAGGCTCCGGAGGGCCGCCTGGCCAAGCTGCAGGTTTCTCCTGTGGGCATGTCTCTGCTTGCCTGAACTGATCAAGCTCCCAATCTCCTCTCCTACCTCCAGGGAAGAAAGGAAAAGGCTCAGGCAGGCCCAGCCTAGACCAAGCAGGCCCAGCCCACAGGTCCCGCACCCCTAGCTCCCGCAGCGCCCCCCACACCAATGGGGACGCCAGGCCATAGACTGCCTCTGTCCAGAGGCCACAGTGGTCAGCGCTGCCCGGAAGGGAGTCCAGGTTTGGGCTCCCCCCTGCTCCCTGCCCTGGCACGTGCCAGAGCACTTGGGCGTGAGTCACTGCCCTTGGGGTGCCACAAGATGCTGCGCACTGAACAGGAGCCGCTGTGGTCACCAGAGGTGAGCACAGCAGCAGAGAGCGCCTGTCAGCAGGGAAGGGGGGGAGCGTGGAATGTGACTGGAGGTAGGCCCTTCCAGGGACACCCGGACCTGCGACAGCGGCTGGTTACACAGCTCCCCATGCATGTCCCTGGACCCTCAGAAGGTAGCCCTCCTGGAAGATGGGATCTTTGCAGATGTAAATAGGCAAAGATGCAAATGAGGTCGTATTGGATTAGAGCAGGCCTGAATGCATTGTGAGGGCCTCCAAGAGAAAGACAGAAAAATGCACAGACATGAGGAAGTGTGTGAGGTCAGAACCCCAGGCGATGACAGCAAAGGCGTCTACAAGCCACCAAGCGCCCAGGTGACCTGTAGCCACAGCAGCCTGGGGACACAATTCTCTCTCAGAGCCTCCAGGGGAACCAAGGCTTCCATAACTGATTTTGGCCTTGGGGCCCTCGACCTCTGAGAGAATAAAGTTTTGTTTTAAGTCATCAGGTTCATGCTAAGCCACCAGGACAAGCCAAGCTGACATAACAGCGCTCCATCTTCTCCTGAGGAGCAGAATGCCCTCTGGGGTGGGAGTGGGGGGCAACCTGGAGCCAGGGACAGCTCAGTCCCCACCGCCACCACCACCACCTCTTCCTTAGCCCACCATCACCATCCACAGGGTGACCATCCTGGCTGTTGTGACTGCTGCCACCATCACTGTCATCACCAGGATCATCCCCTGGGTCATTCAGCAAGCCCGACCCCATGCTGTGCATCTCTTCATAGCTCCCCCTCCTCCACATGACAAGAGGTGGCTTTAAGTGCTGAATTTCCCAGACTATAAAACTAAATGTTGAAGGTAAAATAACTTTCCCCTGTGGTTCTGAGCTCCACCAGCCAGGTCCCCAGGCCCAGGGTTATGGTTCAGAACCCTCTGATAGATCCTTTACCTGGCTGGGGCTCGACTCACACCCATAGCTGGGCTCATTCAGGGTGCCAAAATGCAGGGCTGTCACAGGGTGAGTGAGATGGGTGCAAAGCACTTGGCACCCGAGTGATGCCACTGTTCTATCCTGTTCCGGCCCCTCTGCTGCCCGGGGGATGGGGGGGATGGGGGGGATGGGGGGAAAAGGGTCTCTTCTGTCTTCATGGCCAGCCACAGCCCCGGAATCTTAAGTGTGTGGACACCAGGGGCTATAGAGCCTGCTAGGAAGCCAGGGTGTTTGCAGCTGTCTGCCTTATACACCAACGGTGGCCCTGCTGCCCCCAAGACAGGACCAGCCACACGATTTACAAAATGAAAATGTTAAAACAAAAAACAACCCACTAAGCATTCAAGACATTGACAGGAACAGCATTAAACCAAGCGCAGGGCCTTTTCAAGTATGGGCAGCCTTGTGACTGACGCCCTCACCTGTCCGTGAAGCAGGCCTTACGCGTGGACCTCACTGGCTTACAGAGCTGCCTTCCCGGGCCCTGTGCTGCTCCTGGATGTGCAGTTTCCACAGTGTGGAGCTCCAGGCTGCCCAGAGCCCCAGCACAGGAGTGCAGATCGGAGGGGGCCCCAAATAGGAGAGCTCCTGCTGGACATGGAGAGCTTGGGGGAAGTGAGGCGGCGGCTGGCCCTCCGGGCCAGGAGCTCCACACTACAGCCCGCCTGGCCCTGCATTGGGCCAGATCTGATGAACCAGCTCTGTGCACAGGCAGGAACAAGGAGAAATGCCCCTTTGCCCTGACCAGGGCTGCACTGGACGGCCCACGAAGTCTGCACACAGAAGTAGGTGCCATGGCTTCTGCAGCCGGTCCCTGGAGCCTGGCTATCAGCTGAGCAAATAAGAAAACTTGAATGAGCGAAACATCATGATTGGCGCAAGGCTCCAGCAGGGCAGGATGAGCAACAGAGAGCCAGAAAGGGAGATAGATTCGCCTGACTACCACCTCCTTTACTAATTCATTTGTCCAGGCAGGAGCTATGGCAGGAGCCAGCAAACATTTTCTTCTAGAAAGCGACATCACATACATTTTAAGCTTTGAGGATCACACCAAATTTATTGCAACTACTTGACCGCTCTTGGGATGCAGTCTCGGTTCTCAGAGAGTCCCTAAAACAGTGTGGAGGCTACCATCCAATACAACTTTATTTGCAAGAGCAGGCAGACATAGGTTTGTCCCGTGGACTCAGCGGTAGCTTGCCAACCTCCAGACTAAGTGATTTCACAGTATTATATCATTTAATCAGCTCCCTAATGTGTACCCCCCAAACCCTGACACTAACACTCCACTCTGCCTCTAACGTGGATTTATGTATTCACGGCTTTATTCTCTACTTTTTTTTTTTTTGGTGGAACCAAGGATTGAACTCAGGCCCTTGCACTTGCCAGGGGAGCGCTTATTCCACGGAGCCATCTCCCTGGCCCTATTCTCTACTTTTTCCTCACTAGATTATAAATTCCATGAGTTGTGGACTTAGGAGTTTGGCTTCTCGCCATAGGCCCAGCTCTTGGAAAAACAGATGCTCAATGCAGTATTGGTTAAACAAAGCAAGCACCTCATTCCTATCTCACAGATAAAAAAAAACAGGTTTAGAGAGGTTGCTTGTTCGGGATCACAGAGCTGGAAAAGAATGATCTGGTTCTTCAGAGGCTGCGCTCAGGGAACTTATTGCAAAACCCACAGCTTGCACAGGTGAATGTGTACAAAGGCCAAGCGGGCCACGGGAATGAAGGCACAAAGCGGCTGGGGTAGGACCAGGCAGGAAGAGACGGCCGACACACAACGTCTAAAGAGTTATAGTCTGTTGGCCCCAGAACACTGTGGTGACTGCAGGGCTGGCACGTGCACAGCTGAGAGCAGCTGGGAGCCCTGGTGTCTGCGGGACATATCCCCACTCTTTCTTTCTTTTCTTTTTTTTTTTTTTTTTTGTATTTTAGGGAAGGGTCTACAGGGTGTTCAGGATCTCATGACTAGATTGGACTCCTAATGATCTGCCTGTTTACAGCCTCCCAAGAGCTGGGATTACAGGCGCCTACCACCACGCCCAGTCTCAATGGCTATCTCAGCGTGCCCTGGGGCAGGGCCGCACAGCAGGCCCAGGGATCAAACACTGGGCCCCTGCGCCTGCTTGCAGGTGCTTTAATCCGCAGAGCTATTTGGCCAGCCCTCATATTCCCACTCTTCACTGTGGGCACACGTTTCACTCTCCCCTGCACACTCTACCCTGGGCAAGCAGGGCATATGCCAGCACTGTGGCCTCTGGCTCAAACTATGATGTTCCTGGAAAGCTCTGCCCATCTAGCCCTGCCTTCTCATGCACCTGGCTGGTCCAGCTGCCCAGAACTCTGTGGGCTGCCAGATGCACTGAAATGGCTGCATAAAATTAGAAAATGGAGCAGGATCGAGCTGTTGGCTCTAGAATGCTCTCCCCGTCTGATCTCTTCTATACAGAGGCATTGGAACCAGTGGTATTCTGCTCACAAAAATGCATTTCCTTTTTTTTAATTATAAGCATTCCCCTGAGAAACTAGATTGGATCCCCTGAAGGCATGGGATCCCTAACCATGGCTTTAAATAGACTGAACTGGGATTCTGCCCTAGAAAACTCAGAGACGGTCAGCCTCCCAAGGGCTGCCCTGGTGCCCATGTTACTCCAACCCTAGCCCAGGTTCACAGAAGCCAGCTGCCTGCAGACACTGCTCTCAAAGGTGAGAGGAGGGGCTAGCTGTCTGGCCCCCCTTGAGCGTTTTAAGACAGAAGCACAGACTACATATTCGGGCACGCCTGCCCAAATACTCCCAGTTACAGAGAAAACACCTCTTACCTGAGAGTCTGGATGGCTTGGCTTGGCTAGAACAAGCTCAACAATGTCCTATGTCCCAACTGTAAAACAAGAATTATGATGAAGTTTGTCATTCTACTGCATGAGGTGGTGACGGTTGTCTTGCGTTAGGATTTCTGGCCAGCTCTGGGAGCCGTGTCGTGCTCAAGCTGTGATTTCATGGATCCCTGTGCACATTCCCTGCCCTAGATGTAGTCACCACCTCTTGGCCCAGATGCGGAGCAGGCTCAAAAGCCTCCTGACCTGCAAGCTGAGGAGCAATGCCAGAAGTGACCTCGAGGCTCACCCTCCAGGGCAATTCAGCTCAGGCCCACACTTGCATATTCTTCCCAGCATCCACCACCCTGCAGCTCGCAGGTACCTCCTTTTGTAGAGGTGGCCTGGGGGCAATTTTATTTGAAAGTACATGAAGTCAGTTTTATCCTGTCATTGGCAGTCCAGGCTTATCCCTGAGACGGTCTCCGAGTAGAGGGCTGACAAAGTCTTCATCTCATCACCATGCCTAGTGACAAACTAGTGTCCCGGAGATGACAGCAGCCCTACCACATAGGCCACCCTCTAACCTAGCTCTGCCCCCACTGGCCTGAGTACCCTAACAAGAGAAGGAGAATATACACTTCTCTTTCCTCCCCTGCAATCTGACCTACAAACCTGAAAGCCCATCCAATGTCATGACCGGGCACCTCTTCTACACGCCAATACTATTTCCTCAACCGGAGCACCTACTAGTGGACGCCTTGGAGATGTAAGTGATCCGGCCACAGTGGGCCGACAGCGAGCCCCAGGCTGGGGGGCCAGTGGTGAACCTGCTGGGCAATGTCTAAGGCAGACAGAATCAGGGGTGTCTTAGTTACTTTTCTCTTGTTGCTGGGACAAGTACCCAACACTCAGAATTAAGGAAGAAAAGGTTTATTTAGCTCTTAGTTAGTGGGAGTTTCAGTCCACACTCAGCTGGCTCCAAGGCAGAGTGGCACATGGCAGATGACAGCCGTTCCTGGTGGCAGAAAACAGCGAAAAGCAAAGGGGAGGAACAGCACCTGTGGCTTCTAGCCAGCTTCTCTCCCCTCCTTACACTGTAATGCAGATTACCCACCCCAGGGCAGGAGTAGCACTCACACCCATAATCCCAGCATTGGATCATGAATTAATGACAAACTCCAGGAGATACCCTATGACTGCATGAGGCTTTGGAGGGACTAGACAGAAACCATGACAAAGGGTCAACACTGCAGGTCCACAGGACACTCGGGATTCCTCACAGCCCATTGCAGGACACGTCATGGCCAGGGACACAAGATCTGGACCTAAAGACACCTGCTGGCAGGGAGAGCCAAGACATCTCTACTCTAAGCACCCTGAAAGCGCTCAGCACCTGCAGGGGTGGCAACTTTAGACCCACAGGAAACACTGCCTCGGGGTGCTGCTTCTTCATTTACTCAACTCTTCTTGTGTGCCTAGCACCGCTGCAAGATGGGGAACACTGTGGAGAACAGGACCGTTCTCTGCTCTTGGGAAGAATACTGTGGAGAATTAGAAGACTAGCAAAGCGCTGTCACTGATAACATGACGCTACTCACACAGATTCACCAAGCGCAGAGATCAGTTCTAAGTTCTTAGTCATTTAGTCTTCACCTTAACTGCGTTTTCCCATCATTTGCATTTTGTAGAAGTGAACTCAGATAAGTCAAGCAAGGGGGCCAGCCAAATAGCTCAGTGGATTAAAGCGCCTGCAAGCAGGTGCAGGGGCCAGGGGCTCGATTCCTGGGCCTGTCGTGCCAGCCCCGCCCCCGGGGCGCACTGAGATGGCAATTGAGACTGGGCGTGGTGGTAGGCGCCTGTAATCCCAGCACTTGGGGGGCTGTAAACAGGCGGATCACTACGAGTCCGATTTCATAGTGAGACCCTGCCTGAGACCCAGGGGCAAGTGGCAAAACCAGGCAACCGAGCTCAGACAGTCTGACTCCCACCTGTTACTACTAAGATTAATAGGGATGGTACCAGGAGCTTTGACTTCATCTGACACTGTATAACCTTCATTACCTGTATCCAAACATGTTCTGAGCATCCACAATTAGCCAGGCACTATTAGACAAGAAAGGGTCACAGAGGGTAAGGAATTTGCCCAAATCCCAGAGCTGGGCAGAGACCAAAACTCCAGTTTTTACAACCCAGGATATAATTTTGGTTATCTGGAATGTATAAACAGATCCAATGAATATTTAAACAAATCATCCATATTAAATTTTGGGTTGTTGCCCCTCAATTATTGCATCTCCTCCCGGAAACTGATATTTTCTTATTTGCTTGCCTGGAGGGCTGCTAAAATGAAGATCAACACAGCTCAGAGAGCAAATATCAATTTTCACTTTTGGAAAACAACCTGACATTGCCTGCAGGATAAGGCGGTGCCTTTTGCTCTGAACTGAAAAGAGGAAGAGAAAGGGACGAGAAAGCACTTTGTGAGTGACTACACACGCTTCTTCAACAAAGCGTCTCTTCTTCCCTCCTGGCCCTCCGAGCCCAGCAGCTAGGCGGGCCACATTCCTCCCTGGGTTCTTCTCCTTAGCAGGTTGCTCAATGCAGGGTAAAGGTGGCTGAAGTCCCTGGGGGTGGGGGGATTTTCAGTTGTGTAATGGTTCCTGTCCAGATGTCCCTCAAAGTCTCATGTAGTCATGAAGGGCTTTGTCAGAGGCGGCTGCACCTAGAGGATGGCTGATGTGTGGTGCAGCGCTAGCCTCGGGGGCGCTAGGGTTAGGGTGTGAGTGCTGCCCGCTCTGAGTAGCCTGGATAGGTAGCCAGTTAGAAGGAAGCGCAGTCGCCCCTTGTTGCTTCACTGTCTTTTGCCCACCATGAAAGGTCTCTCCTCTGAGAGGCCCTCTGCCACACCACCGTGCCTTGCAGCCAGCTGATGGACTAAAATTTCTACAGACTGTGAGCTACATAAACTTTTCCTCCTTTAACTCTGGATGTCAGGTATTTCGTCTCAGTAATCTGCCGCTTCATCTCCCTGCCTAGCACAAGTCATCATCACCTGCAGCCCCGCCTTCTGACAGGCCCAATGACTACATCCTCCGCCATGGGGTAGGGCCCTTGGGTCACCAGCCTGAGTAGGCCACTGGGTGTGGACTCATGTGGCACAGCTGGCCTAGGGACCCTCCAGGATGACAGGTAGAGGCAGCTCCTTCCTGCAGGGCTGCCTTTCCCGCCACTCCCTCTTCCCTTTCTCTGGCCAGCCCTTGCCCATCTACACATCTCCGCAGCTCTCTCCCCAGATTCTCTGCGAGCTGGGCCTTTCTGCTTCTCCTCCTCAGACAGCCCTCCCTGACTGCCAGGGTAGCCCCCGCAGTTCCCCTCCATCACCTCAGTCTGCCTCCTTGTTCCTTCCGCTCTCGTCTCAGAGTGCAATTCTCTCAACTCTTTCTGGTCGGCTTCCCTCCAAGACAGGATGAAACAAAACTCTCACAGGGGATCCTGGCCCTGCAGTAGCTGCGTGCTCTGCTCTTCTCTCAACAGCATGCCATGAGGATGGGTGACTCCACATCCAGGGAGTGGGAAAGCAAAAAGAACAAGCTCTCCTTTCCCAGACAGCTAGAAATAGCCCTAATATCTAAGCCCAACCCCAGCACGACCTAGAAAGCCTCAAGGCAAGCTGCTTCAAGCCCCCACCCCAACAACTTGAGTCAGTGAACTTTCTCAAATCCTGGATCTGAAGGGGACCAGCTGACAGCAGTTACTACAGAGCTTTGGGAGGAAAAGTATGCCACTGGCACAGGGCATGCCCTGGTGCATCGCCTCACCTCTCTGCCTCAGTTTCCTGCCTTGTAACACGGAACCATCATAGGGCAGTCTGCTCAGCTCCCTGTGTGTGGGCAGTTATTAAAGTTTCGGCCTCTAACCCTGAGCCAACAGCACTTCCCTGGCCGCAGGCATTGGCCAGGCACAATCCAATCAACATCAAGCTTGGGTCTTTGTCCTCCTTTTTGGCTCCTAGTTCTGAGGCCTCCCGTGAGAAGGCCCAAGTCTAGTTTGTTTAGAGCTGAGTACAATTTGCTGCTGGAGTTGGGATCTGGGCTTCTCTTTCTTACAATTTTCCTCCCCACTCCCCTTCCTCTCCCCCTCCTCTTCCATCCCTTTATTTTCTTAGAAAAGAGAATTCATGTTTTGCCAAGGAGAAAACAAAACGCCGTCTGTCCTCCTCAGTAGCAGTTGGGGCTTCCGAGTCTAGGAGGAGGGGTGTAGGCTGGGAATGTGGCATAAACCTGGCTAGGGATGCGAGCTGGGCGGGGAGGGACCCAGGTGGAGGGCACAGGCCCAGAGCTGTGCCCAGGAAGAAGGGTGACCCGGGTTGGGTCGCCACGGTTGTCCCTCCACCTACCTCTAAGAGCTGCACCCAGCAACAGAGCCACAGCCCAAATCCGTCTTTGCAGGAGCCGCCACCTGTCTCAGCCAATGTGGGTGCTTCCTCCCTGCCTTCCACGGTGATTGGTTCAGATAACTCAGATCCAAGCCAATCAACATGAAGCATTCCCTAGGTCGCAGGCATTGGTCAGGTGCGGTCCAATCAGCATCGAGCTTGCTGAGTTTTTTTTTTTTCTGAGAGTGAGGAAACTCATTTCTCCTTTGCCTTTCGGACAGTGCATGTGTAATTAGAATAAAGCCACACAACACAGATCTGTCTCTGTCTGGTCCTAAAACCTAGGCACACTGCACTGCCGATTACCACCAACTCGCTGGTCACAGAAACACTCTGGGACCCAGACCAAAAAATACAGCCCCAACGGAAGCAGTGATTGAGCTCGGCAGGATAGTGACGCGTGTTCCTGTTTCTACAGCGCTAATGGATCTGAAACCCAAACAACAAAAACAGTTGAAAACAATTAGAAGCTTTTACAGTGTTCCGTAAAAATGCATAAAGGAGGAATCGTCGCAGAACAGTGAGCACAAGGCTCTCACATCCTCTATCTCTAAATGTCTCACTGTTCGCTCGTAGGATTTTCCTTGGGAAAGAAGAGCCTTTCCAAGTTGCAAGACTGAGAAAGCTCTGTGAGTAGTTGAAGCCACTTTGTGGAGAATTTGGAAAGGAGAGGAGACAGACAGACAGACAGACAGACAGACAGACAGACAGACAGACAGACAGACAGACAGACATAGGGAGAAAGATGAAGCCCCTACAGGGAGGCAGGCCTGAAGATCCACCTTCTGGATTTTCGCATAATGTTCATCAGTAAATTACCATTTTGCTTAACCAGTTTGAGTTGGGTTTTAGCTACGAAACAAGAAAGAAGAGAGCTGTGGAGAGCACTTGCCTACGGCACGCAAGACTCAGGACTCAATTTCTAGCACAGAGGAGGAGGCGGAGGAGGGGGAGTGGGAGGAGGGAAAAGGGGGAGGGGTGGCGGGAAGGACGGGAGGGGGAGGAGGAAGAGGGAGGAGAAGGGGA
>NW_004524653.1:1252857-1283110 GCF_000260255.1 Octodon degus
AAAAAAAAGATCATGTTCCTAACACATAAAAATAATATTTGGGAAGAGAAAAATGGTAATGCCATGATTTGATTGCTACACTTGTACACATGAATCACATGACTGTACTGTGCCCCATAAACATGTATAGATGTGTGCCAGTTCAAAAATTTTTAAAGGCCATGAATTTCATCTGTTTATGTGATACTTTTTGTGGTCACTTATAAAACATAATTCAACCCTATTTTTAAAGACAGAAACTCTTTCTCTACTTTGAAACAGCTGGCTTTGGCTCTTTCCTGGAAGCCTGAAGGTTGATGTGTTCAGAATCAGGACTGGCTCCCCCAAGCGCCAAGCCCTGGGGCCTCCTCTCTGGCCTCAGTTTCTCGCTCTGCAGCAGGAGACCCAAAGGAAGCTGGGTACCACCAGAGGCTCAGGAAAGCTCCTGGATCAAAACTAATTAAAGTGTGGAGCAAGCCCCAGATGAAAGGAGCCTGTAGAACCCCTTCACGATTCTAATAAAGAATTTCCCCTTCAATTACAGGGTAATTTTCTTCTCACCCATTTGCAGCTTCCTGGGCCACTTTCCATGTAGCTGGACCAGTCTTTCTGGAATCCCTGCATTTTTTCCCTAAGAGACAGGGAAGGCAGTGGAGACAAAAGAAAGGAAGACAGCGGGTCCATTTTAGAATTGGCTGTGTCACTGGATTTGAGAGCTAACGAGCTTCCCGCAGGGTCCCTTCCGTCATTTCTATGCTGCTCCGTCCCCTCCCTTCCTTCTCAGACAACACCACACGCATGCACACCCATGCACGCATGCACACCAAGCACTTCTGGACAACACCCAGCTTCCTCACCTCAGAACCTCCATCCCTGACTCCTCTATCCCCGCTGTGTCCCCCCACCCCACCCCCATGCACATTCACAGCAGGTAACAGCTGGCCAGCCCTTCACCCTGCCCTAGCCAGCCCCAAACCCTCTTAGCTTCCCAGTCTCCCTCACGGGCTTCTCAGCACAGAATTCCTGAAGCACTTGCCCTGTCTACACACACACACACACACACACACACACACACACACACAGGCTGTGAGCCCTGAGGGGGCAGCTTGGCACAGGGCTCCGGGGTTTGGCACAGGGCAGATGGCTGAAGCTAAAGCTGTCACAGTGGGCGGACCATCTAGCACGGGGTCAGCACTTCTCTCAGATCACTGAAGGGTCAGCGCTTAGGCTCCCCTGGCTGAGCAGCGCATGGAGACTTTCATATAGGTCTTCCTGGACCCAGCGTCAAGCAGCTGGGTGGAGGAGGGTGAGGCTGCTCCTGTTCATGGACTGTGAGGCCCTCTGGCCAGATCTGCCCGATGGGGTTGTCTGCTGATCCTGGCCAGGTTCTCTGTGCGTTTAGGGCTGTGGCAGAGCCTGCTGTTGCTCCTTTATTATCCTCTTCTGCAGGAACAAAACCACCCATTTCAGATGAGCATGTCGCTCCTGGATTACGGACTCCTTTCCCAGACCCCATCGCAGCGAGGCCGGGCCGTGTGACCACATGTGTCCACGAGATGCAAACGGAAGCTTCCACTGGACAGCAGCCACTTGGCATTTCTCCAGCGCTGCTCTCTCTCCTTTGCTCCTTCCTGGTCCTGGAACGTATGCGTGATGGCTGGAGCTCCAGGAGCTATCTCGATCTGTGATACCCTTGGGAATAGAAGTCCTGTGAGCAGAACACATAGAACCAGTGACTCCGTGGAGTGCCCCCACTCCAGCCCTGGCCCACCGATGTGTTCTCCTTCAACGGAGATCTTTTATTGCATCCCTAAAATATCGTACATTGGCCTTACAATTCAGAAGCATGATTCTGTCGCTGGGTAACTCTCAGATATTATTCACTGGATCGCTGAACTGTTCCCTTTTCAGAAACATAGACACCTTCCAAAAATTTTCCAATGTCTTTGTTTTTGATTGTTGTAGTTTTCTGAATCAAAGCTACTGAAACAAGCTCAGCGTCACTTCCTTTGAGGATTAGTTCATCTTTCTGGCCTTGAGCTTCCGATCAAGCAGCACCTGGCCTCAGACGAAACCAGCACATGCATTTTCCACCCAAAAAAGTTATGAATTTTGAGAAGGGACCCATTCTCCTGAATAACAGCACTGCTGGGGACGAGAGCAGCTACAGGCTCCATCTTGTAAGTGAAGCCCGGCATTGCGTCCTCTGTCACGTTCTGCGCATGACCACAGGGCGTGCGAACAGTAGCGGGTTTCTCTGTTTCCGCACCATCTGCGAGCCCCAGCCTCTTCTTTTTCGTTCCAAGGAGGCTGAGCCCTACCTTGGTGCAGGTGAAGTTCCTCTGCAGGGCACTTCTAGGTCCTCCACAGTCACCCTACATCCTTTCTGCACCCTGTCCCCCTTTTCTGGAGCGTTGATAGTCTTACTGGTGTGCGTGGTTTTAGTTCTCACAGGGGATGCGACCAAGAGCTCTGCTGCCTTTGAAAGCATCAAGAGAAGTAAAAGGGCTCGCTTGTCTAAGCCTCTGTGACTCGGGGGCTTACCCCCCACACACGCTGACACGAGATGGGGGAGGGGAGAAGGGTATGGGAACTCGTGGGAAACCCCCTCCTCTCAGGGTTTGGTGAAGGAAAGACAGCTCTAACCCGCTGCGCCTGCAGTGCCCACGGTGCTCTGAGAGGGAGCTGTTCTGCTCAAAACGTCGCAGAGGCTCCCCAGGGTGAACTTTCTCTGGGATCGGAAAGCCAGGCAAGAAGTTCCCAAAGCATAAGGTGACCTAAGGCAAATGTCGCAGTCCAAGGGTCTCCCAAGCCAGACGCAGCCTGGGAATTGGCTTCCCAGGGAGAGTGAGCAACGCCAGGTTCCCCAACTTGTGACACTGCAAAGTGACCATTTGTGAACCCTCACCTCCGCTCACACAAGACACAGCTATATCCTCACACTGCTCAAAAGGGGTGTGTGGGTGTGTGTGCGAGCGCACACATCTCCACACACACTATGGGTGTCAGGACCCTCTACACCTGGTCGTTTAATGTGCATCTCCAGAGCACGCAATCTTAGGTACCCTCCGTGGCTTCTCGTCATTTCCTGTCTCATGGGCCATGTGTATGACATAACAATAGCATATTATCACGCTTATACCAAGGCCACAGCACCTGTGCCATCAGCTGCAAGCCAGGCCTGTCCCCAGTAATTTGCTGTCCTTGGCTTCCACACAGCCGACTCTGCACTTCAGGACACTGCTCACTGAGGACAGCTCCACTGTCAATTCCATCTTGTCTTCTTTGACACTGACACTTTTGCAAGAGTGCAGGTCGGGTTTTTTGTAGCCATCCTTTCACTGTGGATTTGTGCTCTGCGGTACGTGAACAAATGACCACGGCTTCGGAGCACCTCTAGGAGCCTGGTGTTTGCTGTGTGCCTGCCTCTGCTGCTGGCCTCTGGATCCGCAGAGCAGAGGTCCCCAGAGCAGCGGGACGGCTGTCCCTGGCTTGCCCCTTCCCACCTCACTCTCCTGGGCCCTGAGACACAGAGGGGTGCTAGCAAATCCTGCTGGCAATACACTGACAAGGGCCAGGAACACAGGTGCAGGACCAGTGCTCCAGGAGCTCCCTGTCCCCTGGAGGTGACACCCACAGCTTTGAACAGCTGAAATGGAGCTGGTGAAGGTGGGCTGGCTCTAGGTGTGGCCACAGATTCTGCCAGCCCAGTGCAAAGTGAAAATGTGGGCTCCCTTGTCAGGAGTCACTAAGAGTTTCCAGGTGTTAGGAGAACCTGGAGCCATCTG
Organism: Octodon degus; assembly: GCF_000260255.1. Classification (NCBI taxonomy): domain Eukaryota; kingdom Metazoa; phylum Chordata; class Mammalia; order Rodentia; family Octodontidae; genus Octodon; species Octodon degus. The sequence continues at coordinate 1,256,625 of NW_004524653.1, forward strand.
AGAGCCCATGCCACAGCCCAGGAGAACAGGCTAAGTGACCTGGATCTTCACTGTCACCATGGGGGCTTGTGGGTTAGCTCTGTTGTTTAAGCACCTGCTTGGGCAAACCAAGTCAAGCACAGGGGACCGTGGTTCGATCCCTAGCTCCACATGCTGTGCCCGACCCACCCTTAAAGCAGCCTGAGCCAGCCCCCCCCCAAAAAAGAAAAAATCCTTCACTGTCACCAGTTTAGGGCTCAGAGAGCTCCATGCTCAGGAAGTGAGGCAGAAAGCCTGCCCCAGAGGCTGACAGGGAAGCACCATCTTTGTAGACCCAAGTGGAGAGGACTGCACAGCTGTACAGCCAGGGAGCCTGAGAGGCCAACAAATGGGGCCACCACTGGGTGGCCTAGGCTTCATCTGCAGCCTAGAACCTTCCCTGGAGCATCCTGCCTGCTGGGGCCTCACAGCTCTCAGACATGCCCTGGAGATGAGGCACAGGGGCTGGGGACAGGAGGGACAGCAGAGTCACACTGCCACAGCTGGGCTGAAAATGGCAAGGTGTTGGTTCCAGCAGGGTCCCTTCAAGAGACTTCCCCCCACCTCGCCACCTCCATTGTTTTCTTCGAGTTGGCCCTTTCAGCAACTTACCTTTGGAGCTTTGTTTTTAAAAGGAACCCTCTGTCCCTGCCTCAGTGCTGCTATTCTTACTCACCGGTGACTGTGAACAGCAGGAACACAGAAACCCCAAGTCCCAAAAAATAGAACAAGGGGGGCACTGGCAAAGGTAGGAGACAGGTCTCTGCATGCTAGTTCGGGCCATCCTGGATATAACCAGAAGGACTGAAAAAGATTTGAAAACGGGAATCTCAGGCTTTCTCCTCCTTTCCTTCCCTCCTTCCCCTCCCACCCAGCCCCTCGTCTTCATACCTGTCACACACAGTGACATTGAATGCTCTGCTTGCCAGACCATGAGAAAGACGCTGTGGTGCATGATGTGGGCAACGTGGTAAACATCAGTGGCTCTCCAAGTGCAGTCCCTGGGTCCTCTGCACAGCCCTGGGCACCGTGGATGGTCAGGTTCCGCCCAGCTCTTTCGCTGGATCAGCCCTCAGTGCTTTTGTGAGTTCCACAGGTGGCTCTGATCCAAGCTGCTGGAGTCCAAAACCTCTGCTGGCATCCCAAGGGACAGTGGTGACCTAGCGAGTGACGCTGGGAGCAAGCTTGTCCTGACCAGGAGAGGAAGATGCTTTGTGCCTCAGTTTCTCCATCTGCCAACTAGAAGGACGATCAGAGCATCTGACACGGAGGGCCACCCCAAGTGGGGGGCGCGTGGCGGCTGAGCAGTGACCCTGAAGCGTGACTGAAAGCTGCCCTGATTAGTGGTCCTGGTGACAGAGCCAGTGAGGCGCACTGGGGGAGGAGGGGCATTCCCTTTTCTCTCCAAAGCTCTGCATCTCTCGGCTTACTGACAATAAGTGCACCCCTTGAAACTGCAGAAAACTCGGGTTTTCAATAACAATGAGTTATTTAAGAAAAACAGCAAAATACCGTTGCATACACGGCCACGTGTAGCGAAATGAAAGCCGCAGTCAGCCTGTGCTAGCGCCTCCCGTGACTGCCTCACAGCCTCCAGCCTCCTTCACGACAGGTGCATATTCAGGCCATAAAGCAGCACTTCAGTGGGGTGCCAGGCACTCTGTCCCCACGGGGACACCTGACAATGCCGACTTGGGGACAGGAAGGTGTCACCCACCAGCATGTCATGGGTGCACGCAGGGACACCGTCAGCCTGGGCCAGTGGGCCGCAGCAGCGCTGGCTGGGTCCTGGCTTTTACCTGTTTCCATTTCGCAGCCCCACAGCCACGCTTTTGTGGGCTCGGTGTGACCCTGTGTGTGCGTGTTTCCTTCCCAGGCTGGTGGTCAGTGTCCTGTCACCGGGAGGAGATGCGGCACGGAGCATTATGTGCTTTATCCCTGCTCTGCCTGGCCCCCCTCAGGAAGGGTCCCCAAGAGGGCCCTGTGCAGCTGAGTCCAGCCCGGCCTCATCTCCCTGGCTGCAGAATCCCTGCAGCCCAGCCCTGGACACATCCCAGGCCCCTGGGGGACTCTCTGGTGTCACCCTCCAAGCCTTTGAAGCAAACATGGGGATCACGCATGAACCCCACCCTGCCCCTGCACAAATATGTCCCCAGCTCATCCACCCCCCTCCTCACAGCCTGCAATGTGGAGCAGCCTACAGGCCAGGGTGGCACCTCAACCTTGTTGGCAATTCTGACTTCTTGACAGCTGTAAGCCCTCCTGACTCTTTCCTTTTCCATTTGTGTAGCTTTTTTTCTTCTTTTATTCCACTGTTTTTCAAAACCAGGGCCAGACTCCCGGTGTCAGAAATGAAATGCGGCAAAGATCTCCCAAGAATTCCAGCGCTAGCCTCCCCTTCGCCCCAAACACTCAGTGTCACGGGTGGGGGCAGCACCTGCTCCTGTAACCCAGCTGTGAAGTTGAAACCTCAGGCTGCATAGGTCGGGTCTCTCCTAGGCACCCCACTCACTGTCCAGCCCCCCACAAGGAGCGAGTGAGAGCACCCAGCCTCAAGGACCAGTGGGTTACAGCAAAGCCCACCTGGGGATTTTTCAGAGTAATAAAAGCAGGGAAGCAGGATGAGGCTGTGGTGTCTCAGGACTCAATGTGGAAATAATCATTTCTAAGGAAAACAACAAATTAAAAATTTTAAGGAGCTTCCTGCTGCATGATTTAATATCTGGTTTGGCTGGAATTACTTCAAAAGGCATAAAATATAAACATTTCAGAGTGTCTCTCCCTGTCTCCATCCCACCCACCCTCACCCTCCCAAACACACACACACACACACACACACACACACACACACGGCCACAAATGAATCAAATGTCCAAACAGAGAAAGAACTTCAAAGCCATGTGGGCCGACTCCCATGGAGGTCCAGATTGGTGGTGGCAGCAGGGCATTTGTCCCCAGAAAAACGAGTAGCTGGTGGCGGCAAGGGTGAGGACCAAGACAGTGTCTCATTCTTGAAGGTGTCGCAATGACCAGTACTTTGCAGTCATCAGTTCTTCCTCTCCTCCCACAACGTCCCCAAAACAAAGTCTCCTCACCCCATTTATACAGATGGGAAAGGGCGGCACAGAGAAAAACAAACGACCAGACTGAGCTCGGTGGGCGGGTGGGTGCGGGGAGCAGGGAAGCCTTCTCTTCTTTGCTGGCCACGCCTCAAAGCACTGCTCCCCAAGACCTGTGTCCAGCACTCTAGGAGGCTGAGACAGGAGGATTGAAAGTTTGTACCCAGCCTGGTCATCTCGGAGAGACCCTATCTCAAAATAAAAAACTGAAGAGAGCAGGCTGTCACTCAGTGCCAAGGTCCTGGGCTCCATCCCAAGTCCCCCACCTCCAAAGATATCTATGTTCTAATCCAGAAACTGTCACATTGAAGGATTAAGCAGCTGTGATTAAATTAAGGACCCTCAAGAGGGGGTGATCCCGGTTGATCCAAATGAGGCGAGAGTCTAAAGGGTGGAGGCCGGAGCTGGAGGCCGGAGCTGGAGGAGGCCTCATGAAATCACAGGGGGTGGGGCTGGCACACAGGGCCTCCTCCGCAGCTGCTGCAGCTGGAGAAGGTCGGAAGGGGCTTCCACTCAGGCTCTGGGGGAGTGCGGCCTGCTCGGTTGGACCTCGGTTGCAGCCTGGTGAAATGTATTCAGGCTTCTGACCTCCAGAGCTGAATCACACTCAATTCAGGTTGTGCAGATGCGGTGGGGCCCACCTGTGGCCCCAGCACTCAGAAGGCTGAGGCGGGAGCATCATGGTGAATGAGTTCAAGGCCACCCTGTGCTACACAGTGGAACCTTGTCTCAAATAACAAAGCATGGGGCCAGGGAGATGGCTCAGTAGAGTAAGCACTTCCCTGGCAAGCACAAGGGCCTGAGCTCCGCCAAAAAAAATAAAATAAAATAAAGAACGAAGCAAAATAAAATGATGTTGTTGTCAGCCATAAGTCTGTGGTCGCTTTTTAAAATTAATTTTAGAAATCATTAGATATACATAATGCTCATGTTCTTCCCAAGGAATTTGTCCCTGTAAGAGATATTTTCCTGGGAAATTCAGGGATCATTGAGACTGCAGGAACTGCTCCTTGTTTCTATATCTGGAAACTGAGTTCTCGACTGGGATCCAGAAGGATAAAGTCACACTGTCGCCCGCCACGGGCACCCGCTGCCATCCAGGCACTGTGACGTCACTGAGTGACCCCACCCTCCCCAGGGACCATACCCACTGTTCAATCCCCCCACCCTGGGATGGAGCTGAGAACCACAGAGGTGAAGTTGCTCTGGATCTGCCTCTTTTTTTTTTTTTACTTTGAGTCTCACTATGCAGTTCAGGCTGGCCTTGAGCTCACTGTGGAACCCAGACTGGTCTCCAACTCACAATGATCCTCCTGCCTCAGCCTCCCACAGTGGTGGGGTTCCAGGTGTTCCTCCATACCTGGCCTCTGGATCTGTCTTGACCCAGAGGATCTGACTTCCTGCGCAGGCACCGAAAACCTATGTACCCATCCTGCCTCAAGCGACATGCCTGTCACATGTCCCTGCCTCAAGTGAAATGCTGGTCAGGTGCCCCCGTAATCAGAAAGTGGATGGCTCACTCCTACTCTGAATTTCAGCTCTATAGACAGGTTGGTCTGGCCCACAAAATCCCAACTAGGTGCTCACAGAAAGTGCATTGAGCTCAGAGCCTAGAGGGCTTACCAGACCCTGCTCTCCTGAGCAAGATCAGAAGCTCAAAGAGTCTCACTGCTGACCACCACAGGGATGTCAACAGCAGCGTCCAGTACAGTGGAGGAGCTGCTCTTCCCTGGGTTCCTGTATTCAGTGCTTAATTGTGCTGATGGCGACAGGGGTGTGTGTCCTGTCCCAGTTATACAAATGTGCTTCCTTCTGAGGCACAGGAAGTTAGAGCAGGGGGTTCGCTGGGGAGCCAGGAGGTGGATAGCGCCTGTGTGTCACACACACACACACACACACACACACACACACACACACACACACACCCCAAGCGGCCCAGTGGGCTCAGCAGCCACCAGAATAACAGCTATTAGAACGTTTTGCAAAAGCTGGGGTATTATGCAGAGCTCACTTGCAGGATAAAAAGCAAAGCCAAACCTTGTTCCAGTCCAGCCGCGAGGCTCACACATGCAGATGAGGGCGGAGCTCAAGACACAATGGGGCCCCGGGAGACCTTTGTGGTGCGAGGACTCAGCGCATCCCTCATTCCGCACAGGGCTTTGGGGGCGCCTCTTTGGTGCCAGGCTGGGTGGGAGGAGTGGACAGACAGTGGTCGGAGCACCCGGAGGCTGTAGCAAGTCTCGGGAGGCCTGCAATCAACAGGGTGGAAGGGGACTGGTGCGGGGCAAAGCCCAGCGCTCAGGCTTGGGGATTCTCCTTCAGACCCGGAGACCCCTCCCAGCCCAGCCCAGATCCCTCCTTGTGCCCCTCATGGAGCACCTGTACCTGGCACTGCCAAGAATGCCCTTGCATAACCCCAGCCACTGGGGAGATTGAGGCAGAAGGGACACGAGTTTGAGCCCAGCCCGGGAAGCACGGTGACTTAGCAGAACCCCATCTCGGGCAGGGAAGAGCAGGCCGCCTGCAGAGGAGGTGGAGAGCCAAGAGGTGACCCAGAGAGTCTTCGGAGATGCCGCTTAACCGTGGGGCTGAAGGTCAAGGAGCTGCCGGTGCTGGGCTCTGAGGCCTTGTCGAGCTCGGCACGGTGTGCAGAGACCAGGGGACCGGTGACCCCGGCACTCGGGCTGTGGAGAGTCACCGCGAGGGCAGTGCCCGCGGGGCTGGCGCCACCCAGGGACCCCTTGCTGACCGCGCCCGGACGTGCACCTGGTGCACCTCGCCGCTGTCTAGACAGCACCGCTTTTTTTTTTTAATTTTAATTTTTTTTATTATTTTATTTGTGTGTGTGTGTGTGTGTGTGCGTGTGTGTGTGCGTGTGTGTGGCCAGCTCAGCCCACCAGAGGGCAGGGTTGGCTGGCATGTGGTGCTGGGGGATTGAACCGCGGTCCCTGTGCTTTGCTAAGCTTGTTCTAAATAGGTGCTTTAGACCACTGAGCCATCTCAGCACCGCTTTTTGATCCATACAGAGCAGCGGTCGCCTTCCGACAAGGGGACACTTCCGCTGGCGTTATTTCATTCGACCCCTGCGGTGAGTGCTCGTAACGCCCCCTTTGCGGGAGGAAACTGAGGCCCAGAGAGGAGCCCGAGCCCCCGGCCCCGTCTCCTCTGCCCCTACCCCCTCCAGATCCGCGGCCTGCCGCCCCGCCCTGCACCACAGGGGCTTGCCTGGTCGGTTCCTCAGAGCGCCTCCAAACAAATTTTGTGACTTTTCCCCCCAGAGTTTTGCATCCAAATATGTGAAAAGACAAGACAAATCCACACCGCGGGCTTTATTTCATAGAAGAAAAGTTCACAAACCAGATCTTTCAGAGGGACTGCAAATAGACAGGAGAAGGGAAGGCGGGAAAGAGAAGGTGGCGGTGTTTCCGCTCTGGGCCACCTTAAGGCTGGAATAAAGCTTCAGCGGCAGGTGGAGAGGAGAGAGGTTAAAGTCACAAAGGGCATCTTTAAAGCTATCTGCTTGTTGGGTTTTGTAAACCGCAGTTATCTGATCCTCCATCTGCATGCATAATCTGCCCTTTTATCTGGTTTACACCCTGGACCACGGCAGGCAGACCCGTCCCCGCCCCACTGTCACCGGGAGGCCCCAGTCAGCTTCCTAGGAGCTGTGGGCTGGCCCAGAGTGCCTGGAGGAGCCACATTTCACCGCAGGAAGAGGAGGATGCCGCGGTTAGCATCTGCCCCCCCAAACATACTCTAGCAAACACTGCAGTCTTCCATGAGGATGTAGTATTCAGTGTTGAGGCCACCAAAAGGCCCATCAGTAGGGGTTTAATTCAGGAACTATTAAAGAAGGCCAGGCAGGGTGTCCCTGCTCTTAGGAGGCTGAGGTCCGAGGGGCCTCTTGAGTCCGAGGCCTACCCAGGCAGTTACCTAGTGAGTCTGAGGCCGGCTGTACCTAAATCGTGAAATCCTGTCTCAAAAAACATAAAAAGGGGTAGTGATGTTGTTCAGTTTGAAGGCCGTAATTTAACCCCCAGTACTACCAAAAAAAAAAAGTTCAAAGGATGAATACCATCATTTCTTATATGTGACATTGATACCTACTGTTGCCAAATATTATTACATATTTAAAAGAAGGCAAATTAGCTAACGGCATAGAAAGTAGGCTTCTTGCAAGCGCAAAGTCCTGAGTTCAATCCCCAGTACCCCCTAAAAAAAGAAAGTAGCTTCCAATTGTTTTTTCTTCTTGAGACTGGGTCTGACCATGTAGTTCAAACTGGTCTTGAATTCACTTCGCAGTCCAGGCTAACCTCAAATTTGAAGTGATCTTCCTGCCTCAGCCTCCTGAATGCTGGGATTTAAGGTACATACCACCATGCCTGGCTCCATTTTGTAAAATAAGCACATACTGTAAATTAAACATGCCATCAGATGGTAAGCGCTAATACCTTCAACAACACCCTTGTTACCAGGGATTCGGTTACATGCGGCTGGGGTGATATTACTTCTGCAGATAAGAAAGCAGACTTTGGGGTAACACATGTCTTGCCCAAGGTCACTAAAAAAGATCAGAGCATTTATTTAGATGTGTATTGAAAGGGTGAGAAACAAATTTAGAGCTCTTTTTATCTTAAAAATTTCCAAGCGGCCGGGCGTGGTGGAGCACACCTGCAATCCCACCACTCCCAAAGGCTGTGGCCGAGGATTGCTGTGTGAGGCCAGCCTGGGCTACAAAGTGAGTTCAAGGCCAGCCTGAATTACAGAGTAAAACCCTGTCTCAAAAAAAACCAAAGAAGAAAAAAATTTCCAGGAGCTCAAACCACGGATTGTGAATATCTGTCTGTGTTGGAACTACAAAAATTGCCTGAGTGCTGGCAATTTCTGTAATCCCAGCACTCAGGGAGGCTGAGGCATGAGGATTGTTGTGAGTTCAAGACCAGCTGGGGAGATAGCTCAGTGGAATAAGTGCTAACACACACACACACACACACACACACACACACACACACACACACACATACAGCTTGGGCTACAATGTGAGCTCCAGGCCAGCCTGATCTGCACAGCAAGAATTTGTCTCAAGAAAAAACAAAAAAGGACAATGTCTTCAATCTGAGGTCTGTGTCACATGTCTGTGAATTATTTATGCCTTACAAATAAATGATGCCAATATTGTAATCATAAAGAAAATTATGTATCATTAAGTTGTGTACATAGTTGGTAATAAGTGATGAACATGCTGGCCCAACCGAAACCTTTCAGACACTGGGCCGGCTCCATTGTCCAGGCGCCTTTCTTTTCTTTTTTTTTAAGTTTATTTATTTATTTATTTAGAGAGAGAGAGAGAGAGAGAGAGAGAGAGTGTGTGTGTGTGTGTGTGTGTGGCCAGCTCAGCCCACCAGGGGGCAGGGCTGGCTGGCATGTGGTGCTGGGGGATTGAACCGCGGTCCCTGTGCTTTGCTAAGCTTGTTCTAAGTAGGTGCTTTAGACCACTGAGCCATCTCCCCAGCCCCGTCCAGGCGCCTTTCTGATGTTCCTGTTCTTTCCTTAAAATCTTGGAATTGGGGCTGGGGAGATAGCTTGGCAGTCTAAGCACCTGCGTGGCAAACTCAAGATCCAGGACCAATCCCTGGCATGGTGGCACACCACGCCCTGGGGAGGGTGGGGCAGGAGGATCACTACAATTCTGAGCTGCATATCAAGACCCTGAACCAAATAAGTGAAAGTTTAAAAAAAAAAATCTTGGAATCACTGTCTACCGAAAGAACTGTATGAGGCCAGGCATGGCGGCAGAGTCCTTATAATCTCAGCACTCTGGAGGCTGAGGCAGGAGAATCACAAGTTTAACTTCAACACGGGCAGCTTAATGATGAAGTGAAATATTATCTCAAAAAAAGAAAAGAAATGAAAGAGGAAGAAAAAGAAAATAAGGCTGGGGTGTAGCTCAATGTGGGACACTTGCCTGTCAGGGTTTAATCTTCAGGATCACTAAAACAAAACTGTGTAGCTTTGGACAGTTCCTAAACCCTGCAGATCCTCAGTTTACTCATCTGTGAAATGGAGACCACCAGTGTCCCTACCCCTGCATGGCGGGAATCAGTGACATCATGGGTGTAAAGTGTTGGGCACGTTACCTGCTGCATAACGCGCATCCATGAATGGTCGGCATTGTCACTATTTCTGATCTCTACCAGCACCATTGGGATGGGCCTCACATATAACCCAAGGGGACTAAAACAAAAAAGCTTAAGGTGTATCACGCAGGTGCCTGCAGGAAACCCACTGTTAACCTCTTTCCCATGCTTAGGCCATGTCTTGCCACTCACCATGGAGCTGAGATGTTTTGGGGGCTGGTGCTCATTGGGCTAGATTCAGTTGGGGTTTTTTTTCCAGAATCAGGGATTGAACTCAGCCCCTTGTGCTTGCCAGGGAAGCGCTTATTCTACTGAGCCATCTCCCCGGCCCCTGGATTCAGTTCTGTTCATCAGAGAAGGGTCGATGCCATTGGGGCCTGGCAAACCAAAATTCAAATCCTGCTAGGCTGGGCTGAAAATCCCACCAGTGTGTGAGCCCCTTGTCTGTCTTCTCATCTCCCTGCCTAGAACTGCCCCATCTGCCCAAGAATCACCCCATCTGAGTTCTAAATAGCTGCACACAGGAAGAGCCGAGAGTGGTCAGAAATATTCCTGAAAATCCCATGATTCATGCAAGCCAGTCTGGTGTGTGCTCATGGGACCCTACACGGAGAAGGCACAGACTAGAGACAAGAACGAGTGTGGATTCTGGCCCTCTAGCGAGGAAGTGAGCAGGTGCTCACAGAGACGACCCAGAAATCTAACTGGGGGCCCCTTCCTGAGCAGGTGTGAGGTCAGATGCGCACTTGACGGCATCCTCTGTATTGTTAGCATAAATACGGAGATAAGAGGACAGAGGGAATGACACCCGGAAACATCGGGAAATACCAGGACAATCTGAGAAGCTGTGTTTCTAATCTCCCTGGGGACGGCAGGGGCTGCGCAGCCCACAGTACTGCTCCCCTGTAAATCTCACACTTTCACCAGTCCTGCAGCTTCACACAGATTCTGCAGGGTCTGGGGCAGAAGAGTGCGTGGGTACCCGATGGACGGAGCTCGAAGATCCTCAGCCCAGGCAACCCCAGCAGCAGCCCTGAGCAGGAGTCACACACAACCCAGGCGGTGGCAATGGGGTCTGTCTCATCCCATCATAAGCCAAGCCCCATGTTGGTGTAGGGAACCAGTCAGGTATAGCCAGTCTACGGATGTTGACGAAGCGTTAGAATCCTATGACAGAAAGCTCTTGATTTCAAATGCTGACACGAGCAGAAGCGTTTTTAGCCATATGTGCCAGTAACAAAACTGAGCTCAATTTGCCCCTCAGTTCTCCAACCTGCAATGTCTGCATCAAAATTCAAAAGGTGGGATGTCACGTGACTTCTGGGGTTCTCTGTTCCATGAGACCAGGTGGCAAGTTTCCTTGTTGCAATCTCACTTCAAGATTCACCAAAACTGGCAAGAAAAAAAAAAAGCACAAAAACAAAAATGCTTTTCTCTGAGTTCAGGTCAATATAACTGAGAACAGTGTTCCACAGAAGTGGAGATCAGGCAAAGAGCTCAACTGCAGCCTGGTCTCCCACAAGCAGCACCCAGAAGCCCGAAACAGACAAGACCGGAAGGAAAATGCCATCCTGTCCACCTTATGTGAGGGGGTGGGATTTAGGCACGTGGTGACCAGAGTGTCTCTGAGATCCCCGCTGAAACGCCAGGCATAGACACCTGGGAAGACCCAAGAGTGTGTTCAGCATGCAGTAGCTGTACAGACCTGGGCAACTCTGGGCCCGGACCCCTCACCTGCTTTCCTCTGCCCTTGGAGCCCCTCTTCCTCCAGTGACTGCTCCGCCCCTCTGGGCCATGCAGTTACTATAGGACCCCTGGAATTAGATCTGGAATATCCCCACCCCCTTAGGCAGTGTTAGGGACTGAATCTAGGGCCGAAGCAAGGAAGAAAGTCCGCTGTCACTAGTGAAAAATGTAACATTTTTATTTTGTTCCAAAATAGCTTCAGGGGAAAAAAAAATAATCAAGTTGTAGTGGGCCGTGACGGGGGAAATACATAAGTATTTGTTTAAAGTAAAATCTCTACTCACATTGTAGGGAGGATCACAGACCAGGTTTTCGGGCAGTAAATGTATTTCTAAAGCATTCCTGCAACCGCAAGGAACTCCGGGATCCCCCCTCAGCCGGCTCTTTTTTCACTGTAAATTCACGATACTTGGAAAACTGGAAATGTGAGAGAACTCTATTCTTGTGACAAGTTAGTCCATCTGGATGCTGTCACCCTGGAAGACAAACGGAAGCTCGTTTCTGGAGCCACTTTTTGAGGGCACAGTGGTGAGCGCCGGATGCGCCCTTCCTGGAGGAAACCACATATTCTGAAAAGGGGGTTTTCAGGCAAACTGCTCCAGATGGAGTCCCATGGATACGAGTTTCCACCTCCCGTCTTGCATGATACAGAGGCATAAAATTGTGACATGGTCCTCTGTGGAGCAGGGAACACAACAGACCAAGGGGGGGGGAGGGTGGCTTCACACTGGAGATGCCCAGTGAGCAAGGGCAGCACCCAGAGCTGCAAGTGGCACTGACAGCTGTACACCTCTGTACAGCATGACAAGGACAGGGCAGGGTACAGTAGGGAGAATTAAGGGACCGTGCATGAAGGGTGGGCTTTAGTTAATAATAACATGTTGATAAGTAAGATACTACTGTGCAGTGGATTAATCTCCATTCTTGACTTGAGATACGCAGGAGATCCATAAAGCGCACTTTCAGGTGTCTGGTTGGGTCCTGGGGACATGATCACTGGGACAGTTTCTGGTTCCTGTCCCTGTCTGTCCCCTTCCTCTCTGGTTCGTCCCTGCTCCAGCTTCTCGAATGACAGGAGGTGAACAGCTTTGCTGCCCCACCCCCCTCCACCGTGACTTCTGCGTTGGCGCCAGCAGACCAGGGACTGAACATCCAGTAACCATGAGCTAAGCAAAGCTCTTTCTCCTAGATTGTGGACACGAGGTGATTTTATTCCAATGACTTCAAAGCTCACACAGTAAACTGGGCATAGACTTAATGCTAACTCTGTACTGTCTCTGAGTTTTCCATAAATCTAAAACTCTTCTAGCTCTCTCGACTTTGACGTCATCTTCTTAGAAACCTCTGCATCGTGAGAGCCAAGTGGAAGAAGAAGTGAATGCACAGACTGAAGCATGGAAGAAGAAAGATGAGACGGAGGTCCAAGCAAAATAGCTCGTACTCCCACAGAGGCCAAAGGAGCAGAAAGAAAGAATGCCGGAGGCTGACAGGGCTGGGGCACGTTTTGGACTGCATACTGTCTACAATGTCTCAATGGATTAGGACGTCTCTGCCGTCTGATCGCCAAGACCACCTCAAAGAGAGATCTACCTGGTTCAAACTAAGCAGTCTCCTGGGTTTTTGCCCCAGACCTGTGGCGTTCTCACTTTTGGCTGAGTGTAAAGCATGTACAATAAATCATCTCTTCTGTGAAAAAAAAAAAAAAAAAAGTCTTCTAGAATCTAAAAGGGGGACCTGGGAGATAGCTCAATAGATAAGCGTTTACCTGGCAAGCTCAAGGGCCTGAGTTCAATCCCCGGTTCCACCAAAGTAAATTGATTAATTAATTAAAATAAAATCCAAAAGGCTTTGGTGAGGTTTTTTATTAGGGGGGTAGTTTTGTTTTGTTTCAAGTTTTGGTTTGGTTTGGGTGGGTGTTTTCTGTTTTTGTTTTTTGAGCCTTGCTATACAGTTCAGGCTGCTCTTGAACTCACTACACAGTCCAGTGTGGCTTGAAATCTTGGTCCTGGGGCCCAGGAGATACCTCAGCAGAATAAGCACTTGCCTGGCAAGCACAAGGGCCTGAGCTCAATCCCGGGTTCTACCAAAAAGAAACAACAACAACAACTAATCTTGATCCTCCTGCTTCAGTCACCTGAGTGCCGGGATCACAAGCCTTCACAGCTGTGCCTGGCTCTCCACGGATTACTTTAAAACGTGGCTGGGCACGGTAGCTCAGGCTTGTAATTTGAGCATTTGGGTGGAAGGAAGAAGATCAAACCTTCAAACTCAGCCTGGGTGACTAGCAAGACTCTGCTCAAAGTAGAGAAACCCGAGTGTGGTGGCGCGCGGAGTGTGGTGGCGCGCGCCTGTAACTCCAGCACTCAGGGGGTTGAGGCAGGAGGGTCCCTGCGAGTTCGAGAGCAGCCTGAACTATAAGGTGAGCAAGGGCAGCCTGAACTGCACAGTGCAACCCTGTCTTAAAGAGACAAAGAAAAAAAGAAGAAAGGGAGGAAGGAAGGAAGGAAGGAAGGAAGGAAGGAAGGAAGGAAGGAAGGAAGGAAGGAAGGAAGGAAGGCAGGCAGGCAGGCAGGCAGGCAGGCAGGCAGGCAGGCAGAACAGACAAAACAGACAAAAATGTAAAAGACTAAGACCAGAACTGTAACCTAGTACAAAGGCTCTGGGTTCAATCTCTAATACTTCAAAACAAAAATTAATATTGTGATGTTGTCTTTTTATTTGCTTAATGAAGTCTTAAAAATTCATTTACAAAGCTGGGCATGGTGGCACACACCTGTAATCCCAGCACTTAAGAAGCTGAGGCACGAGAACTGCTGGCAGTAGAAGGCCACCCTCCACTACATAGCAAGTTCAAGGCCAGCCTGAACTGCGTAGCAAAATCATGTCTCAAAAATAATAAAAGCTACACCTCCTGTTTTAGTCTTTCTGGCTCTCAAATACCTGGCTAACAAACACTACATTAAAATTTTTCTGTTTATGGGGCTAGGGAGATAGCTCAGGAGAATAAGCGCTTCCCTGGCAAGTGCAAGAGTCTGAGTTCAATCTCCCATTCTGCAAAATAAATAAATAAATAAATAAATAAATAAATAAATAAATAAATAAAATAAAACCTTTCTGTTCAAGTGACTGCTGGGATTTCCATCCTCTCTGTTCTCTGACTGTAAACTTATTTATACAAGTCATTCTGCACACAAATATTTCCTGAATGACTTGAAGAGGCAACAAGAACTGTAGATGAGGGTGCACACTGCTGACAAGACAGACAGAACCGCCAGGAGAAGCTTCCAGTCTCCTGGGAGAAGAGGGATGACAGCCATGCGAGCCGGGCTCAGATCTCCTCTGAGGGAGGCACCCTGGGTGCTCCAGCAAGAAGTTCCGGGTGTCTCTGTGCACTGGGCGAAGATCAGAGGGGCACAACAGCAACCCCCAGAGAGCAAGGGACGGGGGCTTCAGCACCAAGAGGCTGAGATGAGAAAGAAGCCATCTGGGCTGGGTGAGGCCAGGAGGACCAGGCGGTCCAGAGGGTGGGGGACAGCATAATAAACGAGGAGTGGAGCCAAGAGAGGCCTAAACATGGACATCTTTGGGGCCAGCATAGGATGCTCAGATCTTGTTCTCTGTGGAATAGGGCATCACCAGAACGTTTCTAATGAGTGGGATGAGTCGATGCAGTGGGTGCACTGTGGAAAAGTCACTGTAAGAGGATAAGGTCAAAGGCAAAAGGCTGGTTAGCAGGAGATGCTGGGTGGGAAAGGAGAGAAGCAGATACATTGAGTCCTGAAGCCTGACAGACAGCACTGTCTGGATCCTGTGAAGAGTCGAGTTACTCCTACAGCTGTGCCCTGACCCGTGGGTGGTGGCCGCTCTCCCCGCTGGCTGTGATGATGAGGGGGGCCTTGCTCTGCCCGACTGTGTTGGGTCTACAACTCCTCTAGACATCCTGGTAGAGAGGCCTCAGGGGCAGCAGAAAGAACAAGTGCCAAGTGCCAGGAGGAAACCCAGGCAGGAGGCTTTCCAGGGAGCCACTCGAAGGTGGCATCATGCGGCTGAGGAACACAGAAAGCACAGAGGGCTTAGGGCAGCACCTCTGTGGTACAGCAAAGCCAGGTGGGTGGGCAGTGGGCTAGAAGGGCCCGGGTGTGGCTCAGCAGCCTGGAAGACACAGGACAGACACAGGACACAGAGGGTGCCCAGGCACATGTGTCTTGGTGCTTGAGGACAGAAACCACAATCTACAGAAATGACGGGTGGGGCGGGGGTGGGGCACAAGGCAGACAACTCAGGAGACCAAGGGACATTTCAGGAGTGATGTTCCCCAAACACAAGACACAACACAGGCCAGGCCACCGGGGCAGGGTTGGTCTGTGATGGGGACACCGTGTCTCTGCATTGAGTCAGGAGGCAGACAGCTGTGCTGTGTAGTTTGTGTGTCCTGTACCTTCTTCTCAGAACATGGGATGCCCTGGGTCCCAGAGGGTGGACAGGGGCTTCTGGGCTCCAGCTGAGACACAGGAGGGACCCAAGCAGGCCACACCACACACTATCTGCTGGGGTCTGGGTGGACACACAAGCTTCTGGTTGCCTCTTTCTGGCCCTTGATGAAGAGGCTGTAGGAGCTGTCTGTCATGACTATGTCTGGGTACAAGCAAGGAAAATCACTTAGGGGCACAGTGAGATTGAGTCTCCTCCCCCACCCCTACCCCTTTTGAGCCAAGATCTCACAAGTTGCCCAGGTGGCCCACAAATGCAGTATCCTCCTGCTCAGCCTCCTGAGCAACTGGGATTACAGCTCGTGCGATGGCCTGGCCTATGTAATTCTTCAGGGATCCCTGGTTTCCTTTCCATCCCTCACAAAGTCCTGCCCATGACTCCACATGGGCTAGAGCTGGCCCAGAGTTAAATGAGAAGTTTCTTGGGTCTGGAGCCTGTGCTGAAGAACCCGGCAGGGCTCCCTTTCACCCTACACCTGAGCTGTGAGAATATCGAGGGCAGGCTTCCTCCTGTTTCAGACTCTTGGAGGGAAGAACACATTCACAGTTTTGCCTGCACTCCAAGGATGAAGAGGGCACAATGCATGAGAGGAGGAGGGTGACAGACAGGAGCGTCTCTATGAAGAGCGGGACACTGGCAGGACGCAGAGCCACAGGTGGGAGGTGGTGCGGAGTTGGACCATGACCAGCGCGAGCTCATTTTCTTCTGGCCTGGATAACTTCCTGCTTTCAAAAGGAAAGAGGCTTCGCCAAAGCCAAGCCTCCCTGTCCAGCCCACCGGACAGTGTGCATTTCTCACAAAGCACTATTTTTTGCCACATTCAAGATAGATGAATCAGGCGCCAGCGGTTCTAATTTACTTTATACAAAACAGCGTTCTGTGAGGATGGGAAGGTCCGAAGCGAGGCTGGCGGATTTTATTGAGAGCAGAAGAATGAATCATTCCAAGATGTTGGACAAATTGAAACACACCCAGTTTCCTGTGCTGAGAGCAAGCTGGTGTTTCACCCCTTGCCCGGCTCGGTGGCCCCAGTCCAGGGCTGGCCGGGTGGCTCCTTGCAATGAGGGTGTGTTCCCGAGGTCCAGGGCACCGGAAGCTCCACTCTGTACCACTGAGACTCTGCCTCTTGTTTTCCCACAGATTCATCAGGAGGGTTGGTATTCCAACAAGAAAGCACAGTTACTTTTGAAATTTCCAACCTATTCTGTGTAGCCAACTGGGACCAAATCCCTGGGCATGATGCAAGCTCTGAGTGATGGCCCCACTACCCCTGGGGAGGACCGACCTCAGAAGTGCTCAGTCAGGCCCAGCTCAGCCCTGGGAACTCAGGAGTCTTCTGGGTATTTCCAGAACATCAGACAAGGTAGGGGCAGAAGGGCTTCCTTTCTCAGGTGCCTTGGTGCCTCAGTGAGGGATCCTCAGCCAGGTAAGTCCCAGACAGGCCAGGGAGAGGGGACACTGTCACCCCTGGGAGACAGAGCCCATGCCTGTGGTAGGACTGCTCAAGGGTTTTCCACAATGGGTGGTTCTCTCCCTCAGGGACATTCTTGGTTGTCACAGCTGGGGAGCAGGGGATGCAGGTATCTCATGGGTAGGAGCCAGGGACAGTGCTAAATATTCTACAGTGCATGGGATAGTCCTCAGCATGACCAGTCTCCTAGGACATATTGAGCCCAGAAGGTCAGTGGGACCAAGGCTGAGAAAGCCTGTCATGGGCTTTCCTACAAGTACGGTCTTAGACAAAGGAGGATACTAGGAGTAAAACATGACAGATACTTCGCACACTGCAGCACAGCAAAAGCCACACAGCACTGCTTCAGAGAGCCATCCAGAAGGTGTAACATGGGACCTAGAATTCTCTCTGGCTCATGGCATTGCACAATAAGACTCTTCAGGGGAACCTCTAGTGCATTGATCAGGAATGCTTGGAACCTGACCGTAAGAGAACAATGGCTGTGTGACAAAGGTCCGTTCCTTTTCCATTATAAGAACTCCAGATACCCTCATGCCATGGTGCATGCCTGTAATTCCAGCGCTTGAGAGACCGAGGCAGGGGAATGTCACTAGGTAACCTGGGTTACCTAGTGAGAGATCTTGTCTCACAAAAAAACAAAAACAAACAAACAAGAACTTAAGAGGTGATAACTTCATAGATTCAAGGTGTGTAAAGGTTTGCAGTTGCTGTAAAAATACCTAAGGAAGGGCCGGCCAGATAGCTCAGTGGATTAAAGCACCTGCTTAGGCAGATGCAGGGACTGGGGTTCAATCCCCTAAGTACTGTTGCGGCCCTCCCCCCAGGGTGCACTGAGATGGAGACTGAGACTGGGCATGGTGGCCTGCACCTGTAATCCTAGCACTTGGGAGGCTAAAAATAGGAGGCTCACTACCAGTCTGATCTGTGTAGTGAGATCTTGGAGGCCCTGCACTAAATACATTAAAAAAAAAAAAAAAACCCTAAGAAAATCCAATCAAGGGAAGAATGCTTTACTTTGGCTCTGTTTAGAGATTTCAGGTTACCATCACTGGGCTCTGTTATTTCTGGGGGTGCTGAGCCTCATGGTGGGGCACTTCTCCTAGAGAGACACCTTGATTTTCTTCTATAGAATGTAGTTGGTCAATTATGAAAATGGCCTCACACCTTCAGGTTTCCCTGTAAGCATGTCCCTTTTCAGGGCAACTTTAGAGTCCCTCTGGACAAGAAGCAGAGTGTCCATCCCAGCTCCCTGGACCTGGCTGCCTAGGGCTGGTGTGGGTTGTAGAGTGGGCCGCAAGTGACAGCGCTCGAGAGCCATGCGTATCCTCGCGGGGCCCGGTGCGCTCCTGCTCCTGCTCCAGGGCCTGTGAGCACCACAAGCAAGCCCAGGCCGACCTGCTGGGGGAAGAAAGCCTACACGGACAGAGTGGAAGTTCCTCTGTCAGTAGCCACCAGCCTTGAGAAAAGATAAACTTCTGGGGACCCTGGAATGTATGCCAGGGCCCAGTGGACACCAAAAGAACCTTCCAGCCGTTGCCAGCTAAAATTCCCAGCCTGCAGAATCATGGGCTAAATAGAAGCCTACTGTGCTAAGCTTCTGATCCTTGGGGTGGTTTTATGTGGCAAGGCAAACTTGAGAGAAGGAGCAATTCTCCCCCTCTCTTAACCCGCATGGATCAGGGGTGACCCTAGCCTCTGACGCGTAATCCTGCCTGGCCCATCAGAGTGACAAGACTTTAGTTATAACTCTCAAAAAAGAGGTACTGGAGCCGGGTGTGGGGGCGCATGCCTATAATCCTGACACCCAGGAGGCAGGATAGTCTGGGCTACATAGCGAGCTCAAGGGCAGCCTGGATTCCATAGCAGGACATTGTCTCAAAGAGAAAAACCAAAGCAGGCACTAGGGCTGCTGATACGCTGGACCCTGGTGCCAAGGACTGCGGCCAGTGCACGGGAGAGTCTGTTTGGAAGCTCTTCCTGTTTAGAAACCACCATGCAGGAAAGTAGCTGCATGTAAAAATGGAGACAGGGCCTGGGGAGATAGCTCAGTAGAATAAGCACTTGCCTGACAAGGCAAGGGACTGAGTTCAATCCCCTGTTCTGCAGGAAAAAAAAAAAAAAAAAAAATGGAGACAGAAGACTGGGTATGGTGGCGCATATCTGTAACCTCAGCTTTTGGGAGGCTATAAACAGGCAGATCACTATAAGTCCTAGTAGTGAGACCCTGAACACCCTATAGACTCTTCCCTAAAAAATACACACAAAAAAAAAAGAACGAAAGAAAAAGAAAATAGAGACAGATTCCTTGTTCCATTTGAGCTCCTTAATCCAACAGTGCCTGGAGCCAGATGTTGGTTGCATGAATTAATGCATTCCATTAGGTTTCTGTCACTTGCAACAAAAAGATCACTAAGATTGCCGAGGTACACCTGGCCAGGTGACTCCCACCACCCGAACCTCACCCTGCTCTGCATGTGAAGGCTCATAACAGAACCTGGCCCTCATAGGGGCACCCCGATGGCTCAAGGAGACGCAACCTGGGACACATGCAGGGGCAGGGAGTGCCCAATCAGCAGCCGCCTCATCACGGTGCATCAGCCCCTGAATGCAGAGACACCAGAATTAAAGCGTCGCCCAGGTTGTGGAGGGGTGTTCTGAGCTCGCATCTCACCTCCAGAGCAGAGGTGGGCCAGGATGCTTCAAGGTCCAAACAATGGCTGTGAGCCTCTGGCACCTGCATGGGCCAGATCATAGTTTGGATCATCATGCATTCCGGTGGGGGTGGGGAAGGCTGGCCAGGAGCTTGGGGTGGATCAGATACACGGCCCCGGGAGGCAAAGGCATTTTCTCCAGCTGTAGAGCTCCCGAAGCACTCTAACCCAGTGGCTCTTGGCTGCTTAGAATCTCAGCAGCATTGTGCCTCAGTGCACAGAAAATAAAAGTTGGACAGACAGTATTCTCTTCCTCCGAGAGAGCTCTCATATTTGTGTTTTATTTTTTTTTTCATATTTGTGTTTTAAAAAACCTTTTCATCATTATTGTTATTGCTTATCAAAACCACCTCATTAGAGCCCAAGAGCCTTGATGAGTCCTGAGTTTCTCTTTGAAAAATACTACTGTCATCTGCAGAGATGTCATTGCCAACTACGGACTGTGCTCTGGGGACAGGGCCCCAGGAAGGGCTGTCTTGGTGTGACATGGAGAATTGGGGCCTCTAGTTATGGAATATTCTGATGAACATTCCAGAGGCAATGCACTGGGAGAAAAGGCAAATAAATCCCATCAGGAAGTCTTTCCCTATTGCCCAAGGTATGATCTCTCTGCAGAGGGGCTCTGCTGTTAGAGCCCTGAGGGGCCGGGGAGGTGGCTCAGTAGAATAAGCGCAAGGTCCTGAATTCAATCCCCAGTACCGGGGGGGAAAAAAAAGAGCCCTGAGTTGCAGCTGGCATAGCTGCAGCTGGCATGGACAAAGTTTGCACCAAAGAGACCTTGCAGAGCCTTATCAGCAAATCAAGACTCCCCACTTTTGCCTGGTAGCACCTGGGTATTCAGCAGTGTTAGCTCACTGGAGCAGCCTGGAAGTGACCTGGTGGGACCATGGCTGTGGAGACAGTACCTGGAACAGCAAGGCCTGCAGCTGGTAAACTGAGGTGGAGGTGTGCCCGGGATACAGTTGATGAGAGAATTTTTTTTTTTAAATGTATTTGGTACAGGGTCTCGCTACACAGCTCAGACTCATAGTGATCCTCCTGTTTTTAGCTGCTCCAGTGCTGGGACTACAGGCATGCTGCACCATACCCAGTTTTGGTGGCCAGCATGGCATGTAGTACTGGGAATTGAACCCAGGTCCTTGAGCCTGCCAGACAGGTGCTTAGACCACTGAGCTATCTGCCCACTCTGGTGAGAAGATGAAGTACAGTAATAAAGAGCTTTAGCACAGATGCCTGGCATCAAATAGATAATATTAGAAGTGAAAATCTTAGTGCATCTGGCTGGGGCTCTCGCTTAGTAGCAGAGCTTGCTTCATGTGTACAAGGCCCTAGCTTCTGTGACCAGCACTGCAGATGTACACACACACACACACACGCACATGCTACACGGAGGGAGGGATGTGTGTGCACACACTTCATGCGGGATGGCTTCCTCCCTAGAACTCCTCTGCTTGGAGGTCGTTCTGGAAGAAGACAGGCATGGGCTCATAGGTAATTAAGTGGGTTTCTTTCTCCCTTGTGTGGTGTGACTGGGGTGTCACAATTGGGCCTTCAGCTCCCCTTTGGGTGCCAATGAAGGGGAATTTGGTTTTGTTTTTTGGTAGAACCGGGGACTGAACTCAGGCCATTGCGCTTGCCAGGGAAGCGCTTATTCTACTGAGGCATCTCCCCAGCCCTGGGAATTTGATTTTTCCACCAGCAAGGAACCCACTAGGGGCTGAGCCCTCAGCCCACCATTGCCTGCGGCTGCTGCCTCCACGCTAGGCCTGGAGTACTCCAGCAAGGACTAGAAAGTGAAGCCCAGGCCATGTCACTCCTGAGTATGGGACGAGGTGGGCTGCTGTGGGGGCAGCTCCAGACACTGCAGCTGTCCCCCCCAGCACATGTCCCCTTGGAGCTCAAACTGCCACCCGAGTTCCTGTGAGGCCCCCTTAGCTTAGCATCTGTTCTCACAGCAGCTGAGGGACGAACTCACCCCGAAACTGGACGGGGTCATGACCGGCACATCTTCCAGATTGCCCGTTCTTCCTGCGGCCAGGTCCCCTACGGTGTGCCGCTGTGCTGCGTCTCCTCCAGCCCAGCCCTGTGTGTTCCTCCAGCTGCACCACCCCTGCTTCCCCCAGCCTCCAGGCTCCTCCTGAGCTCCAAGCTCCCCTCCTCTGGGGAGCACAAACCCACTCCACTGTCCTGGAGCACTGAGAGAGATCGAGAGGACCCGGGGCTCTGCAGGCAGCTCTGAGAAAGTGGATTCCCCAAGAGTCAGGGCCAGGACCCCAGGTCCCTAGTGAAACAGGCACCCACTGCGCTGAATGGATGAGCAACCGAGGGGACCAAACTCAGCCCACGTTTCCCTGAATCCCCAGCCAGACCAGGCCAAGGCTCCACCGGGTGTCCCAGCATTTCGCAAATCTACATGTGGCCTTTGGAAAAATGCAACAGAGATGAAATTTAATCTCTTCAAGCAGTTTAAAGTCTTGCCCTGGAATTAAAAAAAAAAAAAATTAGATGTTTTGGCTAAAAAGCATGACAGAGTAAGAGTCTGACATCTGTTCCCAATGGGATTAGTTTACTTGCCTCTCCTTAAAAACTGACAAGTCCCTGAAGTAAGATGTCATGAGTCACAGAGGAAGCTGTGCGAGGGAGACTGAGGGGCAGAGAGAGAGGGAGAGAGACAGAAACAGAAACAGAGAGACAGAGACAGAGAGACAGAGAGAGCAATAAAATGACAGAGGGAGACACAGAGATAAGGAGGTGAGATAGATACAAAAGAGCCACAGGCTCCCTGGCCCTTCCCTGGCCCTTCCCTGCCCGACCAGAGCCCGGCCTCAGGCCCTGCGCCCTCCCGCCTGTGCCTGCCCAGGCTGCACCTGCAGCTTGGGAACCAGAATCTCTCCACTTCACGGTGTTCCATGTTCACTAGGCCTGGGCTCTTGTGGCACCCCAGGGGAGCAAGGATAAAGCCCCAGCCCTTCAACAGCCCCAGCTGCCTGCTCAGGTCTTGTCTAACTAAACCTAGCAACTTAAGCGCGGCCTTCATACGGGTGAAATTTGAAGAAGAAAAAAATGTAACGACAAAAAGGCCCACATCTGTCCCAACAATCACCAGGCTTTTACACTTAAAAATGCAGAAAAGCCTTGTGTCTTTCACCTGACCTGCTCCAGCAGCCCTTCCCACGTCCACTGGGCAAGACAGGAGTGTGTGACCAGGAACTATGTGGACAGGAAGCCACACGGCCACAGCAGAGGAAAGCCCAGCCCCAGGCCTCAGACAGAGAAAAGATCCCGGGCAGGAGATGCAGGTGGTTACAGCCATGACTGGCGAACACTCATGAGCACCGCACCGAGTGGACACTGGGGTGGAAGGGGGCAGGGGATGGGGCCCCACTCTGTCCCCTCAGACGACAGATTACCTAACAGCGGGCCTGGGTGAGAGTCAGCGTGGTTTCTTTTCCTCATGCCAGGCCAAGCTGACAGGTTGTTGTGGTCACAAGGCCACCAAGAAAAGTGAGGGAAGCTCACACACCTGTGGCATCTGTGGGGGCTGGAAGCGGCCCCTCCCTGAGTCCTGGCTGCAGCCTCTGGGTCCCAGTGGGCGAGCACAGAAGGAAACAAATCATTCTGTGGCCCTGAGTGGATCGTGCAGCAGTCGGGGTCTCGTCCCAGCACGGATCCTGTCATCGCAACCCTGCTTGACCTGGCAGTGTAGACACAGCTCTCCAAAGAGAAAATCCCTGAAAGGTCTGAGGCGCTGTGTTCTGAGCCTGCCTCTCACCCCTGCCCCTGCCGGTTCCCTGGCCACATGGGTCCCCCCTCACACACTCTGCCCCACTCTGCGCAAGCCCTGGCGTTCCCTCAGCTGCCTGGGCCTCCGATTGGGCCGCAGCCCTGTTGCCACAGCAGCCACAGCCCACCGCCCACCTCCCTGCCACGCCTGTGTCCCTCACGATCTCCAGGCAGACCCCTCCGCTGCTCCACACACAGCCACGCACACGAGTCCTGGCTCAGGCAGGCAGGTGCCAGGCGGCTGACTAACCATCCCCATCGCTTGTTGGCCATCATCTAAATTGGGAATTAAGTTGAAATCATGCCGAAATGCCATTTCTGAGGGTAAGTTCAAATTCTGGCAACTTTATATGGTTGTGTGTGCTCATTAGCTTGTCACTACTGTGACAAAACCTGAGGTAAAGAACCTGAAAAGAAGAAAGGTTTATTTTGGCGCACAGACTGGGAGGCCTCAGTGCACGCACGGCCCCTGGCCCAGTTGCCTTTGCCCTGCGGTGAGTCAGTTCACCTGTGGAGGAGGCTTGTTGCCTCAGGACAGCCTGATGGGGCGGGGTCCCTGCACCCCCAAAAAGCCTGGCCCCCAGTGACCTCACTCCCATAAGAGTCACCTCCTAGGGCTCTGACCCCTCCCAGCACCACAGGCTGACAATAGCACTGTGGAGCATTTCAGATCCCGACAAGACACTGTGTTAGCGGAGCTGAGCTTTTCATCTTGGTCCTGAGAACTTAGATCCAGGTAGCCGTGGCTTGGCATGGGAAAGCGGGGACCCGCCTTCGAGCGGCTCAGCCGGCCACACCACTCCCTGGTGTCTCCTCCAGAGACACTGCCTGCCAGGTTCTGTGTGCCAGCACTGATGTTCTTTTTTTTTTTTTTTTTTTTTCACTTTTCTTTTCCCCCTGCGGAACCAGGAATTGAACTCAAGCCCCCGGCTTGCCGGGGAAGCACTTATTCCACTGAGCCATCTCCCCGGCCCAAGCACTGCTGTTCTTATAGCTCAGCATCTCACACTCTTCCTCCGCTCCCCCTCTCATTCCCCATCCCATCCCCCTCCCATCCCCCTTCCCCTGCCACTTTCTCTGCCCTCCCCTCATTTCATTTGCTTGGCATTCCATTCCATCCAATTCATTCGTGCATGCACGCATTCACCAGGGTGCTTCAAACCCTTGGTCTACGTCAGACACTGCTCTCAGCACCGAGAAGCCAGATGGAAGAAGACAGCAAAAATACAAGGAAAAGCAAACAAGAAAAGCCGGGCAAAGTGCACTGTCCGGGATGGTGGTGTGTGCTAATGGGAAAATTCCAGCATGGCCTCACTGAGAAGGTGGCCTTGGGGTCCTGCAGGAAGTTGGGCAGCCAGAGGCTGTCCAGGTGGACACAGCAGGGGCAGGCCCAGTTGCAAAGGCCTGAGCTGAGGCACCTGGCTGGTGTCTCCACTTCTGCACCTGTCAAAGCAGGGGGAGGGGTCGCTAGGACGCAGGGCTGAGCACCTTGGAGATGGCAGAGAGCATGCTTCTGTTACATCGCCATTTCTATGACCTGTCCAGGTGCCTCAGTGCCATCTATGATCCTGATGATCCCCTTAGATGGACATGCGGTCCAAGGGGCCAGGGCTGGCAGAGGGACAAGAAGGCTCTGCAGTCCTGTCATAGCAGGTGGCCACACCAACCCGCTGGCTCTCTCGGTGGCTGAGGACCCCGTGCCAAAGCTGTGACTTCTCTGCTCTCAGCTGTCCCGGGCTCGAGATGATCTTTACAGGCTGGGTGTTTTCTTCCTGAGAGGGCACAGTATATGTGAGGCTCTCCAAAAAACAATGATGCTTTATGGGGTCTGGGGCTTGGGGGGGGTCTTTTTGAGACAGGGTCTCGCTCTGCAGTTCAGGCTGGCCTTGAGCTCACTTTGTAGCCCAGGCTGTTCTCAAGCTTGCAGGATCCTCCTGCCTCAGCCTCCAGAGTGCTAGGATTACAGGGGTGCACCACCATGCCCAGCTTAACAATGAGCCCTTAAGGTCTGCATGGCAGGGCAAACCTGAAATTCTAGCACTCTGGGAGGTTAAGGGAAGTACAGGGGCAACCCAGCAAGGTCCTGCCTCAAAATAAAAAATACTGGGGAAAAGGGGCCGGGTGAGAAGGTAGGTCCCCAATGCTCTCCTACGTGAGTTGGAGGGATCAGAATTAGGACACTGTTTCTAACAGTCCTTGCAAACCAGCCTGGCTGCTGGTCCAGCGAGCCCAAGACAAGGAATTTGTCCTAAGGAATACAGCTGGGGAGCAGCTCCATGACGTGACACTAGTTCGCACACATGAGACCCGGGGTGCCATCCCCTGAACAACAGAAAAAAAATTTAAAAAAGAGAAGTCTTTATATAAGCCAGGCATGGTGGCACACACCTATAATCCCAACACTCAGGAGGCTGAAGCAGGGGGATTGCCATGAGCTTGAGGCTAGCCTGGGCAATATAAGTTCAAGGCCAGCCCGCAGTACAGAGGGAGACCCTGTCTATTTAGTAGTTGAACACAAGCTCCTCCTGGAGAACGCAAAATCGTCTGGGGACAGAAAGGCATTCTGTGGCACGAAAGCAGCCTCCCAAGGTGAAAGGCTGCAGAAGGCCACTTACATTACAGCTGGAAACCATAGAGCTAGAGAGCAGGTCGGCGGCTGCCAGGCTGGGGTGGCGGGAGGCTGGCGTGGACCTGGGCGTGGACTATAGGTCGTGGCCCCGAGTTCCTGTGCTGAAGGTGAAGGTGTGAGGAGGACAGCTGGGGAGGGAATTAGGCCGAGGAAGTGGGGACCCCGTGTAGGGACCCTTATCCCTTAGTAAGAGAAGGGATGAGGGATGATTTTTCTTTTTCTTTACTTTTTTAAAAAAGTGTGTGTGTTTTTGAGACAGAGCCTCACTATGCAGTTCAGACTGGCCTTGAACTCACTTTGTGGCCCAAGCTGGCCTCAAATTTACAGCAATCCCAAGTGCAGGGATCACAGGCATGTGCCACCAATTCTAACCCTAAA
>NW_004524653.1:1283210-1291304 GCF_000260255.1 Octodon degus
TATATATATATATATAATGTTAGGACAAGCCAAATAGCTCAGTAGATTAAAGCGCAGGGGCCAGGGGTTTGATCCCTGGGCCTGCTGTGCCAGCCCCGCCCCCCAGAACACACACTGAGATGGCAATTGAGACTGGGCGAGGTGGTGCATGCCTGTTATCCCAGCTCTTGGGAGGCTGTAAACAGGCGGATCACTACTAGTTTGATCTAGTAGTGAGACCCTGAATACACTGTAGACCCTTCCCTAAGAATAATAACTAGGAGACATCATTTTTCTGGGTCCAAATCCTCAGCCCTAGGCACACTGTCCGCCTGATTTTCCATCGCCCCTGTGTCCCCACCGGGCCTCCCACCACCCCGGCATGCACACCACTTCCTGTCTGCGCACCTCATCTCCCCAGCAATGCAGTTCATGTCTTGTCTTCTCCAGGAAACCCTGACCCCAGCCTGACCCCAAATGGCCTCCCTAACACTACCAAGTCCTGTGTCCTCGAGGGCTCCTTCCGGATGGATCCTTTCATGGTCACATCCCTGGTCATTACTAACAGAGCCAGCCCAGCTGGGGCTCCCTAAAACACCCGAGGAGGGAGCCCAAGTAGCCATGCAGCAGAGGATTGAACTGGGGGGCCCTCAACACCCACGACCCGCCTGACTGTGGGAAGCGGACGAGTGCCCCCCCAACCCAGCCCCGGGCCTGGGAACTTTCATGAAGGGGACCCCGAGCGGTAGCCACTGTGCCATAATGGCTGTGAAGCCTGGAAACAAGCGAGGTTAAGTGCTGGCGTGAATGGCTCGCGTAGTAATTGACTGTCTTCATTAATGATCAAGAAAAAGAGGAAACAACCCGCTCGGGCCCCCCACCTGTCCCTCTCTAGGACAGGAGCTTTCTTTCCCTCAATGAATATATTCTGCTCATAACCTCCGTTTGTTCCTAAAATTCATTCTTCGGTTTTAGAGAACACGAACTCGTGCAGGTCAGGTCCAGAGATCGTTTTTCCCTACATCCCTGTGTCATTTGGAGGTCACCCACCAGGAGATCAGTTTCTTTCTCCCTGTATCATTTTGGAGGTTTCCACCGAGATCACTGGATGGAGGTATAAAAGTCCCTGGAAGAGACAGCTTCCCGGGAAACAGCCTGCTCAGGACCCCTCCCGTCCCCCTCTCGGACAGGAGCTTTCTTTCCCTCAATAAATATATTCTGTTCATTAAAAAAAGGGGGGGCTAGGGAGATAGCTCAGTAGAATAAGTGCTTGCCTGGCAAGTGCAAGGGCCTGAGTTCAATCCATGGTTCCACAAAAAAAAAAAAAAAAAAAAAAAAAAGACTAAAAAAAGCTGTGGGTGTCGCTTGTGACTGCCCAATCATCCCTGGCCACCTTGGCCAGGCCAAGGGCTATGTACCACCACCAAGGATGCCTTGCGTACTCAGCAACCTCAGAAGCAAAAGGGACCAGCTGTAAGGCAGGGAGGGGGCGGAGGGGGAAGGAGAAGGAACGGAGGGGGAAGGGAGGGGGAGGGGAGGGGAGGGAGAAAAAAGGGGGAGGCTCCTGGATCCTGTTTGTGCTAGGTTCTTTCTCAATATTTCACCATCCCCAGGCATGGTGGCACTGCCTGTAACCCCAGCACTTGGGAGGCTGAGGCAAGAGGATTGTTGTGAGTCCGAGACCAGCCTGGGCTACAAGGTGAGCTCAGGGCCAGCCTACACTGCATAGTGAGAAACTCTGCAGTCTACTTTTATTTAATCTTGCTGAGAAGCTATGTCCCATGCCTCCATCCCCAAAGCAACCCGTGGCTCCAGCGGCTGCCCCGTTCCCACTTGCCACCTCCAGCTTCCAGCCATCATGCGAGAGGAGAAAGACAGCCTGGAAGCCACGCAGCCCTGCTCACGTCCCAAGGCGGAAGGCAAGCTCTTGCCTCACAAAGCTGGGAGGGAGCCAAGGAAGCACATCTTCATTCAAGTGACCTTGTGACCCGCCGAAGGTGAGGGCTTTTGTTTTTTTTTTTTAAAATTGAATTGTTCCCCTACATGGTGATGCACACTTGTAATCCCAGGTGCCAGGGAGACAAGGCAGAGGACTGCAAGTTCAAGGCCAGTGATTTAGCAAGAACATGTCATAGATAGATAGATAGATAGATAGATAGATAGATAGATAGATACATAGGTATATAGATATAGATACATAGATACATAGATGATAGAGAGAGAGAGAGAGAGAGAGAGAGAGAGAGAGAGAGAGAGAGACATGATAGGCAGATGAAATGTAAATAGGGTGATGCTCCATATTGGGGGGTCTTTGCTGATATGATTAGCATCTAGAAAGGGGGTATCACAGGGAACCCAAGCACAATCACACATACCCAGTGAGAGGGGGACAGGGGAGAGCCAGAGTCCTGGGTGGGTCCGACATCAAGGGACCAGAAGCTGAGGAGGAGGAGGAACAGACCCGGAGCCCTTGAGTCCACTCAGGGACACAGGATCTGGACTTGTGGCCTCCAGCACCACTGGACAATGCGTTCTGTTGTTTAAGCCATCAACTTGGGGCCGGGGAGATGGTTCAGTAGAATAAGCATTTGCCTGGCAAGTATAAGGGCCTGAGTTCAATCCCCGGTTCTACCAAAAAAAAAAAAAAAAAAAAAAAAAGCTACTGAGTTCATGAGCACCTTTCACGGTGGTGAAGACCCACCTGACTCTCCACCCACTCAGACAGCCTCTTCCTCCAGTCTGCCCAGGGCCAGGCGCTTCAAAGGAGCTCCATGGAGAAAAAGCCGGGCCCTGACAGCATTGGCCTTTGGCCCTGACCCTCCTCCACACCCACCTGCCTCGGGGTCAGCAGTGTACCCAGGCAGCAAGTGTTCGTCCCCACCACAGCCATGGAGCTGCTGCCTGAGCAGGGCAGATTGGAGGCCCTCTTGCCTTTCCTTCCTGCTGCACACACGGTTTCCACCCTACCCTATGCCCCGATCGATGGCGTTTGCTGGCATGGCCCACAGGCCCACTGTACCTAACCCCACCATTCACGTTGCCCACCCTGCGTCTACCAGGCGGCCGACTTCACTGCCTGAGCTTTGCCCAATTCTGCACGCTTCCTCCACGCCTCCACCCTGGCCCAGGCCGCCTCCTGTTGCTGGAGTCCTTGCTGCCTCGGGAAACACACATCCAGCCATTGTCATGAAGTGACAGTTTGTGGCCCCAGAACCTCAGGACACAATCTCATCTGGAAACCATGTTTGTGGGTGAGGTTGACTGGGTGATCAACCTAGGGATCCCTAACACAAGTGACCCATGTCCTGATGCAGAACACATAGAGCCAGGAGTGGTGGCAGTGCATGACCGTAATCTCAGTAGTTGGGAGGCTGAAGCAGGAGGATCCTTGCAAGACCAGCCAGGGCTACAAAGTGAGCTCAGGACCAGCCTGAACTGCATAGTGAGACCTTGTCTCAAAAAAACGACAAAAAAGAAAAGACACACAGAGACCACAAAAAAGAGGAGGCCAAGGATTAGCAGAGGCCCCAGAAACTGGATGGGGTGAGGAGGATTCTCCATGGGGACCTCTGGAGGGAGGCAGTCCTTGGTTCTGGCTTCAGAACAAGACAAGTAAAGTTGTGTTTTGCGACAGCCCTGGAAGATTCTTGCAGCTCAGCTCTTGCCTCCTTCAGCTCCTCAGCAGGCAGGCGCTCAGGATAAGGCCCAGCCTGCTCCCGGTCTCCACACCACCCCCGACTGGGTCCTCGCCTCCTTCCTGCAGTCTCTCTCTCTCTCTCTGCTCTGGCCCCTTCCAATCCCCTAGTTCTCATCTATTCTCTTCCACCACAGGATTGCTTCTCCCTACGCCTATCCTCTGGCTTTTCCAGAACCTTCCATGCATTATCAGTGTCTGAGTATCCAGCTCAGGGTCCTTCATTTAAAACCGTGTACCTGAGGCTCTTGCCATATATGGGCTTTCTTCGAGCCTGTGTCAGTGACAGCTCTGAACATGCCCTGCTGGGCATTTTCCATGTGGCACCGACAAGCAAATTCTGTGACTTCCAAGCTGCCCAGCATACACTTGGCTCCCTTGCTCCTGTGAAAGGCCCTTTGTGGCTCCCAGGAAGTGTCACAGAGACAATGGGCAGTTAATTCCCTCCTCCTCTGGGCTGGCCTCATCCCAGGCGGGGGGCACAAAGAGGAGGCTTGGTCTCCAGCCTCCCGGAGACAGGAAGGACAGGGCTATGGGGCCAGGGTCCCGCTAGAATGCAAAATCTGCATGTTCCCAAAATCCCAGCTCAGGGTGCCGGGAAGATTAGGCGGACTTCTCACGTTCCAATCTGGCATCCACTCGGCTTTCTCTCTGTCCCTCGGTTTCCTTGATTCATTGGCCCCTGTTTCACTGTCCCTAACTCTTACTGCTTGGCTCACAGGGACACTCCTGGACCCAGCGAGCCCTCATCTGCCTAGGTCAGGGGGCTGAGTCCACCCAATCAGCGCCAAGGTCTCCCGTGGGTGCCATGAGGTGCCTGGGGAGCACCCGGTGCTCCCTGTGCTGAAGCTGGGGACCCCAACTACTGTTGAGCTGGCAGCACCCTCTCCTTACACTGAAAAAGAGGCCCAAGAAGGGGAGGGAAACCTGGTCCTCTCGCAACTGTTATAGCCCGGATCCAACTTGCCCCGGAGCCAGTGGTGATTTGCCCCTGGGTTATTGTTCTGTTACTTAGCGCCCTCCCTGTGCTCCCACCTTCCTTTAAATTAGATTTATGGACACGTGTAACCACATCAGGCCTGCCCACCACATGAATGAATGAATGAATGAATGAATGAATGAATGAACAGCTGAGCTTCTGCTCCAGCCAATGAGTGTTTTCAGCACCAGCCCACACACCCCAGCTCCCCGCTCTGCACACAGACAGGAGGCTCGCCCTTGGAGGGTCAGAGTCTGTTGTGACCCAGATGTCCACAGAGGCCCTTACACTTGAGATAACCACGAAACCCATTCTCTGTCCTGTGAAAGACTGAAGTTCTCCCCAGGATGACTGAATTCTAACTCTGGTGGCCTTAAAGTCCCCCCCATCTGAGCTCCTCCCCTGAGCCCCCAGGCAGGTGGGTCCCCTCATCTCCCTCTCTGTGTCCCCAGGTGTGAAAAGCAGCCCCTCCTGAGCTTGCCCAAGCCACCCCTTCTCCGCTCCTCTCTACTCTCTTGGGAGCAGAGTAGGCAAGAAGAGGCCGCCTGGATGTGGCTTACAGC
The DNA here is from genome assembly GCF_000260255.1 of Octodon degus. Lineage (NCBI taxonomy): Eukaryota > Metazoa > Chordata > Mammalia > Rodentia > Octodontidae > Octodon > Octodon degus. The sequence goes on from NW_004524653.1 coordinate 1,288,426, forward strand.
TCAGCTTGAGGCCCAGACCCTTGCTCTGGAGAGGCCTTGGGCCACGCCGACCTCAGCCTCAGGGGCTGCCTCCTGCCAGCCGGCACTGGTGGTTCTGCACGCAGTGCTCTGCTCTCTGCCTCCAGCCTGCTCCTGCCACAGCACAGAGCAGCCAGCCCCGGAAGTCCCACCTCCCCAACGCACCACCTCAGGAGCTTTGACAAGCAGCTGGATGGGGGTTGCAGGCGCTGCCCTTCCTGAGGCTTCGCAGACACCTGGTGCTTGCTCTGCTCCACCCACCACTCACATGTGCAGCAGGGCTGTGAGACATGCCCCATCCTGGGGGCTCCCTCCTGGGGTCCCCAAGTGCTCACTCTGTTCCCATGGGAGCCAGGCCTCTCCTGCCCTGCCCAGCGGGGCTCTGTTGGGAGTCCCCACCCTCCACTGCCTGTGGATCTGGGAGACCCCACTCACCCTCTCGGGCTCTGCTTGCTCGTTGCTCCACTGGCAGCTGGTCCTGCCTCCTGGGCCAGGCCGACAGAGCACATCCCCCTCTCTTTGTCACCATCAACCCAACCGTGACAAGGAATGTTTGAGCTGCTTGTACAGTGGCTGGCTCCTCCACCTCCCTGGAGGGCAGGCACGTGCCTGCCTCAGCCACCACAGTGTCCGCAGCATACAGCTCAGAGGCGGGGGCACGGCAGACACATAGAGGACATGTGTCACATGAATGAATCTGTCAATCAAGCTAAAGAATGGGCAGCCAGGCATGGTGGCACACACCCTGAGAGGCTGAGGCAGGAGGGTTGAAAGTTGGAAGCCAGCCTGAGCAACTTGGTGACATAGCAAGACCTTGTCTAAAAAACTAAAAAGGGCCGGGGATGTAGCTCAGTGCAAAGGCTTTGAGTTCAATCCTCGGTACTGTAAAATATATATTTTTAATAATAGTAGAAAGAGTAGAAATGTAATCCTACCTGTAACCCCTGCTTCTTGGGAAACTGAGGCAGGAAGGTCAGATGTTCAAGGCCAAGATGGGGTGGCTTATAATCCCAGCATTCAGAAGGCTGAGGCAGGAGAATTGCCGCAATTCAAGATCAAAGTAGGCTGTGTAGTGAATTCAAGGCCTGCATGAACTATATAGCAAGAGCTTCTCTCACGAACCAAAAATCAAAGAGAATCCCCCCCCTCAAAAAAAAAAAAAAATAAGGCTGGCGTGGGCAATTTTGTGAGATCCTGCATCAATGTAAAATAAAAGGGCTGGGATGTAGCTCAGTGGTGGTGTGCTTGCCTGGCACACCTAGGCTTGGGTTCTGTCCCCAGGGTAGGGGTGGGGATGCACAGAAATGCCAAGCGTTCTATTCTCTAAGTCCTTTGAGGACAGTGGTGGAAATCTGTGGCACAGCGGTTGTTTGCAACTCTGAAAATTCTAAAAGTTTCGCCATTACTGCTCTAGATCATGAGAGGACAAAATTTTTCCTTACAGGGCCAGACGGGGAAACATGAGACCTCTGGGCGCCACCCCTTCTGTCTCTGTGTCACCACTGCGCTGCGCAGTACTTGGAAAGCAGTCAGAAGCAACCTGTTCTGAATGAGTGGACCCAGCTGTATTTCAATAAAACTTTATTGAAAGCAGGTGATGGGCCTGGTGAGCCGCTTGCCAGACTCTATCCTGACTTGAAGGAACCTATGAAGTGGGGCTGGGATGATGGCAGAGACCTGGAAGGCCACAGTGCCCCCAGGAGCACAGCCAAACCGCTGCTGCGGCTTCTTGACCACGCTGCAGCTCTGCACCAACGGGCACAGGAGGAAGCTCCTGAGGTGCAGATTTGGGGGCTGCTGTATACCCCATGGGGAGGAGCAGCCCGGGTCCCCAGGTTCCAACTCTGGCCAGACCACAGAATCAAACCCTGGAGCCGGGAATTTGTGCTCACAATGGGAGCCATTGACTGAGAACAAGGGTGGCGTTGAGAGCTGGCGCCTTTCTTGTCGCAGTGCGCCAAGGGGATGTGGTGAGGCGGGCTTGCCCCACATCCTGCGTGCTGACACCGGGCATGCAGGGGCTTCCTGTCCCCCCAGGGAGCCGGCTGCCCATGGCTGGGGAGCCCTCAGGACTCCTCCTTCCCCCACTCCATCCCCGCTCAGGCCACTCCTCCCTGTCAGCTACCAGGTGACCGGGTGGAGGCCATTGCTGCCCTCTGCTACCCAAGGGAGAGATGGGTGTGCTTTGCGCTGGCTGGCTGAACAGGCGCATGTTGGGCAAAGGGACTTGCTCTTTCATGGGGGTGGCCTTTGTGCCAAGGGTTCCTCAGAGGAACCCTTACTGGGGCCCAATGTAGGTGTGACCAGGAGGGTGTTGGAGCCCTGCCCCGGTTCCTCCGCCTCCTCAGCTCAGCCCAGCTGCACCACCTTGGAGCACAGTGGAGGCCCTGACCATCCTGGGCAAGAACAAGGCCTGGGGCATGGGTTCTGGCCCATGCAGGGCGCAGGGCCGGCAGGCATCCCTCACCTTGTCGGAACCCTGGCATTGCTCAGCGTGGGGGTGCTTGCCTGTAATCCCAGCACCTGGGAGGAGGCTGAGGCAGGGGATCATGGGAGTTGAGGCCCGCCCAGAGAGGGTAGTGAGACCTTCTCTCAAAAAACAAAGAACCGGGGCCAGGGAAATGGTTCAGTAGAATAAGCACTTGCCTGGCAAGCGCAAGGTCCTGAGTTCAATCCCCAGTTCCAGAAAAAAAAAAAAAAAAAAGTCATTCACAAAAGCAAATAGTCACTGACACCTGCTGTGTTTCTGGCAGTGAGGGAACAGTGTCTTTGACTTGTGACAGTCTGGCAAGGGAGATGGCTTCTTCTTCTTCTTCTTCTTCTTCTTCTTCTTCTTCTTCTTCTTCTTCTTCTTCTTCTTC
>NW_004524653.1:1292444-1293609 GCF_000260255.1 Octodon degus
AGCCTCAGGTTGCTGGAGTTCGAACCTCACACCTCTCCCGCTGGCCAAAAGTGCCCTGAAGGCATTCGAGGAACAAAAAAAAAAAAAAAAAAAGAAAGAAAGAAAGAACGCCTATAATCCCAGCACTCAGGAGGTTGAGGCAGAAGGATGGCCGTGAGTTCAAGGCCAGCCTGAACTACACAGCGAGACACTGCTTCAAAACAAAAAGAAAGAAAGCCATGAAGAAGGACAATCAGAATCTTCAGTGAAGGTTGATCTATGATACCAGGCAAGGAAAACTCACTGTGCAGCCCAGACTGGCCAACTCACCATGACCCTGCGTGCTGGGATTGTAGGCGCGCACCACCACACCCAGCTGAAATAATGCTTTTTATTATCTTCCTTTCTTTTTATCTTTTTCTGCATAATTTTATTGAGAAACAAATAGCGATGAGACAGTTTCAAATCAAATTGGTAGGACAATTTCAATAATTAGCACATTGCATACTCTCTTCCTAGTGGTTATTTGCTGTACAAGATGCAGACATGATATCCTGTTTACAAACACTATGAGAACAAATCCCTCTATTCATTAAGAGAATGTAACTATATATCTGTCCTAACCATTTTGAATACACAGATACAAAATGGACATTCATCTGTATCCCCTTTTTTTGTTTAGTTCCATCATTTGAATATTATAGGTATGTGAACTCAGCAAAATATTCCAAAAGAGTCCAGTAGTCCGTAATAGTATTGGGTCTTCTGCTTGACTGGCAGTGTCAGAAATTATTGGCCTGAGTTCCCTACAGCTCAACAGAACAGCTCTTTCTTTTTATTTTTAATTTTATGTATTTGATATAGGGTCTCACTACGCAGCTTGGACTTGTAGTGATCCTCCTGTTTTCAGTCTTCCCCACTGCTAGGATTACAGGCATGCACCACCATGCCCGGTCTCGGTGGCCCGCTCAGTGCATGCAGGGGTAGAGCCAGTGCAGCATGTGATGCCGGGATTGAACCCCAGTCCCTGCACTTGCCTAAGCAGGTGCTCATACTATCTCTCTTTTCTCTTTTCTCTTTTCTCTTTTCTCTTTTCTCTTTTCTCTTTTCTCTTTTCTCTTTTCTCTTTTCTCTTTTCCCTTTTCCCTTTTCTCTTTTCTCTTTTCTCTTTTCTCTTTCCTTTTCT
>NW_004524653.1:1293709-1313287 GCF_000260255.1 Octodon degus
TTCTTTGTGTTAATGTATTTGGTTGTTTCACTATGCAGCTCAGACTTGTGGTGATCCTCCCACTTCCAGCCTCCCCAGCACTGGGATTATAAGTGTGCACCACTCTGCCTGGACTCTGGCCTGCTCAGCCCACCCTGGGGGCAGAACTGGCGTGGCATGTGGTGCTGGGGATTGAACAGCGGTCCCTGTGCTTGCCTAAGGTTGCCTAAGCAGGCGCTTTAGTCCACTAAGCTATCTTGCCAGCCCTATGCTATCTTACTTTCTTTTTTTTTTTCTTTTTGCCCAAACCGGGGATTGAACCTATACTATCTTTCTTGAATGAATCTGAATTTAGTTTCTGTCATTTGAAATTCAGATGTGTATCAGAGTTCAGACCTTCCCAGACTACAGGAAAAGCATACATTGCATATGCTATAGTCCTGATAACGCTCTTCAAGGCCTTTGGAAACAGCTCTGTGTCATTATGTCAGCATTCCCAGGGCAAGACATGAATACTCATGCCAACTAGGATGAAGAAAAAGAGATCACAGAGTGGTCCTTGTGTCCTGTGTGACTGCTATACCTGTTTGTACCAGGTATAAGAAAAAAATGCATCACACACCTATAATATTTAAATGACGGAACTAAACAAAAAAAGGGGATACAGATGAATGACCATTTTGTATCTGTGTATTCAAAGTGGTTGGGATAGATATATAGCTACATTCTCTCAATTCAATGAATAGAGGGATTTGTTCTAATAGGGCTTGTAGATAGGATATCATGTCTGCATCTTGTGCAACAAAAAGCCACTAGGAAGACAGTATGCAATGTGCTCATTATTGAAACTGTCCTACCAATTTGACTTGAAACTGCCTCATTGCTATTTATTTCTCAATAAAATTATGGGGGAAAAAAGAAAGAAAAGAAAAAAATGCAGTTTTACTGTGTTTTCAGATTTTTGCATTTGTGGCCGGAGGCTCATGGGTGAAAGGTAGGACAACAATTCCTTCCAGTGATGTCAGTGAGCCCCTACCTTGGGCTGGACACTGTGACAGGCACTTCCCATAGGTAAGCTGGGTCTTCACCCAGAAGTGGCCTTCAAAGGGCCAAATGACCTTGCCGAGGTCACACCTGGCCAATGGGCAGGCATGCAATCCCAACCTAGCACAGGCCCCCAAGTCTGTGATTTTCTACTACCTCAGAAATTCAAAATAATTTAGTTCATGACCGAATTTTCATTAGTCCATAGCAAAGTGAAAGCATGAGGTAAAAAATTTGATTTTTCAGTAGAAAAAAACATTAAAACTCAAGATTCATTTTAACTTGCAGATTTCCCACCTGGTTTCTGGTGTTCAAATGTCCCTTCCAGAGACTGGGCTCTGAGAAAAGCCTTCACACAGCATAACAACCTTCCCTGATAGCTTTCTCCCAGTGCTGGTTAAAAAATGTCTCAGCCACAGAAGAAAATGAACGATGATGTAGTGTGTGTCTAAGGAGAGTCACATGGAGAGAAAACATTCTCTCAGGCTTTCACAGAGAGCAAATTGGTCAAGCAATGGCCGTGACTCATCCATATAGCTGACACTGACGAAAGATCTACAAACTGCAGTACAGGGTTTCAGGTTAAATCCCGAGGGGATTTGACTGACCTTATCAGATACAAAAGTTACATTTCTTGTTATATAGGTCTTGCTTTATCTTGGTCTTAACCATCCAGCAGAAAAGTATGAAAACGAAGTATAAAAAGTAAAACCATATTAATATGCTGAGCTGCAAAAGGCTCAAGTCAACAACTTCGGACATTGCCAGTCCTACAAAAAACCCACTACTATTATGGGCTACTGGACTATATTGGAATATTTTGCTGAATTCACACACCTACATTATCTAAATGACAATGGAATGCTTTTCTCTGACAGAACTAACCAAAAAAGTGAGATATGAATGAATGACCATTTTGTATCAGTATACTAAAAATAGTTAGGATAGATATACAGCTCCATTCTCTTAACTCAATGAAGAGAGAGGTTTGTTCTAATAGTGTTTTAGACAAGATATCATGTCTGCATCTTGTACAATGAATAACCACTAAGACAACAATATGCAATGTATTAATTATTGAAAATGTGCTAGTAATCAGTTGTGAAACTGTCTCATTGCTATTTGTTTCTCAGTAAAATTATTAGAAAGAAAGAAAGAAGAAAGAAAGAAAGAAAGAAAGAAAGAAAGAAAGAAAGAAAGAAAGAAAGAAAGAAAGAAAGAAAGGAAGGAAGAAAAAAAGAAAGAAACAAAATGTCTCAGCCTAGGATAACCAGGAGGCCAGGAGCCACAGGCTGGGGGAGCAGTCGGCCCACCCCGGTCCTGAAGCCGAGGCTAAGGGAGGGGAAACGTGTGTTCTCAGCCCTCCTGATGCCTGCAGCAGCTTCCCAGAGAGCCGTTCTCTCTCCCAGGCACATCTGTCGCTTTCACACGCTTTCACACCGCGTCTGTCACCAGGAGCAGTTGCTGAATCAGCTCCCCAGTAAGCGAACTCCTGAGCACCAGTGTGTGGGGACCAGCACTCACAGCACTGCCCTGTTCTTGGCCCAGCTCCTTCGCGGCAGGGGCTAGGTAATTGCTCTGTTTCCTCCCCATTCCAAGTCAGATCCCCCAGCTTTCCCGCTACCAAAGAAACTTCACAAGTTAAAGGAGGGTTTGCCTCTTGTCTCCTCTGACAGAGAATTCTTAAAAGTAAAGATTTAATCAAAACCGAGATGAAGGCCAGATGTGATGGTGCATGCCTGTAAGCCTGGCACTCAGGAGGCTGAGGCAGGACAAGTTCACACCCAGTCTAGACAAATTAGTGAGATGCTGCCTCCAAATAAAGCCTACAGAGGGCTACTGTGGCTGGGCTACAGATGCGAATTCAAGGTCATCCTGAGCCACATGGTGAGACCCTGCCTCACGGTGTCCGTCCCCCCCCCCCCCCGCTGTTCCATTCTCAGGGCTAAAGAAAAGGAGGAAGAGAGAAAGAGAAAGAGGAAGGAAGGAAAGAGAAGGGAGAAGAAGAAAAGAGTTCGCCCAGTCCCCAAATCTTTGTTCTCTTGGAGCTGCCACTGAAGGACAGCCCGCCCATAGTCACACACGCGGGGCTCAAGGCATCTAGTTCAGACGCTGAGCTTCTCTTGCAGACAAGCTCGTGTTTTTTACAGCTACACGGACGCCGTCGCCCCATCAGGTAAGCTGACACACAAACTTAACCATGGTGGTGAGTCCTTCAGTCACAGGGACACAGGGTGGTCCCCGTATCTGTGAGGTGCGCGTGAAATCGCAGTGTTCGACTCCGTGTATCACGTGCTTTGTCCTATACGTGCACACTGATGGTAAAGTTTAATTTATAAGTTATTAGGGCAGAGGGTCAGGAGGCTAGCTCTGTGGCATAAGCACCTGCCTGGCAAGAGCAAGGTCCTAAGTTTGATTCCCAGTACATGCACTAAAAAATTTATAAATTATGGGCAGGAAGAGACACATGACAAAACTAATGACAAAACAGAACAATCATAGCAACATACTGTGGTCATGTGACAGTGGGTCCCCCTCACCCCCGTCTCTCAAACTCCCTTGAGAGTGGTGTTTTACAGCTTCTCTCCGCACTGTCCGGGGCCAGCAACTCTGCTCTTCCTTCTGGAGCTGTGGTGAAGTAAAATAAGGGTGAATAGAACACAAGCACCTCTGGATCAGTTGGCTTTGGTGGCCTCTTAAGTGCCTAGCAGGTGGGCAGCAGTGACAGCGTGGATCCCCTGGAGAAAGGGACAATTCACATTCCAGGAGAGATGGAGCAGAGAGGCCCAGATTTCATCACAGGGCTCAAAATGGCCTTGAATTCCAAGCTTAGGAATTGTCTGTTCCTAGAATTCCCTATTTATTATTTTCCGACCTGCGGAAGATAATACATACCCTGGTGACCACGGGTAACACTTGGGAACCAAATCCACATGTGAGGTGGGACTCCTGGGGCTCTCCTCGGCAACCCAACCCTCCCGTGGCTCTGGCATCTGAGAGAGGCCTCAGGGCAGGCACATCCTAGAAGAAAGGGACAGGACCTTCTCCAGGTCTGTGTAGAACCCGACAAGGAAAGGCTCTGATTGGCTCGCAGGGGCTATGTAACCACCCCTGTGGCCTCGAGGGTTGGCCCACGTGGACCTGGGCAGCCAAATCCGAGGTGGCACGCCTGGCAGCCACTCTGAGTGCAGGAGGCCAGCATGGGTTGGACCAACGTCACCCACAGAGGTCCTCAAATGGGTGCAGAGCCAGCACACAGCAACAGAGAACCGTGAGCAGAAAGCACCACAGGGAGGAAAACGGGAGCCCCCTCCAGTCCCTGCACAGAGCCCAGAGACCTTCGGGACTCTTCAGACCTGCAGCTTCCTGTGGCTGTCACCAAGGGAATAGCAGGGCTCACTTTGTGGGGCTGCTTGCTGCTTCCCAGAAGACCCTGTTTCCAAAGATGCCCATGTACACTGGCGCGCGCCCTCCAGCCTGGCGTGTGGCCTCTGCCCGGGCTGGCAGCTGGAGACAAGAGGCAACAGCCGGCTTGGCCAGCCTGACGTGTGTGCCTGGTCTACAGCCAAAGTGGCCTCTTGGTGACTGCTTCTCAGCCCTCTGCAGGGGCCGCCAGCTGGGCCGGGGCCGGAGCTGCAGCTGCGCTGCTCCTGGACTCTGTTCTGCTCCAGTCGCCCGAGTGTGCACTCTGCAGGGCTCGCCTAGGCCGGGAGTGTGCAAATGTGTGTGTGCCCTGCAGCAGGGCTGCACTCATGCGGCACCCTTCCTCCCTATCTCACACAGAGACAACCCGCTTCCTCCCACTCGCTGCCCCAGCACCACAGAAGGGACACCAAGGAGAAGGCGACTTGGGGGTCAGGTCACAGATTCCAAGATAAGAACAGAGGCCCAGAGAGAGACATCTAAGGCCACCGACCACCCCACTGTCCCAGCAACCACCCTAGCACTGTGAACTGAATCAAGGATGAGTTGAACACAAGTTAACTGCAGATCGGGTGACTTCGGTGTCCTCTAACTGACTAGCAAGTGGCTAGCATTGGTGGCGTGGATCCACTGGAGAAAGGGACAATTCGCATCCCAGGCAAGATGGAGTAGAGTGGTGACAGATACTATCTTCTGATTCTGAGTCCAGATCTCCACGAAAAAGAAGCCCCAAGTCACTCAAGTAGCAGAGCTGCTGGTGTGGCGGTGTGCTTGGGAGACGAGGCAGGAGGACCACTGTTAGCTCGAGGCCACCCCCTCCCCGGCTACACAGTGAGACTTTGTCTCAAAAACAAACAAATGAACAAGATAATAGCAAGCATTCTATGTGGTTTTTTGTTTTTGTTTTTTGCAGATCTAGGGATTGAACTCGGGCTCTTGCGCATGCCAGGGAAGTGCTTATTCTACTGAGCTATCTCCCTGGCCCCAGTAGTAAGCATTCTAACATCTCAATGCTCCTAAACCTTCGGCTCCAGTTTGGGCAAAGAAAGCTTAGGGGGTAAGTCTGCTGGCTGCTCAGTCCCAGAGCTGTAGACTGTACTGTGACTTCTGCTCTCCCTGCTGCAGCCTGAGTTCGCCAGCTGCTGAGGGGGAGGACTGGACCCCACCCCCCAGGAGCCCAGCCTCAGCCCAGCGCCACTGTCTACCACCCCTCACCCCTTCCTGGGGGCGCAGTTTGCATACACAGATCAGAAATAGAGCCCCTGTCTTGACCAGAACAAACAGAAGAGCCCGCCCAGCTTGGCACCTCCAGGACAGACAGCTGTGACCTCACCTGGCACCTCCCCCTGCTCTGCCCAGAACCCTGCCCCCTGCAGTGGGGCTTAAGGGAACCGGGAATGTTCAGGCTCCAGGTCACTTCCAGGCTTGAACTTGGGCTTCCAAATGCAGGTCCCAGGCACTCATCTCCAGCAGGAAGCAAGTGCAGCTGGGAGCCCTGACCCCAAGCCTGCCTCCACAGCTCTACACTCTCCTTGTCCACTCTTCAGTCTGCTGTCTGACCCAGTGCCCACGGGGGCCTGACCTCTGACCTGCACCGCCCAGTGACTGGTGGCTCCTGCTCTCCTACCTCGGGTGGGAGCTGGCTGTCAGAGGAAGCAGTGGGCTGTCTTCCCCTGCCGCCCTTCTGGGGCTGGACTCCACCTTCCCTATTATAGAGGGACACATAAGGCACCTGACTCTAAGGGCCATTCATGTTCCCAGAATCGTGACTCAGAGGCTCCTTTACCCCTGGGGGGCCACACAGACTCACCCCTGCCTCCCTCTCCTGCTCTGCCCACACGCCTGAACCCCAGGACCTTGGGGCCCCCGCTGGGCCTCACAGGGTGCAGGGTTCTTTTCTCCCCCACAGACACCACAGCCCTAGACTCTCCCTATGTGGCGTTCGAGGAATTCACCCCAGCTCCCGCGCTGGCCTGGGGGAGGAGCTCCAGAAGGCAGGGTCTCTCCATGCCTGCCAGTGGGACACAGCGGCCCTCAGCACTCCATGAAGATTCCCTCGGCCCCCCGCAGCGCCAGGCACCACCCTCTCCCGCCTTCCTTACCACACAAGAGGCAGAGTGGAAGAAGGATGGAGAAGGAGAACCTGCTCCCAGAGTCAAGCCACCCCTTGGGAAAGAGTCTAGAGCTTACTAGGAGCTTTAGGATTTGTGCTTGGAGCAGATCCCTAATCCCCAAAGTCTGGGGAGCCTCATGTCCCTGTGTACAGATGGAAGGCAGAGTCCAGTGCTGGGAGGCCACAGGAGGACTGAATCCCCACTGGAGGAGTTGAACACAAGTCTTTATGGGTCTTTGTTATTGCTTTGTTTTGTTTTTTGAGAAAGAGTCTCACTCTGTAGTCCAGACTGGCCTTGAAGTCATGATGTAGCCTAAACTAGCCTCCAGCTCACGTTGAGGCTCCTGCCTCAGCCTCCTGCTTGCTGGGATTGCAGGTGTGCACTGCCACTCTGCTTTTATGTTGCCTCTTAAAGCAAAGCCAAATAAAGTCATCTTCAAAATGTAGCAAAAACTAACACCAGTGTGTTCTTTCTCCCAGATTTTATTTATTTTGAGACAGGGCCTCACTGTGTAGTTCAGTGGAGTTTAAACTCATTATGTAGCTGTCTTAGTTATTTTTCTCTCCTCCCTGAGTCAAAATACCTAACACCCAAAGTTAAAGGGGGAAATTCCAGTTTATTTAGCCCACGGTGGGTGGAGGTTTTAGTCCATTATCAGCCGGCTCCAAGGTGGGGTGGCACATGGCAGGGGTGACATGTCGTTCATGGCATGGTGGTGGAAGATAGCAGTCCGACAACAGAGAGGAGAAAGAGAGGAGGGACAGGCCCCTCTGTGTCCCTTACAGGGCATACAGGTTTCTGCTCTAAGGCAGGTCTAGCACTCACACCCTTAATCCAGCACCACATGCTGTAGATCCAGCCACCTCTGAATAGGCCTAGGACCGCATGAGGCTTGGGCGGGAGGGATATCTAGTAAGAGTAGCCCAGGCTGGCCGAGACAGTCCTCCTGCGTCAGCCTCCCAAGCACTAGGATCACCACACCTGGCTCTCCCGGATTTTAAGCCCTAGAGGCATAGTCAGGAGAACTGACTCACACCCATAATACCAGCACTCTGGGAGGCTGAGGCCGAAGAGCTGAGAGAGTGAGACCAGGCTGGACAATTGAGTAACTCAAGAGAGACCCTGTCTCAAAATAGAAAAAGAAAGTTTAGTTTAGTTTTGTTTTTTTAAAATTAATGTATGGGGGCAGGGGAGATGGCTCATTGGAATAAGTGCTTCCCTGGCAAGCGCAGGGGCCTGAGTTCAATCCCCGGTTCCACAAAAAAAAAAAAAAAATTAATGTATGTCTGTGTATACATGGTAATTCCATTCATCTGGGGAATTAGCTCAGTAGGCAGTGTATATGCGATGGCTTTTTAGTGTGAAGTCCCCATCCCCAAGTGCCAATAAGTAAACTGGAGACCACTGGGGTGTGCTGGCACACTCTTGTAATCCCTGCAAACCACACTACAGTAACCCCATGCCCCACACTCGGTCACCCCCAACCCCCACCCCTCACCTTCCTACCTCCACCCCACCCCCTACACACGTCAGTAGCTGAAGTTGAGGGGTCGGGAGGTCAAGGTCAACCTGAGCAACCTGCTGGACAGGGATCTCAAAAACGAACCCCCTGGGGCCCCTCTGCAGGTAGTCTGGTGGTTTGGGCCCTGTGATCGGGTCCTGACCTGGGAGCGTTGTGCTTTGAAGGAACCCATCTCAGGACCGTGAGATCAGAGTGGGTGAGGGCGTCCTTAGGGCTTCCAAGGGGCTCAGCAGAGTTGTTCTGAGAGTGGCAGATGCTCCTCATCTTGGCCAGGAACCACCCTGGCACAGCTACCCGGCTCTTCCCTGCCGCGCAGAAGCCGCTGTAGACCAAATGTAAATGAGTGGGCGTGGCATTTTGTCTTTATTAAAATAATAAAACTTTATTTACACAAGCATTGCTCTTGAGGCGCCAAGATCCAGAACTGATACCAGACGGGCTAAACACCATCCCGCAGCCACTATCGGTCACTCTCGTCCCCGCCCGCGGTCCAGTGTCTCAGCACACGAAGAAAAACGAGTAGCGCATCCACAGCCCCAGCCTTCCCGAAGCTGGAGCTCTAGGCCAACCTGGGCAACACACAGCAACCCAGCTCTGAAAGGACAGCAGAATGGGGTGCTGAAGATCTGTCAGAGAGGTGACGGCGGGATGGTCCCGTTTGTACTGTTTTTTCCACCATAATTAGTGTTCAGGGTGGCTGTCAGAGATGTCCCGATGGAAGTCTTTGTGCTTCCACAATGACCTCGTCCTTCTTTTTGAACAGCTAAGGAAATCACCCATGTTAGCACTTGAAACTTAGACTATTGACAGTGGGCCGAGTGACGCTGGGGAAGGTCCCCGCTTCTCTGGTGCGTGGGGAGACCGCAAAGCAGACCGCTGTGCTGCTCAGGGCTTCTGGATGCCAGGGGGATGCAAAGAAGCGGGCGCCCTGCCTGGCTTGGCAAGTCCAGGGCAGAGCACATCGCGGAGGCCACTCGCCGAACAGGGACCTCAGAGCCCGCTTTGGAGAGGGAACCAGCTGGCTCCTTCCGCTGCCAGCAGAGAGGAGAGAACCGTCAGTCCCAGCCAGCTCCAGGCTCCTGGGCATGAGGAGGCTACAGCTGCCAGGGTCACTTGGCAGAGACCCTGGGTCCGAGGCTGCCCCAGGGGTGGCCTCTGTGTCCAAGCTGCCCCGGCTCAGCTGCATGAGGGCGTAGGCAACCGCTTCCTGTGGGGACTGAGCTTTCACTTGGAAGAGAAGAACCTCGGCTGTAAGAGAAGGAAAATGTTTCCGGGCACCTCAGGCACACAGGGGTTCTGAGGCGGGAGGAAGGCTGCACCCCAGACCCTGAGACTGCGGGGCTTGGGAACTCTGTCAGCAGAGAAGCTGGGACTGGGCTGTCTGTCGACCGCTCTCCTCTGCTTCTGAATTGTTCCTGCATGAGGTCCAGCCATTTCCTCACTTTTAAAAATGAGACTCAGGAGTGCTGATGGGTGTCCAAGACCTGGACAAGGTCGCCTACTCTGCGACCTCCTTATAGGGGCGCAGTGACCAAGCCCAAGTCAGTTCAGGGACAATGGAACCAGGGTCCCCACCACAGGAGTTTTCCCTTAGACCTTTTTGGTTTCTCCTAAACTGTACCCAGACAGGCAATATTTAGGAAATCCCTGCACTAAAAAAGTAGATATTGCTTATAGGAAAAGTAGCAATTGCCACGTACCTTGTGCTTCACCCGGGAGAACCCTCCAGCGTTGGGGCTCTGACTGCCAGGTTTCTGGAAGCTGAGGTCAGAAAGCACTGCCGGTCTTGCTGTTTAACTCATAGAGTTCCCATAATTCCCTGCTTCCAGCACATGACCTGCAGGCTGGAATCTCCGGGTCCAAGCTCCCCTGGTTCTGACCTTTGGAGGAAGGAAAACAAGGAAGAGAAGATGCCGAGCTGCCTCAAGTGATGGGGAGACCTGCAGTCTACCTGCCTCAGAAAAAACAGTAAATCTCCCTCTTTCTTCTTACTCAGCAGCTGCCCTTGCCGCCCATTCTGACCATTTCTGGCTCCCTGGCTCCTCTTGTAACCCTGGCTCAGCTTTCCTGAGCCTGTTTTCATTCAGCCTCCTGCTTCCCTGCTTCCGATGGTCTTGGCCGTTCTCAGGCCCGTGGGCTCCTCTCCGTGCCTGCCCTGGAGCACACAGCGGCCTCCTGCGTGGTGACAGCCCTGTGGGCTCCGTCCGCCCTCTCCCATGCAAGGTCCTTGCCTGTTTCCATCCAGGAACTTCCTGTGTGACACTCGGAGAAGCACGCCCGCCCCAGACTCCACAGGACAAGCCAGGGACTGCTGCCTGTGTTTTAAGGACACTGCTCTGGCTATCTTTGTAGAGTGGAGTAAGGGGGACAAAATTCAAGGCATGAGAGAAGGCAGGTCGGTCGGGAGACTCCTGCAGTCAAGAAGTAACAGTATCCAAGCAGTCACACGAGTAACTGACCCAGTGTCCCACACCCAGGTTCCAGACATACAGGAAAAGTCTCCAGTCAGTGTCCTGTGGCTCAGGTCCCTGCATCTGTCCAGGTAGCCACAAAGGGACAGGAACAGCTGGCCGAGAGAGCCCACAACACGGGCAAGGAGGGCAGGTCCTAAAGGCGGGCTGCGTGGGTTGGGAGAATCCCCCAAAAGATATCTGATCTGACGAGGGAGCTTTGACACAGCCCCGGTACACACCGCACCCTTCCTGCCCACGGGGAGCACTAACCTGCATCCCCAATCCTTTTTCTCTCGTTTTATTTTAAGACAGGGTCTCACCAAGTCACAAGTTGCTCGGGCTGGGTTTAAATTGAAAAACCCTCCTGCCTCAGCCTTCCAGAGCCATGGGATGAGGTATGCAGCATCATGCCCACCTTGTGTAAACAAATTTGTGTAATCTCACCTGGTGTGACTAAGAAAATAAGCTTCTTCATATATAAAAACCTATTCTTCTCAATTTTTATTTATTTTTGGTTTCTTGAGACAGGGTCTCACTATGTAGCCCAGACTGGCCTTGAACTAACTATATAGCCAAGGCCAGCCTCAAACTCTTGGAGAGCCTCCTGCCTCCACTTCCCAAGTGCTGAGATCAAGGCATGCATCCCCATGTCCAGCTCATGCTAACTTTTTAATACAGAAATTTTAAAAATGAAAAACAGCTCAGCTCTGTGGTGTGGTGTCCCTTGACCCTGATTCCTAGCCCCTTGATAGGGGAAAGTTAAGCTTACTCCTAGGCCAAGTGCAGCCCGGGGAAGGTTCTCCGCTCCAGCCAGGTCCTGCTCCCAGCACCCAGCTGGGCTTCCTGATGCTCAGCTCTCTGTGCATCTCAGGAGTTGCAAGCCAGGGCCTGAGTTCAGATCCTTAGGGCCCCGGCTGCTGCACCGGCCTCATCACGGTCCGGGCCACAGGGCTCCCTTGGGTTCCTGCCCAGTTCCCTTTCCCGCTGTCCCCCCACTCCACTGGGAAAGCCTGATGTGAGCCTCAGAGAGGGTCTGAGTGGCCCCAAGGAACTGCAGCGTCTGCAGCTCTCTGGCCTTGTGCCCTGAGGGCTCCGGCGTAGCTCAGTGCTGAGTACTTGGCAGACCTGTGGGAGGCCACCAGTCTCCTGCAGCCCAGCAAACGAGAAGGGAGACAACGAAGACTGACAGAGGGTAACTCACCCCTTCCCAGCAAAGACCTGGGCACCCTGACATGCAGGCTGTGCTCCAGTTGCTCGGGGTGGAAGGTGTGTACAGGGTCCTGTGTTGCTGCAAGGCTGCAGTGGCCAGTAGGGGTGCACCAGGGCCTGCGCCCCACGTCTGCTCCAGTGAGCCTGCAGCGGGGCCGGCCGCGTCACCAGTCACCTCCCACCTCCCTCCCCTCCCAAGACACCAGCCCTCCCTGTGGCAGGGAGTGTGTCTTTCCTTCTCCTGGCTTCTGGAGTCACAGCTGAGGGCTTCATGCCTCAGAGCCCCCGACACACCACTGAAAGTCATCAGGAAATCTGCAAAGGGAAAGTTCTGTGTTCAGTCCCCAGCATTTCAGAGATCCGTGCCCTGCTCCAAATCATCACGGACCAGCTTTTGTGTTTAGAAAGCAGCTACTGTGAGCCTGGGCTGTGACATAGGTGCCCCACGTTATCCCCTAACCTGGTGACGCCAGCCCCATCAGCTACTCACTTGTGATCCTTTGGGGAGCCAGGCTAATACGCAGGAAGCCCCAGATGCAGGTATCCTCGGGTCTCCGCTGTGTTTCACAGCACAAGGGTGAGTCTGGAGAGAATTCCCGGAGAGGGGTGAGCTCTCCTGCCTCCGTGCTGCAGCCACGCAGTCCTCCCACGGCCACTGCCTCAGCCAGAGCCCATCTGCCCCGCTGCTCCCTGCATTCTCACTGTATGAACCAGAGGAGGGAAGAAACACCACAGAACTCACAGCCACGGTGTTCTGGGGTCTCTCACCCCGGAGTGTCCAGGGTACAAGGATGGAGAAGTGCCAGTGTGCCATGGCTGAGTCCTCGCAGCTGGCTCTGGGCACTTGGTCCCCATTGCTTGTGCTTAATCCCAACCTGCCTCATGGCTCAGCTGTTGCAAGATTAACTGTCATCAGCATGTGGCCCCAAATCTGCCGCTTGGTCCTCAATTCTGAGAATACCACCACCACCACCACCACCCCACCACCCCACCACTACCCCATCACTCCACCCCCGTGGACCCAGGCTATAGTGGCACTGGGGGATATTTTAAAGCGGGGTGCAGTTGAATTATAAGAGTACTTGTTCATTGTGTGTGGTGCTGCAGCCTGTGATCCCAGCAGGCTGTGAGCCTGGGCGTGAGGATCACGTGTCTCAGCCCATCAGGGTTACTTAGTGACTAAGACCATGTTTTTTAAAAAAGAAAAGGTGCTGGGATCTAGCAGTGTACAAATGCCCAGGTTCAATCCCTAGTACCAAGGGGGAGAATATATATATTTGTTTATTTAATGGTAAATTAGCTAAAAATCAATGTCTAGCACCACTGGACATCACCAACACCATCCATAACCCCAGGGCAATGACAGTTTAGGGTCCACAGCCCCAGGGCCAGGGTCCTTGGGTGAAAATGGGTGAGGTTTGGATAGGTTTCTATTTGGGTTTTGGACACGGGACCTCCCTGTGCAGCCCAGGCTGGGCTTGAAACCTAGACTCTCCTGCCTTAGCCTCTCAAGGGCCAGGGTTACAGGCCTGTGCTCCCAGCCTGGCAAATTCCGGATGAGGCACTTGAATGACCAACATATCAAAAGCACAGGGAGAGCTTACAAAAATTGCGTGCCAGGTTCCTGACACCCAAGGAAAGTCAATGTTTTTGTGTTTGTTATTTTGTTGTCCATCTCAGAGGCCCTCTTTGCAGTCCTGTGTCTCATGGGAAAGCTCTCGCAGAAGGTCCCAGTGCGGGAGGAGCCTCCTAGGAGGACACTGTTGAGGATCCTCCCTTCCCTGGCTCCCTGCACCAGCGCGCAGCATCTGCCCCAGCCCCAGCCCTGCCCGCTGGGCTATGCCCACCTTTGGGCCTCAGCTGTACAGCTCCGGCCGTGGTTCCACACCGGAACACAGAAGTCTGCACAGTCAGACAGACCCCAAGACCCTGGAAGTATGGAGCAGGAAGCGCTGCACACACCTGCAGACGTGGGACGTGGGTTCTCAGGGCAACGCAGGGTAGAAAGCTCAGGGTAGGGTCGCTTTTGGTCCCCAGGCAGCCACCAGGCCCCAACCAGAGGCTGCATCCTCTCCAGATGCCCCCTTAGTCCATCTTAAAATTGACCATGTAGTCTAGTGGGAGGGCCACATTCTGTCCTATGATTCAGTTTCTCCCGCCCGCGGGGAGGTGCTCTGACACCAGCAATGACCACACCGTGTCTCCTGCTGCAAGCGGGACCTGAGGAATGTATTTTCTTGCAGTCAGCACCCAGAGCGGAGGTGCATGGGGCAGTGGCCCTTCCCAACGATGGAGAATCTTCCTGTCTTGGTTACTTTCTTGTCCTTGGAACAAAATACCTGCCACTTGCCACTTACAGGAGGACAGGCTTATTTCAGCTCACAGGTTATAGAGGTTTCAGGCCAGAGTCCCTGACTCCGAGGTGGAGAGGAAACCATCCATTCGTGGAGCGCGCTGAGCCGGCAGGGAGATATAGGTACATTTCATAGCCCCTGGGCCACACCCACAGGGACCTGCCCGGTCCTGCCGGGCTTTGTCTTCCTCATCACACGCACTACAAACCCACCAAGGGATCATCTAGTGTCGCACACCACCATCCAGTCACCTCCCCAAAGCCCCACCCATGCGCACACCATGCTTTGACATCTAGATGGGAACCAGGATGCCCTTCTCTTGCTTCCAGCTCCGGTAACTCCAGGTGTTCTGGGCTTGTGGCGGCATCCCTCCTGTGCCTGCTTCCCAGCCCCATTGCCCTGACGTGCTGAGCAACTGTCGCCACTCCATCACCCGGCCCGACGCTTATCTCTGGACGAGGGCCCACTAGTTATCCAGCACAATCTCACCTCTAGTCCCCAACTTAAGTACATCCCCAAAGACAGTTTTGTCTGAATAAGTTTGCATCCAGTGTCTGGGTATTAGGACACAAAAGAAAGTGGGGGACACCTTTCTGCACTCCTGGCTAGGATGGTTCTTGCCTGAATTATCAGGATGGTGGCTGCCCAGGGCCAATTAGTGCTTCCTGATCCCCTCTTTCTGGATGCTTTGGGTGTTGTCCTCTAGCATCCCCTGGGAGGAAGCCACCTTCATCATTCCCTCACAAGAGTGGAGGCACAGGATCCTTTTGTTTGTTTATTTGTTTGTTGAGACCTTGAACTCACAGGGGTCCACCTGCCTCAGCCTCCCAAGTGCGGGGATTACAGGCAAGCGCCACCACAGCCAGAATGATTCTTACCTACCTTATTTATGTATGTATTTATTTATTGTATTTTATTTTCATCTTGTTGAGATAGGGTCTCACTATGCACTTTAGGGTGGCCTTGAGCTCACTTTGCAACCCAGGCTGTCCTCAGACTGGCAACAATCCTCCTGCCTCAGCCTCCGGTAGCACTGGGATTACAGACTGATGCAGCCATGCCTGGCCACCTACTTAATTGTACATGGTTTTTTAGTTCCAGGATTTTTTTCATGCACCTGGCCTCCCAAGACATCAGAAGGCGTCTAGATCCAGTACCTGTGCTCCTTTCTGCCTTTACCACCTAGACGTCAGAATGAAACCTCCAGCGTCCCTGGAACCCCGTCGGGTCTTGCCTTTTCTTTCATATCCCTAAGCCAATCCCAGTCAGAAGTGTGTACACCTGGGGTGATACTGCAACAAGTTGTCAAGAACTTGGGTAGCGGGCTGGTGAGATGGCTCAGTGGTCTAAAGCACCTACTTAGAACAAGTTTAGCAAAGCACAGGGACCGCAGTTCAATCCCCCAACACCACATGCCAGCCAGCCCCGCCCCCAGATGGGCTGAGCTGGCCACACGCACACACACACACACACTAAATAAATAAAATAAACTTTAAAAAAAAAAGAACTTGGGTAGCTGAAACTTTGCTAGGGGCTTTGCTGGGCTCAGTGGCACAGGCCTGGAATTCCAGCACCCGGGAGGCTGAGGCAGGAGGACCGCAAATTCCAACCTAGCCTGGGCAACTTGGAAGCTTAGCAAGACCTGTCTCAAAATGTAAAAAAGAAAAAAGCCACTTGTCACCCCATCTGTCCCTCTGGGCACCATTGTGGCCAGTAGACTCCCCAAGCCTAGGAGTGGCACTCGCTGGGCCAGCTGTGTTCTAGTGTTGTCCAGGTGCCTTGGCCCCAGCGACCCGCGGGCTTGGAGCTCACTGCTGTCACGTGACAGGTTCATTCCAGGCATCAAGGGGAGGCCCCTGTGACTCCATAATAATGCCCGTAATTCCCTGGAGCAGTTTGGCAGATTCAAATGACCTGGATCCTGATGCTTAATGATTGTTCAATAAAAAAAATCTGTTGTTCCTATAATTATTTTAGGACAGGGTTTCACTTTCTTCAATTTTCTCTGCAGCCAAGGCTGTCCTCAAATCTAGGATTCTCCGGCCTTAGCCTCCCAGTCCTGGGATTATAGGCGTGCACCACCACACCTGGCTAATTGGCTTAAGTAACCATTTACATGACATAAAAGGAATCTACCCTCTACACATTTTTCCCCCAAATCACAGCTTGACCCATGACCCCTAAGGTCCCACCCTTCCCCACCTCCTGGGTCACCTCAGTTGGAGGAATTTCCTTTCAGTTTTTGCTAAGGTAGCTGCGGCCAGGCCCTGGTCAGCCCTGCTTCCTCCTGTCCTCAGTGCTGAATCACCCAGGGCGCTGAGGAACCCAGTGTCACAACCAGTGCAGAGCCCCTCAGAGGTCAAGGCCACCTGGCGTGGCCCAGTGACTTGGGCTCAGTACCACGTGGCAGCATCCTCAGCGCGGGCCTGCCCGGTGACTCACTTCTTCGTCTTCCATGTGCGCCGCCGGTCACCCACATCGGTGGGCCTCGTCTGGGTGGCCGCCCCAGAGGCCCAGGCCCTGCTTTGACCTCTCCTGTCACTGCCTCAGCAAGTCCTGCTGGCGTGGCCCTCAGACCATGCCAGCTTGCTGCCTGTCCGGCCCGGGTGCCTCCTACCCGGATCCAGGGCCCACTGCTCCTCACTAGGCCCTACTTACTTCATAAAGTGACTTTTTGTCATTGCTGCATTGTGTTTTTGAGACAGGCTGGCTTCCAGCTTGCCAGTGTCCCCATGCTGTGTTTACAGATGTGTGCCACCACACCCAGCCAATGAAGTGATTTTTAGCAATGACAATCCAAGCCTGGGTGGTGGCCCTTTACTAGCCGAGCATGGTGACCCAGGAAATCCCAGCATGCTGGAAACTGAAGCAGCAGGATCATGAGTTCAAGGGCAGCCCTGCCAGCTACCTAGGAAAACCCTGTCCTAGGAAAGAAGAGAAAAGGCAAACAAAAGCTTGGTCATGCTTTCCCGATCAGAACTGCCTGGCAGCTTTCCATGGCGAGGAGCAGCACCTGCCCCTTCCGCAGCCCGCCTGCCACCAGTGCTTCAGGTTGTCCACCTGGTCCCCAGGTCCTTATGCCGCTGTCTCAACACCACGGATAGGAAAGCCGCCGGGCCGGGCCACAGGAGGGGTGACAGCAGTGGGCCAGAGCATCCTGAACCCCTTCCGGGATGCACAGCATGTGACCAAGGACAAATTGCAGAGAAGCCTCTCTGTGCAAAGGGGGCAGGCTCCACAGACTCCAACACCACGTGAGGGGTGGATGCCACAGAAGGCACATACTGCAGTTCCCAAGTCCACCTAGACGCTCCCTACGTCCACACAGCTGTGACAAGGCCAGTCCCTGGCCAAGGATACTGGGCGTGGCTAGGAGTCAGATGTGGAAAAGAGACAACCCATGGGCTCGTGTTGATCTATTTTTTTGTCCTTTTGTCTCTCTTTTTGAGACAAAGTCTCACTGTGCAGCTCAAGCAGGCCTTGAGCTCACTTTATAGTTTCAAACTCATAGCGATCCTCCTGCCTCGGCCTCCCAAGTGCTGGGATGACAGCCGTGTACCACCATCCCCGGCTGTGTTGATCTAAACACTAGTGATGGCGACAATGGTGACACCTTGGCTCCCTTACATGTGCATTTTCGGGACCACCCCCAGCCCCCCATGCCCCACCCACCCACCCACCTGCCCAGCTTTGCCTCCTCAGAGCCCAAGCTGGTCCCCGAGTAGCTGTGGCGCTGCTGGCTGCTTCTGCTCTGTCACAGGAGCACAGGAGTTAGCGCCAAAGTCTCCCTGCTCCCTTGAACGAGACAGGGGTGAGGCTTGCTCAGTTGATGAGGGCATCACCCACCTGTCCTGCCACCCCTCACCTCCCTGCCATCTGGGTCCTGGGTGGCAGGCAGAGCAGACACGTGAGCTCCCAGCAGAGTCCTCTGGCCCTTTCTCAGGTTGACACTAGCCCTCCGGTGGGCAGAGCAACGCTGCAGAGCTGCAGCTAGCAGAGGGAGAAACTGAGGCACTGGGAGTCCTGCTCGGGGCACTGCTCTCTGACACGAGGTAGCCGCCCACAAAGCAGAGCTCTCAGGTCTTGCCCCTGAGGTGCCCATATGTGCCGGGGACCCCGTAGGCACACGGAAGAGAGTGTCCCTGATCCATCCGGGTGATGACGAGTGGGCGTGGCCTGACGAGTACAGCTGGGGGCACGCGGTGCCTGGTGCGTGTGGCAAATCTACGTGCGATTTATCCGTGGGCTCTGCCATGCCGGTGCAAGGCAGCTGCAGAGTGTGGCAGGTGGCTGGGTGAAGGTGGGTGGAGGGAAAGAGGGAGAGAAGCAAAGAACGGAGGGAGGGCAGGAGGGAGGGAGAATTCTCTGTCTGCATCCAGCCATTCCTGACCTCGGCAAGCAGCGAGGCTTCCCTTCCTCCTGGAAACGTGGATGCAAGCTGGGGTGAGGGGTGGTGGCGCCCAAGCTGAAACTGGGGCTGGGGAGATGGCTCAGCAGAATAAGCGCTTGCCTGGCAAGGGCAAGGGCCTGAGTTCAATACCGGGTTCTGCAAAAAAAAAAAAAAAAAGGACCCAAGCTGAAACTGGCCTAGAAGGCATGTGGAGGGGCCTCTGTGGTGGAGGAAAATGCCCTGGAGGAAGCAGGAGCGGGGCTTCCCCCTGCTGTGGAAGGTGGCACCTCCCCTTAGAGGAAGAGACCCTGCTGGCTTCTCCCCCATCCCCTTTCCCTTCTTTTTATGTGGTACTGAGAACTGGCTTAGGAGGGCTGAGCTACATTCCCAGGCTTTTTACTTTTCATTTTTTAAATTTTAAAACAGGGTCATGCTAAGTCGTCCAGACTGGGCTTGAACTTGCGATCCTCCTGCCTCAGCCTCCTGAGTCCTGGACAACATGCGTGTGCCAGCGAATGCCCAGCTCCTTCCTGCTAAGATTGCAAGTGCGCACCAGCACACCCCATGGCTGCATTCTTGATGCCTGCTCGGCCTCATTCCTGCCCAGCCGGCTGGGGCCTCTCCCTCCTTTACCTCTCCACAGCCTCCAAGGGCTCTTCTGCAAAACGGGCTGAAGTATGGTCACAAATTGAAGGAGGTGAAACAGGGCAGACTGATTTCTGGTTGCTCTTCATTCTCGCTTCACGCGGTGGTGTTAGCTGTCAATGTCGGCCTGACCCCACGTCGCAAGACCTGAGCACACTTTATACTGTTTTGAATGCACACAGATTCAAACCTCCATCCTGAGTGACAGAAGCAGAGTCCTGGGCCAGGGAGATAGCTCAGGCAGAATAAGCACTTGCCTGGCAAGCACAAGGTCCTGAGTTCAATCCCCAGTACCACCACCAACAACAAAAAAAGAAAAAAAGAAAAAGAAAGAAAGCAAGAAAAAAGGTCTCCCTTTCTCCTTGACCCGTTTTAGGAGCTGGGGAGATGGCTCAGTAGAATAAGTGCTTGCCTGGCAAGCGCAAGGGCCTGAGTTCAATCCCTG
>NW_004524653.1:1313719-1322403 GCF_000260255.1 Octodon degus
TTGTGGTTAAGGCAAAGTGCTGGGATTACAGGGGTGCCCCACTACACCCAGCAATTTCCCCATACTTTTTGTTGGTGCACATTACTTATGCAGACTCGTGGTTGGCAGGTCCGGACATCGCGGAATGCCCTTTCACCGCCCCACTCCTTCATCACCGGCCTCCCTGGGCTCGCTTGTTTTGGGGCCTTGAGGTCTACGCCATATTTGATCCTTTTCGTGCCCCCCCCCAGGACTCTGGGTATAACAGGCATGTCATTGCAGAACGTTGTTAAATACATGTAAAAGAATTGTTTGTGACACTTTAAATCCTTCTGTCATCATCTAAACGAGTTAGCAGCCTTGGATGCGGAAAACAGCCATTAATAAGAAACAGTTGAGCCAAGCAGACTTTCTCAAATGGAGGGCGCCTCCCACCATGAGCATTTTCTGTCTTTCAGGGACAGGACCTTAAGAGATCTGAAAGTAGAATAATGCCCCTGCTCGCAGGAAATCGGGTCGCTGCACCCAAAGCCAGGCAGAAGGGAGAGGACAGAGCCCTCCCAGGCTGGCCTGGGGGCTGCGGGGCAGGGGCCACCTCCTGTCCTCCCTGTGCTTCCAGATAGGCTGGGGACACTAGGACGTGGCTCTCCACCTCATGAGGCCGCCCCCCGCATGGCTGGAGATGGAGGAGTGGGGGAGCTCGGCAAGGTTACCCCAGTGTCGGAACCCTGAGAGTGAGCGGCGCAGGCGAAGAGGTCAGTGGGTGCCGCACAGACCGCTGGGCCAGGCGGCTCTGGGCATGGCACCCGCCCCACGCCCAAGGCCACAGGCCCACGCCCAGCACTACTCATGCACGTTCATATTATGCAAAGTGACTTTGTTTTAGGAGACAGAGTCTCGTCATGTAGTTCAGGTTGGCCTCAGATTCACTAGGTAGCCCAGGTTGGCCTTGAACTTGTGGCAATCCTCCGGCCTCAGCTTCATGAGTACTCGGATTACTGGCCTGTGCTACCACGCCCGGGGTTGAGAGGAGCAGGCAATGGAACCCAGGGCCCTGCACACAGAGCCAAGTGATCTGCCACTGAGCCACATACCCGCCCCCAGATTCTTCTTCTTCTTCTTTTTTTTTTTTTTCCAATTAATAAAGGCTGAAATTTATAATTTTTTTTTTCCCGGAACCGGGTATTGAACTCAGGCCCTTGTGCTTGCAGGGAAGCGCTTATTCCACTGAGCCATCTCCCCGGCCCTGAAATTTGTAAATTAAAAATGTCATCTACTGAAACTCCTGCTGAGGGTCTCAGTCTAACCCACTGACAGCATGGTACATGGATGCCAAAGAAAGACAAAGAGAAAAAGTTCTGCATCATACTTTCAAAGAGTCACGCATTTCAATTATGAATACTTCGTGTCTCAAGTGTGAATTTTCACAAGTTTCTTGTGTATTTACCCTTCTTTCTCTCTGGTAGTGGTGGTACTGGGCTTTGAACTCAGGGTTTTCACGCTGAGCTACATCCCCAACCGTCTTCATTTATTTTGGATTTTCTTGTGGTACTGGGGATTGAACTCAGGGCCTTTTGTTTGCCAGGCAAATGCTTGTTCTACTGAGCTATCTCCCTGGCCCTTCATTTGTTTTTCAGACTGGATCTCACGAGTTGCCCCTTCTGCCTCAGCCTCCCAAAGTGCGGGGATGACAGGAGCGCACATTCATCTGTCCGTATTTCTAGCAGGGTTTCTTAGCCTCCACCATATCAACATTTGGAGCCAGGCTTCTTTGTTTGGGTCCCGGTCCTGCATCCCTCACAACGCCCAGGCGGCATCTCCACTCCAGATACCAATTGCAGTACAGCCTTTACAACCACAGTGCCTCCAGACACCCTGACGACTGCCAGGGAAGCGGAAGTTTCCACCCCTTTGGTTCCATTCAGGTGTAAGGCAGCTGGGGCCCCCTGCAGTGCCCCCTTGCCTGAGGGAACAGGCAGGAGAAAGCCAGACACCTGGGGCGCAGAGGATTCAAGGATTTGCTGCCGTCACCACCCTCAGCCTCTGGAAAGGACTATCCAGCCGGCGGCGGTCCTGTTACTGAAGGAAAGCAAGTCAGCGGGCCACCTGTCACTAGATGACCCAGGGACATAATGGAATTTTGGAGCCTCGCCATGAGGCCCATGGCCACTTGCCATGCATTGCGGGTGTCGCCCACCCAATCTGGCACCAGTGACACCATCAGCACCCCACCCACTGTCTCCCACATTCACTCCATTCCTGAGTTCTTTTGGGGGCAGCGGGGAGGTGAGACAGGGTATAGACTGGCCTTGAACTCACTGCATAGCCTAGGCTGACCTCAAACTCATGGCAATTCTCTTGACTCAGCCTCCGCAGTGCAAGGACAAATGTGCACCACCATCCCGGACCCTGGATCCCTTCTGTGGCTGTCTCACTCCCATCACTTGGGACTCAGAGAAATGTCCCCTGTGGAGAAGTCCTTCTGACCACTCTAGCGAATAGACGGCCTGCTCTCGCTGTTGTCCATCACAGCCCTCTGACATCGCAGTGCCAGATCCTCCTTCCTCGTCTCCCACTGTCCCTTGTCAGCAGTAAGCCCGGAGGAGCAGGGCCATGCCTGTCCTTAGCACCTATCTGCTCCTCTGCTGCCCAGCGTGGAAGACTGAAGGCTTACACTGGCCCTCACTGAGTAATCAACAGTGAATCCGGGAGTGCATCCAGCAGGGAAGTCGTGGATGTGAAGTGCTGAGCCCCTGTGGAGCCTCCTCAGCAGCACTCCCACGGAGTGCTGACTCCCGCCTGTTACTGCAGGGCTGGAAGAGGACCTGGAGTTGGGACCACTGCAGGCTGGAGGTGTCTTAGGAACTTCCTCACTGCTGAGACCAAATACCCAACACCCAAAGTTATCGGGGAAAGCTTTATTTAGCTCACAGTTTGTAGAGTTTCAATCCATCACCAGCTGGCTCCAAGGTGGGGTGGCACGACAGAGGGTCATGCGGGCAGTTCATGGTGGGCAGAGGCAGCAAAATAAGCAAGAGAGGGACTTTTTTTCAATGTATTTGGTACGGGGTCTCACTACGTAGCTTGGACTCATAGTGACCCTTCTGTTTCAACCTTCCCAGTGGTGGGATCACAGTCCCACCATGGCAGGACTCAGTGGCTATCTCACTGGCACACAGGACTCTTTTTGTTGTTTTGATTTGGTTTTTTGAGACAGGATCTCACTATGTGGTGTAGGCTGGCTTTGAACTTAAAACAATCCTTCTGCCTCAGCTCCCCAAGTGCTTGGATTCCAGGGTGCCTCATCATACCCAGAAAGCAAGGGATTTTTTAAAAATCTATTTAGTGCGGGGTGTACAGGGTCTGACTACATAAATCAGACTCATAGTGATCCTCCTGATTCTAGCCTCCCAAGCACTGGGATTACAGGCGTGCGCCACCATGCCCAGTCTCAATCACGGTTTCGGTGCACTCCCGGGGCGGGCCCAGCACAGCACAGCACACTGGGGATCAGTCCTGGCCGCTGCACTCGCCTAAGCAGGCGCTTCAGTCTGCTAGCTCTGGCTGGCCCTCACGCAAGGAACTTCAACAGCATCTTGTTTCCGCTTTCGTCTTGGGCAGTACTCACACTCTTAACCCCAGTGCCCTTGAGCCCAGTACTGCCCCATGAATCAATCCCAGTGTCACACTCTAGACGCAGCCGCCTCTCAAAACACCCCACCGATGACTGCATGAGGCTTGGGGACATCTAGACACCGCCGTTATGCTGCCTCCACTCTCATGCAGCTACTGGAGGAGAAGATGCTGGCCCTGCGATGCCCCATCTGTGGTCAGACCCCGCCTTCCCAGAGGCCCAGAGAGGTGAAGGAACTCACCTGAGGCCACACAGCCAGGCACCAACCAGGGCTCAGGAAGTGAGCTCCCCGCCTCAGCCACGCCTCTGAGACCAGACAGCCCCGCTCAGCTGCCCTCCTAGCTCTGGCTTGGGAACAACCAAGACCTCGGTTTCCTTCCTAGCTGCACACCCTACATCCCTGCCTGTGCAAGGGCAGTAAGATTTCTGGCCTTGGTCCAAGTTCATGGTCCCCGTGGCTTTCACCAGCACTGAGCAGCTACTGTGTGCTGAGTTGTGCCCAGGCCGCGGCCAGCAAATCCACCTGCTGGAGGGGAGAGCCGTCACGTTGTTGCGTCCGTAGCACACCCTAAAGAGACGAACCCTCGATCTCACGTGGAGCAGGGTTTAGTCCTTTGGGGTTTGATGTGGGGGGAGGATTCATTTGTTTAGGTGGAAGCCAGGCTTTATGTGGGCTTGGCGAGTGCTCTACCACTGAACTACACCCCAAACCACCCTCCTTTATTGAGAGGGTCCTGCTATGTTGTCCAGGCTGGCCTCAGACTTCTCCTGCCTCAACTTCCCCAGTAGCTGAGATTCCAGGTGTACACCACTGCGCTCAGCCAGTTTCTGTCTTTTTGGCGGAACCGGGGATGGAACTCAGGCCCTTGCACTTGCCAGGGAAGCGCTGATTCCACTAAGCCGTCTCCCCAGCCCACTTTCTGTCTTTTTTAACAGTTGAATATCTCAAGAACAGGTGAAAATTACATGAACCTGAGAGACAGCATCTCTGACTCCAACTTGACTGGCCCATAATGACTCCCAAGGTGTGGGGCATCTCAGGCCCTGCTGACCCTAAACTGTGCTACCCAGTCTCCATAGTAACGCCTGGCCAGCCTCAGTTCAGGGTTAGGACACGTTGGTAACCCCAGGTACCCTCTCAGAGCTCATGCTCTAGGTCCCAGAACAGGGGACCAAGAAGGAGGCAGATGGAAGAGGGATCCAACCTGGTCCCTCTGGAGGTCTCCCACTTCCTGGATGGGCTGTGCAGAGCAATGCACAACTTGTGGGGAAGACGTTGAGAGCAGGAGGCCTCACTGCAGTGGGGGAAGAGAGGACAGGGTCTTTGTATATCAGATGCATGTTGTTAACCGCTACTTGTTTGCTTGTTTTTGCAACAGGTCTAGCTATGCAGTTCAGGCTGGACTTGAACTTGAGGCAGTCTTCCTGCCTCCACCTCTTAAGTGCTGGGATTCCAGGCCTGTGCCACCATGCCTGGTTTGGTTTGTCTTTGAGACAGGGTCTAGGTATGTAGCCCAGGCTTTCCCCAAACTCCTGATCCTCTTCCCTTGCCTCCTAGGGCTGGGTTACAGGTGCTTGCTACTGTATCAGATACCTATCATTCCTGTAAGCATCTGGTACAGTGTGTGACTGAGTAAACAGTAAATAAGATCATTATCATTGCCATTTTAAGGCTTTTGGAATGATTTCAGAAATGTCTTAATTTAAAAAGCAAAGTACAGGGCTGGTCAGATAGCTCAGCAGACTAAAGCACCTGCTTCGGCAAAGTGCAGCAGTCAGGGTTCGATGGTTGGTGTGCCATGCTGGCCCCGCCCCCTGGGCCTGGATGAGACAGCAGCTGAGACTAGGCGTGGTGGCGCGTGCCTGTAATCCCAGAGCTTGGGAGGCTGAAAACAGGAGGATCCCTACACGTCTGACCTACGTAGTGAGACCCTGTACACTCTGTACACCCTGTCCTAAATTTATTTTTTTAAAAAAATTAAAAAGCAAAGTACAAGCCAGGCATGGTGGCACACATCTGGAATCCCAGCTGCCCAAGAGGCTGAGGCAGGAGGATCACAAGCCTGCCACCAGCCTGGGCAAATTAGGGAGACCTTGTCTCAAAATAAAACGGAAAAAAAAAAAAAGGCTGGTGGCATAGCTCAGGGGAAGAGACCTTGCCTGGCACTCGCAGGGCCTGGAGTTGACTCTTAATTCTGAGGAAGAGAAAGCAAAGCACAAGACACATAATATGCTGCCGTTTGTGTAAAATAAGCAACAATCCACATACACATATTCGTTGCTTCCATTTTTATAAAATGTCTGACAGGAAACACAAAAAAAACAGAAACACCTCAAAAAAAGGGAGCTGGAACAGGCATGGGAGGAAGACTTTTCACTGGCTTTTTGTGAATTTGGAACCCTGAGAACAAAATGCCTACTCAAGAAATTTTTTCTTTTCTCTTTTCTTTTCTTTTTACAAAAAGGAAACAAACGCTTGACAGAGGGTTAATGTGAAGAATCCTCTGTGTGAGGATTCTGGAATCCACCATCTCTGCCACCAGAGGAGGAGCCCATTGCAGAGAGACCCACCTCAGTCAGATCCCAGGAGAGGACACCCAGGTCCTACCGCTGTAGGGGACCAGCAGCAGCCCAGATCCCATCCTGTCTGAGTGGCTGTCCCCCTCGTTTGGCATCACTTTCTCGGATTTCATTTCTTGCTTTTTGGGAGATCAAATCCAGGGACCTTTGAGCTACATCTTCAACCTGTTCTTATTTTTCTGAGACAGCAATTTGGCAAATTGCCCAGGCCAAACCTTGAGCTTGCATTCTTCCTGCGTCAGCCTTCCAAAGAGCTGAGATTACAGGCATGCACGACCATGCTTGGTGCTGCGTGGTTCTTTTGGCCACTGTCACGGATCTGGGCAGGATCTGGCATATAGCTCTTGCGGTGTAGCCAGATAACTGCCTTGAGGGTGGGCGCTCCAGGTGTCGCCTGGCCTCAGCTCCCCTGACCTCCCCAAGCACCAGCACGTCTTGGGCTGAGGGAGTGAGGCCGGCTGTTTGGACAGTCGGGCGAGGTGAGGTAACCCCGAGGTCTGGCTGGCTGCTCACTCGTGGGCGGAACTCGCTGCCAGGAGCACTCACAGAGGCTCTGTCCCCCCTTGCTAGTTTGGCTGGGCTCAGCTTGAGGTCACCTTCCCTTGGCAGCTGCCTTGACTGCCCATGTCTGAAACAAGCTTTCCCAGTCTCTCTCTGTGCCTTTCCTTCCAAGTGTTGCGGCTCTGTGGAATGTTCTCCTGTTTGTTGTCTGGCTCCACCAGGGCATGCAGGCAGGGCCAGCGTCCTCGCTGAGAGAGCCCAGCACATGGAGCAGACGCTCAGCCAACATCTGCTGATTAGGAGAAACAGAACTGGCCAGCTTCCGTCCCTCCATGCTGAGGAGGTGCAGAGAAGCGTCGGCGGACTGCTCAGCCTTTCATTGCCAGGGCAAAACGCCTGACACCCACAACTTAAGGGAAGAGTGCTGTGTTTTGGCTTACGGTTTCAGAGGTTGTAGTCCAAGGTTGATGAACTCCCAAGGTGGAGACAGCATTGCAGGGGGTGTGGCAGGGGGCAGCAGCGCACCTTCTAAGAGCCACAGAGGAAGGCTCCCGGACCTAGGTGCAGTTCCCACGGTCACGGCTCCAGAGCCCCCGAAGGGTGCTTCACAAAGTCCTGGAGGTTATCCAGGCAGCCAGGTGACAGTCAGGAGTCCCTTGGGAGAGCCCAGAGGTAGGGAGAGGTGGACAGGGCCCAACTGCATATGTAGCTCAGTGCGTTCACCACTCAGTGGCTGAGTGACCCTCACTTCTAGGAGCTCCCTGGGGCCCCCGTGTACAGTGAGGCTCCCTTGCTCCCCATATCCACAGAGCTGCCCCCTGCATTCCGGCCAGGTTCCTCTGATTCTGTGAGCAAACCGAGCCCTCCCCACCCGGGGCCTCTGCACAGAGCTTACCAAAATTCTCTGTTCTCATTATTTGTTGCTTCCTCTCTCATTGGCAGGTTTGTGCTGGACTTTCATGTGACTGTGATAGCGCAGGTAATCCTGCTTTCCCCGCGTGCCGGGATGGAGCCAGAGCCCTGCCCATGCTAGAAGCCATCTGGAACTTGTGTTTCACTGCCTGAAAGGCTGCTCAGGAGAGACGCTGGGGTGACCTCAGGGCCTTGGCCACACCGCCCTTCCCACGTGCACCCAGCCCCTTCTCTGCTCTCAGTCCTTCCCCAATGCCTGACCTGCGCCACCTGTGCGTCCGTCGCCCTCACTGGAAAGCAGGCTCCGTGCACGAAAGGGCTGTGGGCACCCAGGCTACCCCTGGGGCCCGCCTCCTCAGGTGCTCTGCAAGAGGCTTTCAGAGGAAGGAGAACCCAGCGCTGAGATGCAGGGCCTGCAGGGCTCTGCACTACGCAGAGAGGATATCACGATGCAGTCCCTGAGGAAAGGACTTGGGAGCTGGGTTTCTTGGCGCACACCTGCAATCCCAGCACTATGAGCTCAAGACCAGCCTGGGCTACAAAGTGAGTTCAAGGCCAGCCCAAACTGCATAGGAGACCCTGTATCAAAAAGATAATAATAACAGTGATAATAAGTAATAATAATAATAAATCAGAATACGTACTATAATATTTTTTCCCAGCAAAAAAATACAGACTATTTCAGTACAACTATCTATATCTTTGTACTGTCATCAAGAAACAGTGGAGCCAGGGATATGGCTCAACAGAATAAGCACTTGCCTGGCAAGCGCAAGGGCCTGAGTCAATCCCTGGTTCTGCCAAAAAGAGAAAAAAAAAAAACAAAAACAGGGTAATGCTATGCCAGCCCTGTCCCCGGGGCACGCTTAGAGCGCCACTGAGACTGGTGGCACACACTTGTAATCCCAGAGCTTGGCAGGCTGAAAACAGGAAGATCACTACAAGTTTGATCTGTGCAGTGAGACCCTGTAGACCCCTGTACTAAATACATAAAAAAAGAAAGGAAACAAAAGAAACAGGGTAAGCCAGCATTACAGCTTCACATACTTGACATATTGTGTGATACCTCATTGTCATA
>NW_004524653.1:1322503-1328040 GCF_000260255.1 Octodon degus
AAATAGACTTTGGAAAACCAATCCATCAGGCCTGCATTTCTCTATAAAAGGACACAGACAAGTTTTCTTCTTTGGTTCTGACAGCTGATGTGCTGAAGCGTATGCAAAGAGGCACCGTCTACACAACCTGATCCACCTTCCCCACACCCTCCTTACACGGGGTCCACTCTGCACGCACCCATGGCCTAGTGGTGAGGAGGCTCCAGGAAGTGGGTACCACCCCCGAGAACACCTCTATCCCCAGCCCAATGCCGGGATTCCTTATGGTGCTTGTTAAGCATCTATACAGTGCTGGGCAGAGCTAGTTGGTGCCGGGTGAGCTGGAGAGGACCCTGCCCTCCTGCCAGAGAAGCCAGGCTACGGAGGCCCAGCGTGTCCCAGCTGGTGGTGGCCCCAAGTGCAACAGAAGCATATCACCACCCCTGGGGATGATGCTGGAGACACGGAGCAGCGGCGACCCCGCTGCAGGAAATGTGTCCCAATAGAATTTCAGACACCTGAGGTGGCTCCTGCACTTAGCTCCAGGTTGGGATTGTCATCAAGAGCGAGGAGGACCTAGAGGTGAAGAGAGGTGTTGGGAGGGGTCCCGGGAAAGGGATGCAGAGAGGTCAGCACAGGTCCCAACTGCCCAAACCGGTGTATCTATTATGTACTGTGAGCATGTGCTAAGAAAAAATAACAAAAGATAATCAGGCTCCTCCCTGAAAAAGCGCTCACCAAGAGAAGTTGTTTCCAATGCATCACAGATGCCTGGATTCTGCACCCAGAGTTCTTGTCCCCTGGTCAAGGGCCACAGCAGAGCACGGTATTTAATCTTTCCGAGGTCCACAAATGAGTGCGCAGAGGGAGCTGCATGGGAAGAGTCTACAGAATCACTGGATGGCCCGGCCCAATACAGAGAGACACATGGATGGGGCTGGCTCTGGACCTGGTGCTGGGCTGGGAACACTCCAGGGAGGTGGCACCCTCGGCACCAAGGCTGCAGGGGAGGAACCTGCCAGAAAGCCCTCTCTCCGTGACAGTGACAAGCGTCCCCGGTGAC
Organism: Octodon degus; assembly: GCF_000260255.1. NCBI lineage: Eukaryota > Metazoa > Chordata > Mammalia > Rodentia > Octodontidae > Octodon > Octodon degus. The sequence continues at coordinate 1,323,546 of NW_004524653.1, forward strand.
CGCGGAGGCAGCCTTGCTGGCTTTGTGCAGGAACTGTCCACGTGGCCAGGAGCCAAGGAGCCAAGGAGCCTACAGCAAGCTCGGGAGGCCACGGAGGTGGCGGCGCTCACCTGGGCGAGGGGACGGAGTCCCCTCCCCCAGGACCCAGACCGCAGAGCTTTGCTGTCTCAAGGTTCTGCAGAGATTGGGACTGTGCCACACACTGGAGACACCCACACACACCCCCGGGGGTGGGAGGAACCTGTGCCCTCCACCAGGCAGAGCCCCCCCCTTTTTTCAAAATGTTAAAACATTGTTTTTCTTTTCTTTGTTTTCTTATGCTTTCTTGCCAGATACCTTTGGGTGTGTGTGGTACTAGAGACTAAACCTAGGACCACTGCAGCTTTATTTTTTATTCTTTATTTTTTATTTTATTTATTTATTTTTTGGCAGAACCGGGGATTGAACACAGGCCTTTGTGCTTGCCAGGAAAGTGCTTATTCTACTAAGCCATCTCCCCGGCCCCTGGGCTTGAATTTGTGATCCTTCTGCCTCAACTTCCTTTTTTGGTGTTTTGTTTTGTTTTTTGCCGATTTTGAGACAAGGTCTCACTATGCAGTTCAAGCTGGCCTTGAGTTCATTTTGTAGCCTAGGCTGGTCTCAAATTTCTAGCAATCCTCCTGCCTCAGCCTCTGTAATGCTGGGATTATAGGTGTGCACCTCCATACCTGGCTGCTGCTGCTGCTCCTTCTGCTTCTGCTTCTTCTTCTTTTTTTTTTTTTTAGCTCTTTTGAGACAGGGTCTCACGCAGTTCAGGCTGACCTTGAACTCATGACAATCCTCCTGCCTCAGCTCCAGTGCTGGGATTACAGGAGTGCGCCACATACGCAGTGTCTTTCTCCTTACAGGGACATCATCCTACTGGGCTAAAGCCTGCTCTCCTCCAGGCTGGCTTCGTCTTTCCTGCAGCAGCCCCTGACATTCTCAGGTGCCAGATGGAGATTAAGGCTTTATAGCTTCTTGGACAGTCAAACCCCTCACACCCAGGCAGTCCCAGAGACCTTCAGGCCTCAGCAAGGGTCAGATGTCACCGTGTTCTTAGCCTAACAACTCTCATGCTCCTGGGACAGGGACATTCCTTAAAGCAAAAGACATTTCCACTCCTTGGAAAAAATGTGGAGAAAAGCAATACTGTATGAACTTCAAGAACAAAACAGAACAACTGAGATAGGTTTGATTGTAAGCCTGCTGGGTGGGCATGGTAGCACATGCCTGTGATTCTAGCCCTCAGGCGGAAGCCTGCCGAGAGTTCAAGGCCAGCCTGGGCCACAGAGGAGTTCCAGTCCAGCCACCACCACAATGAGCCGGAGACCCTGGCTCAAAGAGTCCAAACAAAAACAAAACAACAAAAAACAAAAACAAAGCCATTTCCTGGACAGGTCCCTGGAATTGTGTCTTCTCAACTCTGCTGTTTTCAGTTTTTCCTCTTCCTACCTCCTCTATCAAGATCATATCCAAACGAAGCAAGGAAATCAAGAGTATTTAGAGTGGCACCAAAAATCATTGAGCATTCCATGACATCTGGTCTCCAGGATAACAGTAACTCTTTCAGGTGCTAAGGTCATTTGTTTCTTCGGAGCCTGTCCACACCTTGGAGGTGAGACACATCTTGCAATCAGAGGGACCCTGGCTTGCACTGGCAAAACCAGGTTTTGGGGCCGGGGAGATAGCTCAGTAGAATAAGCGCTTGCTTGGCAAGCGCAAGGTCCTGAGTTCAATCCCCGGTACCACAAAACAAACAAACAAACCAAAAAAACCCCAAGAAAACAGGTTTTGATAGCTCCAGGTATCCCTAAGTTTTCTCAGGAAGTGACCTGAAGTTTCAGAGAAGCTAGTGAAGGCGGTCACCAGGCAGAGGAGTCAAGGTCTACTGAGATCTGAGAGTTGGGTCGGTGCAGTCCAAGAGCAACAGCTGCTCCTAGGAGGTTTGGCCGGCATTGCAGCACTGAGTGTTGAAAGCAGGCTTTTATCTCCAGCTAGGGGGAAAGCCTTCCCGCCCACGGCACTCTGCTGGTAAGAAGACTTTGCTAAGGGTCACTGCCCACAAGCAGGCCCAACAGAAAGGTCCATGCCCAGCAAACGTGCGTAAAGGGAGCGCAGACCATGCCTCCCCTTCCTGGCAGACAGAAGTCCCTCTGGGCTGTGCTTGGAGAGGCAGTGAAAGAACTTCAGGGGACCACTGTCCCCACCTGCCGAAGGAAGACTGCAGATGTACACCAGCAGCCAATGCTTCCGGCGCCAACTAGGCAGTGGGCGTGGGAAGAGACGTTCTCTTTGTTTCTTACCCCCTTCATCTTTTGTGTCATTTTGCCTTTTAACTCTCAAATCCCATAGCCTTATTTTTTCCAGTGCTGAGGATTGAACCAAACTGAGCTATATCCCTAGCCCTTTTTGAGACAGTCCCAGCTGGGCTCTAACTCGTGATCCTTCCTGCCTCAGCCTGCCGGAGTGCTGGGATCACAGGCATGCACCACTGTGCCTCAAACCCAGGAGCTTCCCGTCTCAAGAGTTTTCCTTGACATTGGTGCTCCCCAAAAAAGAGAATGATATTTGTTACGAAATTGTGTCAAATGGAAAAGATTAATTGTCCCTTTCTAATCCACAACCTAAACCCTACCGAGGTGGGAAATGAGACGGCGGCACTGAGCTGCTTCGCAACACCTGCTGAGGTACTGGCAGGTAGCACTAATGGGCTTCCTGGAGTCTGCCTCCTTGGAGTCCCGGGTAGGAGTGGAGACCAGGCAGCAGGATGGAGCACACTGCTGGCCTGGAGACAAAAAGGGAAGCCACTTTCTTTCTGCCCTAGAGGCAGCACCAAGTCCCTCCTTGTTGGGGGGCACTTAAGGCAAAGCCCTCCAGCTCCTGAAGTAGTGCTGGGTACCTGGTACCAGAGGGCAGGACTCCCCACCTTCCTAATTTAGCTGGAGCACAGTGGAAAAGCCGTAAGCCACTGAGCAAAGGCTTCGGGAGGGTCTTCTCCTGGGCTTGGTTCTGCTTTCTTGGCTTTGGATCCAAGGTGGAAGGTAGAAGAACCTGTTATTTCAGGGGAAGGTGTCCCCCCTCCTTATCCAGTGGGAACGAGGGTAAAGGAGAAGCAGGCAGGAGCCGGGCACAAGGAGTGCTGCTCATGACTCACTCTGATGCCTGGTTGACTTTGGGGCATTTCCAGAGCGCAGCCTGCGCTGTAGTTCGGCACAGCTCCTAGAAGCCAACCTCTAGTCCCCAAGCAACTGTGCCACTAAAACACCCTTCTCCCCTCAGCCCTGTGCCCCAGAATCTCCCTTCTAACACCTGGCGTCTTAAGCCTAGACCGAGAAATAGCTGCCAGCCTAAGACCCCTTTCCATGGCTCTGCAGCGAAGCCCTTGCGATCCTGACCTATCAACCAGATAAATCCAACTTACTGGGAACGTTCAGCGGCCAAGGCCCAGCTGCTGGGCGCAAAGCTCTAGGGTGGCAGGACTTAAATGCCTTAATAGCATCCAATGCCAGCACCAAGTCAGGAATTGTTGAGTGCTTGTTGGAAAACTACGAATTAAGAAATATGAGACCAGCGCCGAGGCAGTGACCTTATCTAACAAGGAAAATGGTTTTGCTGTCGCTCCCTTTGCAGGTCAGCCATACATGACCAACTCTTAACCGTTATCGCTTCCTGGGGGACATGCCAGCCGCTTCCACTTGAAATCAAGGCGTGGAGATGGGCCTCCAAGAGTCCTACAAACATCTAGAAGCCCACAACTGCTGTCAAAGACACCTGCGCTCTCCAAGGAGCATGGAGAACCAACTTCTGATTTGCAAGGAAAGTGGCTTGGGTGCCTTGGGCAATGGGGGGAGCTCACTCCCAAACGTGGAGAATTTCCGCGCTGACAGCACCCACAGCTGTCAGCCGACCCCTCTTGCCGCGTCCTCCGCTAAGGAGCACCTCTCATGGTCTCCTGTCCACCCTGTCTGCACATCATGTGAGAACCGAGGACAGCACAGTGAGGTGTCAGCCTTGGCGGAGGGCTCTTAAAATAGACCTTGTACTCAAAACGCTGGCCAACGGCCAGGCAAAGCCCAAGGCCCTGGGTTCAACTCTCACCACCAAGAAAACGTCGGCCTCTCAATCTTAGACCCCAACTGTCCCTTTGCAATTCTCAAGATCCCAGGGACACACCGGTGATAAAGACCTAGAGCAACAAGCAGCCTCACTAGGGAGAAAAACTGGAGCTACAGGTCTCTCCACAACACACACAAGTCATCGCTCAGCTTGTTCAGTGACACCCCTATTCAAACCTGAAATCGGCTGTTCCCCTCATCCAAGGGAATTAAAAAAAAACAAAAAACAAACTCAAGTTTTTTAGAATCAGACATCTGCAGGGGCCGGGGAGATGGCTCAGTGGAGTAAGTGCTTCCCTGGCAAGCGCAAGGGCCTGAGTTCAATCCCCGGTTCCACCAAAAAAAAAAAAAAAAAAAAA
>NW_004524653.1:1328960-1356565 GCF_000260255.1 Octodon degus
CATTCTGTCTTAACACTGAAAAAAATAAGCTGTGGATCTGTGAATGTCCTGTTGATTTGACATTACAACAGCCAGGTGTATGGTTTCTTGTTGAGGCCCAGGCAGTTTATTGATCTTACAACTTGTAGCACCACTTGGAGGGAATGGATGAATGGGGTTCCAAAGTATAAATGCTTAACACGGAACAATAGCAAAACCCAGCACTGGTCACCTTGGGATCTGATGTCCGGAGTCAGACACTTCAACACTTGAGAAACCGAGTCCAAGAGGGGAGAGTCAGAATCGCCGTTGAGCCAGGCACAGATCAGGTAGGTAGTGAGCGCTTCCCCGGACTCCAGCGCTCCGCAGACCACTGGGAGTAGGGAGGGATGGATCTCGTGGTCCTCTCCAGTCCCACGCCGCGCCCGCCCTGTGTCACTTGCGGTGCTTCTCCATCTTCTCCAGAGTCTTGTTGGAATCCGCAGGACTCTGCTCTCCGGGGTTCATGTAGGACTTGTCTATCAGGCTCAGGGCCTCTTTCATGTAGTTCTGCAAGGCAGACATGGCCGCGCAGATGGCCTGGCTGCCGAAGCCGTGGGTGATCAGGCTGAAATGCGACAAGCAGTTCTGGATGTTCGCCTCCAGCACCAGGGGGGGTCTGTTGTTCCCATTGGGGGTCCGATCTTGACTGAGGAGGTCCGTGAACTCCTTGCACACTTGCCTGTGAAGAAGTCAGTCAGTGGGGTCCTGTCAGCTTTATCTAGCACCTCCCAGGTGAGGAGCAACAGAGCTGGGAACCAGCAACTGCAAGGTGGCAGGGGACATTCCACCAGAGCTGCTGGGCTGCAGGAAGAGCAATTCACCGCGTTCCTGGCCAGTCCCTGCCGCTGCCAGGGAGCTCTGACTTGAATGCATCATGTCCCCATGGTCAACTCAAACCTCCTGTAACCGTCCCGGGGGTACAGGCTACCTGATGGGACAGTCATGCCCACGAGTGGACCACACTGCACCTCTTAGCACCTATCAGGTGCCTGGCCCTAAGAGAAGGGCTTTCTAAGCACTAGGCACTATCTCATTTAATCCTCCACTGAGATTAGAAAGACAACAGGAAAAAGAAAAAGAGATAACAGGATTAACCCAATCAGCTGGCCAAGGTCACCAGGACCTACCTCCAAGTTGACAAAGAGTTTATGCTGGTACAAAACTAGCCCAAACATGGGCTGGGGAAATAGCTCAGTGATCTAAGCACCTGCCTGACAGGCACAATGACCCGAGCTAATTCCTGGTACTGCATGCCATGCTGCCCTGAAACCAGGCGTGGTAGCATACGCCTATAATCCCAGCTGGGGAGGCTGAGGCAGGAAGATCACTACAAGTCTGAGCCGTGTAGTGAGATCTTGTATCCAATGATAATAAAAATTAGCCCCAACAAATAAACCCTAATCAGGAACCCAGAAAACCATCACCTCCGCAAAACACATTCCCTCCATGCGGGCTGGTTCACTGCCCTCCCACCTCCTTGGCCAAGGCGACAAGCTCTGCTTCGTTTAACGTGATTTAAAAAAAAAAAAATTGCTGGTTTCTGAGAACTCCACAGTTACAATATGGAACTTCTGAGAAATAATTTTTTGAAACTCAGCTGTGATTTCTCTCATCTTTACATTTTAAATAAACAAGTCTCACTACCCAGGAGGCTGAGGCAGGAGGATTCAAAGTCCTACAAGACTCTGTCTCAGAAAGGAAATTAAACTGGCTGACATGTAGTTCAGGGCTCCCTGGGTTCAGTCCACAGTACCGCACGCATGTACCTGGCTCTGTGAAAGTAGCCGGAGTTCTCTTTCACTTCTACCTTGCATGCCACGAATGCTCCTTACTGGGGCCCAAGGGTCTCTGCTGAGCCCCAGTTCCAGGCTCTCGAGCAACCTGGATACTCACTGTGCAGCCAGGAGCATGTTCTTCCTGTTCGCCATCTCGTTACGTCCTCCAAGATGAAGTCTGGTTAAGTACTCGGCCACTGGCTTAGTAGGAAACTCAGCTTCGCAGACGTATGCAAAGTCTCGGGCCAGGTGAACCGCTTCGCCTAGAACCATTACCCACAGCAAGAGATTCAGTTAGTCCATGGACGGTGGTCACTGCCGGCAAGCTGTCCCTTCCCTTTTTTTCTAGCACTCACTATCTTACCAGTCACTTTGCATTCTACAATGAAATCAGGGCCAGGGCACTATACCCGCCTGGCAAGTGCAAGGTCCTGAGTTCAATTCCTGGTACCAAAATGAAGAAATAATGAAGTCATGCTCAGGACAAACTCTCTGGCAGCAAGGCAAGCTCCAGGGTACTAGGGCCGGTGCTCTACCCTGGGAATACTGAAGTGAGTGAGGATCAGACCGTGGGAGGGAAAAGGACTCCTGGGATTTTAACTCAGATTATTAACCGTGCTTGTAAGAAATCCACCCTTTCATGATGAACAGATAATCAGACACAACCGTGTCTTCTCTAGCTTAAGAGTAACCGTGGGAAGCAAAGGCGTTCAAGGAGATGAGCAAGTCTGGCCAAATAAGAGTGGTCTTCAACAGCAAGCCGGGCTTTGTTCTGAGAGTACAGGGTCAGGGCTCGCTAAGGAGCCCTGGGCTGCGCTCAGACTTGCAATCCCCTTGCCTCAGCCTCCGGAGTGCTGGGATTATGGATGTGCATCACACCTGGCCTCATTTTTTTTTTTTTTAAAAGGAGCCCTGTTACTGAAGGGTGCATAGTTCAGGAATGTGTTTTTCTTTTTTTTCTGGAAGGGGTGTTGGGCATGGCAGTGTACACCTGTAGTCAGCACTTGAGAAAGACTGAGGCAGCAGGATTGCTGAGTTCCAGGCCAGTCTGAAGTACACAGTGAGCTCAAGGCCAGCCTGCACTATATAGTGATGCCCTGTCACTATATAATCAAATAAACAAAAACACCAAACCCAAAACAAAAACAGGCAGGAGGCATGTTTCCTATTGGAAAGGAATGATAAGATCCTCAAAACACCAGCCTGGAATATTCTTTCCCTTTGCCCGTTATTGGGGGAGAGAGGGAGGTGCCTCTCTCTGAGTGCAAGACGCAGGCGCAGAGCCATGTGGAAACCCAGGTGGCTGGAGGGGCCTCTGGCCGGAGGATCTGGGCTCGGAGCCACCACCCAGGCACCCTGTCCATTCAAGCACCCCTGCCCAGCTGGCGAGCAGGTCCAGCAGACGGGCATCAATGCTGCAGGAACGGGAACCTCCTGTTCTCACAAGCAGCCCTTTCTGCACACCCGACCTCCCCAGACACTCATGAGAAGGACGAGGGCCTCAGCCACATCTCAGCACCCAAGCTAGGTCGCAGGCTGGGCAACAAGGTCCTCCACCGAGCTGCTCGCGTGAGCTCCCTGCTCACCCAGCCAGCCAGCCAGCCAGGGTGCTCAGTCCAAGGATGGGGAGCTGCTGGTTTCACTTAAAAAAAAAAAGAGTGACTTCTTCCTTGTCCCCTTCAAGTTGTAGTGCATTCTTGGCTACTTTGCAGACTGGGGGTAGGGGGCTCCCACTCTGGAAACTGACATGCTATATACATCTGCTGATCGGGGATAGGAGTTCTTTTGCTGACCAGGGGCTCCATTACTTTCTTCTTTTGATGGGAAGAAGCAGCTGGGAATGGAGCCAGTTCCACTGTGTGTACTGACCACAATCCCGACATTCCAAAGGTTACAAAAATCAGGCCCGATCCTTCTGCCCAGCAATGAGTAACTGCCTGCTGAAAGAGGTACTGCATGTCAGCAGCCATCTGTCAAAGCCTGGGTCATTTAAACAGGAACCGTGTCACCGCCCCCATGGTGTGAGCTCTTAGGAAAAAAACTTTATTTATTTATTTATTTTTGTGGAACCGGGGATTGAACTCAGGCCCTTGCGCTTGCTGGGGAACCGCTTATTCCACTGAGCCATCTCTCCGGCCCCAAAAAAACTTTTTTTAAAAACTAAAAACCTTTTTTGGAGCTACTGGGACTGAACCCAGGGCCTCCGCAACGAACCACAACCTTAGCAGGCCCCCTTTTATAATTTTGAGACAGGGTCCCACTGCGCTGCCAAGTTTCCCAGGGTAGGCCCAAACTTGCTTTCCTCCCAGTTTCAGCTTCCCAAGTGCTGGCATTCCAGGGATGCACGGCTACCTACTTCTTTTTAACAACAGATTTTTCTGGGGAACCCAGAACAGAGAGAATGTGAACACCCAGATACTTAAATAACTTATTAATAAGTTATGGATCGTTGTGCCTAACAAGACAATTCAAATTGCTGCTATCCTCTCCACCTGTGATGGAGGTTCTATATTCATAATTTTGCTTTTACGTGAAACTCTTAAAAACAACACGAAGCACAAATTTAAAACACTGCATCACAAGGATGCAGCAGCACTGACCTTCCACAAGGGACGTCAGGAGGGTCACGTGAGCAGCCTTGCGCCTGCCAGCTGGAAGATTCAACCCTATCTTGTCCAGCTTCTCCCGCAAGGACCGACCTCCGTTTTTGGATTTAGCTCTGAAAAAAAGAAAATGGGCCCCCTCTCAAGAAGCCGCGCTGTGAGAATTCTACAGTCCTGAAGTGCTGCTATCAAAAGCTGTGGTCTAACAAAAACTACGTTAGTCGAGTCATAATCCAGAGTGATAATCGGAGGTGATATGGGTTCCTTCTTTCATTAATCCCCATACAATTAAAAAAAACCATCAAAAACCTTCCCTAGAACCACCTCCCTTAAAAAAAAAAAAAAAAGGGTAGAACATTGCAAGTTGTGCTGGAGCAGATAAATTTTCACTTGTAAAACTGCAACAGCTCTCTCCCACCAGACGTTCCCTGGGGGGACAAAACCCAGGCAGCCCCCCTCTGCTGAGTGCGGATGCTGCGCTTCATACACGCAATCCAGTTCCAACCCAATGATAATTTGATAGTGCTGTGTTAGCACTTCCTTCTCCATTTGGCACTTTCTAGAAGAGAAGAAATGCGCTCCGAACTCTCTCTGCGCCCATTAGAATTCAGTGTGAGGGATAAAAAGTTACATAAATGTTAAAAATACCTCCCAGCCCTCTCACATGCTTACCCGCGGCTGCCCCACGCCTGGGCCCCCATACCTTCTGAGAACACCACCCAGCAGGGAGGCGTTCAAGCATTCAGGCGGCGACAGTCGCCTCTGGACTTCAGCCACGGTCACTTTATATTTAGATGTGGAGCTGAGGAGGGACAGTCTTCCGGGGACAGAGCAGAAGACCTCACTTGGATTCATCACGGCACCCACCAGGTCCTTCTGACAGGGAAGGCTCAGAGGGTTTTTAGTCATCGAGATGGGACCTGTGGGGACACCAAGGCCAGCAGTCACCAGTATGGCACCACACGCCCTTTCAAAATCACCGACTGAGACAGAGACCATGAGCTGGACAAATAGCCTCACACACTGGTCTCTGAATTGCAAGCAGTCTGTTGAAAAAGTTCTCAAAAATAAATCAAATCCGAAATTCACAAGTTAACACCTTGGGAAGCTAATGAGGCAGATCCCGGGCAAGGAGGATTTTCAGTTCCCAGCTTCTCGTTTAATGAGACCATTTGTTTTCAATACAAATGGATGACGAATTTCCCCCCTCATCAGGACAAGGAGGGCTCCAGGTCTCCTTCTGCTCTTTTGCCAAAAACTCTTCAATGCAACTGAGGACAGTGAAGTACAAAATACAAACTAACCCATTCTGTTGGAAGGGTTAGTAGATTTTTTAGTTTTATTTTTCAGCTGCTCTCCAAGCCCCGTATCTCCCATCCATTCAATTTCAAGTTACAGACCTTAACAGCTTTTATAATATTTTTTGGGGGAAGCGGGGCTGGAGACAAGGTCTCGCTGTGTAATCCAGGCTGGCCTTGAACTCACTAGTAGACCAGCCTGACGCTGAACTCACAAGATTTCCACACCTCAGCCTCCCCAGTACTGGGATTGCAGGCTTTAATTTACATTTCCCCAAACAACCAGACTAGCAAACCTGTCAGTGTGGATCTAAATTTCATGAGCCACTCACTCCAACTAACCCAATTTTCCTAATCTCTCCTTCCCTGCAAAACCTAGCCCCGCCCCCACCCCATCCCAGTTCTTGAATCTCCGTTCCCTGTAGCATTGTTTAAAGCAAGTCAAACGGTTTCAGAAAACCCAGATCAGAATTAAAGAGCCCCACCCATGCCAGTGTTTGAAATCAAAACCAAAATCCCATCAACTCATTCAGTTTAAACTGTCACAGAACGAATCACTCAAGCAAGGCGTGTCTGTGTGGTTGTTTTCAAGGTTAGGATTCGACCCCACTCTGCAAAGGCAGAGCTCTGACACGGAGAACACCCATTTCCTTAGAAAACTCCGGATCGGAAATGTGGACAGAGACGGTTCCTAAGCCTTCCATCAGAGAACCCCTTTTTCCTTAAAGAAATCCTTTCTAATCCGGAAAATAAACCCTAGCCTCCTCGAGTCCCCTCCACCACAGACGTCCCACGTTGGCCAAGGCCCAGGCTGCCGGTAAGTGGGTGACTTCAAAATCGGCGTGGCAGTATCATTTACCTTTGCGAATCACTGTCTGGTCATGCAGAAGCAGGTGCTGGTCGTCGACATTCTGGGGAAGAAACGACAAAGTTTCCTTTAAGTTCAGGGCACGGCGGGGTGTCCCCCGCAGGAGCCTCGGCGCCCCCGCTCACCTGCACTTCGTCCATCTGGTGAGCCATGTCGTGCAGCCCCAGGTTGTCCGCCAGGCCCGAAGGGTCCAGGGAATGAGCGTGGGGCAGCAGTAAGTCAGAGCGGCGGTAGGCGTCTCTGCGGGAGCTCACCGAGCCCCCGTCCAGCCCAGACAGGTGCGGAAGCAGGCCCGCCGGGCGCCCGTGGTGCGAGGGCAGGCCGGCACCTTCCTGGCCCTGGCGGCCAGGCCAGCTCTGTTGCTGGCTGCCGGTGGGCGCCGGCTGGTGCAGCGGGTTGATGGCGGCGGCGTAGGCTTCTCCCAGGTGCGAGTAGGGGTCGGCCGACTGCGAGTACGCCAGCTGCTGGTAAGGCGGCGGGAAGTAGGGTGGTTGGTACTCGCCAATCCCGGCGTGCGAGAGCGGCGGTGCGGGGCTGTAGAGGTGCTGTCCTGCCGAGGACAGGTGCGGGATGCGCGGGGTACCATTGCTGCTCCCGTCGTGGCGATCCTGTAAGAAAGAGTGCAGACCCGGTTAGTGCGAAATCGTGTTGCTGCGAACTGGCCGCCGCAAGCCAGAGGAGCCAAGCGCCCGGGGGACCTGCCCCACCCCCGCCACAGGCCCTGCCTCGGGTCGGAGGGTACCCAGGGGCGCTGCGCCCCGAGGTGTCACCGCGCGCCCGCGGAGGGGCAGTCGCTCCAAGACCTGAGGGACCGAGTCATCCACGCCCCTCGGCGAAGGTCTGGGCGCTCGGGTGCCCGGGGCGCCCAGAGGTGCCACGCCCGAACCCCAGGTCTTGGGTCTGGAAGAGCCGGGGCTGAGGCCGTGGCCGTCGCCCGGGGAGGAGGCCGGCGGGCGCGGGACACGGTGCCGAGAGCGTTCTCTCTTTAGCCCGCACATGTCGCAGTGGCGCGGCTGGGTGAAGCAGGGGAAGGGCTGGGCGCACTTTCCACACCCCAGGGACCCTCCCTTCCACGCCCTTGGGACAAAGACCTCGGGGCAGGTGACGCTCCCAGGCAGTGCCAGCCTCCCAACTCCGCCCGAGGCAACAAGGAGGGAATGCGCAGTCGTCGGGGCCAAGAGTCACGTCAAGTAGGGCCAGGCGGTGCCCCCGATCACTGTACGAGTTCCCACACATCCGGGTGAGTGCACCAATGGCAAGGAAGACCCTGAACACCCGGCAACCTGGCCTGCGCGCCGCACTCGCCTCCGCCGAATTCCTACAAGATGCGTCTCCAAGGGTGGCAGGCAGACCAGAAACAGGATGGCGTCGCCCCCTAGCGGAGTGTGCGCGGCTGCAGCTGGCGCGGCCCCCGTAAGTCCCGCAGCAGCGAGCGCTCCCGCGCCGGGGCCGCCCGGGGCTCCACTCTCCGCGAGCGCTGGAGCTCGCATCCCGCCGCCCGCGTCTTCTTCCTCTTCCCGCTCGCCGCCTCCCTCCCTCCTACTCTCCGAAACTCTAGCTCAACCTGTCCGACAGGCTGGAGCACTCGCGAGCGCTCCCGGCCCCATCTGGCCCCAGCTCCCACAGCATGCCCCAGCCCCCACCTCTCTTGGAAAGCCAAGTTGCAGTTGTTTTCTGGTTTTCCCGAGGAGACAGCGGGGCAGGTGACAAGCCTGCCTCGGAGGACACTCCGCAAAGGTGTCGCCGGCGGGGAGCCTCATTGGACCCCTTTGGACTCAAACTTCCAGCGCGAAAGCCGCATCTCGAGGCTGCAGGCGGGCGCGCTTTCGAGAACGCGGGCAGAAGGGCCGCTGGCTTCGCGGGAACCCGACCGGTGAGCTCTGCCAGTCTCCTTCCAGGCCGGGCCCGGGGCTGGGTATTTAGGAAAGGGCCCGGCACGAGAAGGGGTCCCGCAGAAATGGGCAAGGGCGTCGGGAGGACGGAGCCCCGTCCCGCCACCGCGCGGCGAGGCTCCTGCGTGCGGGTCCCGGCCTCGCGGGGCGGAGCGGGGTGGGGCTGCGCCTCTGCGCCCTGGCGCCCAGCTCACCTCACAGTCCTCTTCGTACTTGACATTATCGGTTAATTTCCACAACATGGCGTCCGGCGTCCCCCAAAACAGTCGCCAGTTAAATCCAGGTTCTTCCCACCCCCCGAGCGATAAATCCAAAATTGGGGTCACGGTGGCCGGGCGTCTGCCGCCGCCCCCGCAGCGCGCGGGCCTCGCTGTTCGGTCACTGAACGCCCATCGGCGGCTCGCGGGTGGAGACACTGCCGCCGCCGCCGCGGGTGTACAGACCGCTGCCGTGGGCCGGGATGCCGCGCCCGCTCCGTGAGTCCCGCCGCTCGCCGGGGGGACCCGAGCGCCTTATTGAGAAGGAAATTACCATAACTCCTCCCCGGGGGCTGGCGGAGGCCCCAGCGCGGGCGGGGCGGCCCCCAGCCAGTCCCAGGCTGGCTCCGCCCCGCCCTCGGCCTAGAGTCGCGCCGGCCCCCACGTCGCGCGGGGTGAGTAGCGCAGTCTGTGCGCGGTACTAAGGGGACAGTCGCGAACCTGTGAGGCCAAGGCACCCGCGGCCTTATCCTTGGTCCAACCGAGCTGGGAACCGAGCTGCAAGTATCTAAGAGCTGTGAATGCAGAATGTCAACAGCTGGGGTCCCCTCATCTCCGAAAACCGCTTCCCGCCCCACTCGGCCCTCCCCCCCCGCCCCTAAGATTTAGGGTTTGGGCTGCCCGGCTCTGGTCTTCTCGAGTCAACCCTTTGCCCTGTCCCTCGGCTCTGCGCCGTGGTAACCCCGGCGCACGCCCCCAGAGAGCGCAATGAGAAAAGGCTTGGGGGGCGCTTGCCCCAGCAACAAGAGGCAGCCGACTGTGCTACCCGACCACAAGTGGGAACCACGGCGTGTCACCACTGGCGCCCCAAACTGAATCTCCCGCTGCTGGTTGTGGCCGAGGGCACTCATATCCCCGGCCCAGCCCTGCAGCCCTGCCCTGCAATGCCGAGCGAGCACCGCCCCACAGCCTCCACTTTCCCTGGAAGAGAGGTGCCGGGCCAAATCCAAACGGGGCGCGGGGCGGGTGGGGTTAAGAGGCGCGGGAAGGTGGGAGGAAGCTGCGGGGAGACCCCCTTGGAAAGGAGGTAAACAGCGGAACTTTCTACAGAAACGTTGCCTCCCTCCCCCAAACATAAAGCCAACGTTTCATGTTAATTTTTGTTATTTTAAAGAAACGAAATTCTTTGTTCCAATTACTAGAATTGATCACTTTGCAAGAGAAAAGTTGGCAATTGTTTTTGGAGTGGGGAGGAACTTTTATTGGGACAACCTCCTGCTGGGGGGAGGGCAGATTTAAATATTCCTAGGGAGTTAGAGGAACGAACAATTTCAAATCCGAATGTAAATTTGCAGTCTCCACTAGCTATCTGTACAAGACAGCGCCTAGGAACCAGAATGTACCGGGCAGCATCTTCCACAGAATCATGACATTCAGCATCTTCCCGCCCCTCCTTGGGTTGGATGAGCATGTCTTTAGATTCAGATGGGCCTACAATGAAACAACTAAAAAAAAAAGCTGCCCTCCAAGCGAACTTTCCTCTTCTTAGAGAGCAGTCAGATCCAAGATGACATTTCCTACAAGAAGTGCTAAGAAAACTTGAAAGTTGAAGCTATTGGACCTTCCGGACTGGACCAAGGAGGGTGGGGGCGCTTTGCTCCGAGAGCGTAAGGCAGACCGAGCGTTTAAAGGGTGCGCGATCGATCCTGGTGTCTCATTTCCCAAGCTGGGAGCCTGGGGTGAAACAACCGCAGGAGCAGGGCTCTTGGAGCTTGGATGAGGGAAGGGACACCTGCTGGACACGAGAATCCGACCCGCGCGGCGGGCACACTGGCGCCCGGGACGGCGGGGGGGGGGGTCTCATGCTCTCGCGAGAAGGTGGTTGCGGCGCTTCCCTCGGGCGCCCCACAGTCGGGTTCCCGAGACTCTGGGTTCCCCCTCCCCTGTGGGCTTTGTAGCCTCGGGTTATTCTCCGAGACCCGATCGCGGTGCAGCTTTAAGTCTGTTAAGTGTTGACCACTTTGCCTCCGCAGTGTGGCGCCAGGGTTAAGCTGAAGGACGCTTGCATCCCACAAGCCAAGCTCCAGCTGTCCTTCCACTCGCCCGCCGGAGCCGCCCGCAGGACCAGAGACTCCTGCCTCTGCCTAGCGTGGAGGCTAGGGCGCCGCGGGCACGCAGGGTCTGCGCCGCCTCTCGTGAGTTCCAAGGGCCCGGAGCCTGCGGAACCGCTTGGCAAAGGCGCACGCCAACTGCAGCGCAACCCTCGGCGGGGAAGGCGGCTGAAGCAAATCCTCTTCCTGTCTCCGGGGACCCTGCCCCAACACGCACACGCTCGGCTTCGGGCCGGAACCAGGCGCGCGTCCCGGGTCGGGCCGCCGGAAGCCTCGGCTTTGTGGGAGCCCAATCTAGCCGAGCTCACCGAGACCGATGGCTCCAGTACCCTAGACGGCCCCCTCCTAATCACCCACCCCTCGCCCACGGGAGGACTCGCGCGCCTGGCCGCGCCGTTGGGTACCAGCGCCCGGGGAAGGTGCACACCCGGGCCTCCGGAAGCCTCTCGGCAGGGAAACGAGCGATGCAAAGGTGAACGACTAGGGGACAGGGGGCTTCCCTCTGCTGCCCCCTAGAGAGCTTGCAGTCTCACACTCTAGGCCTAGACTAAGAGACCCAGAGTCTCCGAGGACTACTGAGCCTGGCTGCGAGCCACCACGCGGGGTGGGGTGGGGGTGGGGGCTCTGGAGGGGGTGGGCTCTCTGGAGCCAGGGTTCCCCGCCCCAGGCTGGATCTTCTGCCGCCCCACCCCCATCCCATACCAAAGTAGGTGGCCGGGCAGACGGAGCTGGATTGAGGCGGGCCTAGGACTCCTCTTCCCGCCTCAGGGGAAGGGGCGCCCGAGCAGCAGGTGGAAGCTCCCAACCGCTTGTGCAGTCGCCAGCCACATGCCGGGTCTCCATCCCGCGTCCCGCCCTTCGGGACAGTCTTTGGAACCCTTTGGGAACTCTGTAAAAGGCGGGTCCCGGGCGGGGTGGGATGTAGAGAAAGAGCAGCCGACCCGGCAAATTGAGGGGGGGGGGGTGTTCGTCCTCGCGCCCACTCTCCGGCCAAGGCATTGACACACACTGGAAACACTGGGGTTTACAAAGTACCCAGAACTGTCAGAGCCTACAAAGGCGCACACCCGGGCGCCACAGGCCTTAATTCTTGGACACCCGGGGAAAAAAAATCTTAATTTTAAAATAATAGCTGTTTTTATTTGCAGAGCTAAACATTGAATTCAGGGCCTTCACCCTGAGCTAGCTCTATATTTACATTTCTGAACCTTGTTTAATTCTTTACTTTGAGACAGGGTCTTACTAAATTGCCCTGACTGGACTGGAACTCATGGTTCTCCTGCCTCAGCCTCCCAGAGTGCTGAGACTACAGCTGTATGCCAACACGCCTGGTTACATTTTTCATAGTGTGTAAAGCAGGCCCTGCGTGCACACAGCGAGTCCCCTGCTACTCGCGCTACCGCTGACTCCCAGCGCGCTCCGCCTGACCGCATGCTTGCAGCACCTCCCGAGTCCTCAGCGCTTCCTCGCGACAAACTACTTTTTGCTCAAAAGTAAAGTGAGGATGAGGGGACTCGAGGTTCCCAGGCTTCCGAGGAAGCCGGACCATTCCTGTCCCCGATCTGATTCGGGGGCTCATTTGTGCTCCAGAAACGTCGCGGGCAGAGCCTCTAACTCAACAACCGGCAAAGGCGCATTTTGAGTTGTCCAATTGCCGCCAAGTCACAAAGTTGCTTAATATTCAAGGCCATTTTCCTAGCGGCTCTCGGGGACCCATCCGAAGTCACGCTTAGCTGTCGCTTACCTGCCCACGGGGACCCCGGCCTGCTCGAGGCCACACACACCTGGCCCCGCAGCAAGCAGACGCCTATGAAACGATGTCACTTCTCCAGTGGTATCCTGGGACCCATCTGGGCGCGACCCGAAGCAGGCGAGAAGGCTAGGGCTGGAGCCCCAGTCCACCGGGGGGCTTCTGGGGCTCGGGGTCCGAGGCTACCACATACCTCCTGGCCAGCTAAGCCACCTTACTTACCTTGGGCGCCGCAAGGCGAACAGGAGGTCCACAGTGGCCAGGCGCTGGGCGGCGCAGACTCGCCTCCCTGCTCCAGTCCGGCCTGGCGAGGCCGACCCGACCCGCAGCAGCGCCCGCGCCGGAGCCACCCTGCACCCCACGGGGCCTGCCCGACCCCACCGCCATCCCT
Source organism: Octodon degus (assembly GCF_000260255.1). Lineage (NCBI taxonomy): Eukaryota > Metazoa > Chordata > Mammalia > Rodentia > Octodontidae > Octodon > Octodon degus. The sequence goes on from NW_004524653.1 coordinate 1,341,867, forward strand.
TTCTCCTGGCAGCTTCTGCCCAGGCCTCTCTCCTCACCCTTAGGAGCTGGAAATTCATGTTGCCAGGTCTTCGACTCTGTGACTTGAGTTTAAAGCGTTCCAACTACCAGGAAAGAGCTCCCCGAGGGCCGAGTCCAGGGCTGTAAACTCAGGCTGGGAGCGTGTATTTAATTAACGGGGAGGGGGAGGGGTGAGGTGGGAGGACAGATGCACGACCAAAACAGCTGTCGGATTGGAAGACACCTGAGAGATCCTCCTTCCACCTCCCCTGCCCTCCTCCCTCTTGGAAACTGAGCTCTTGCCCTTCGGATAGGGTCTTCCCGGTGTCCTGCGTGGTCTTCACGTTCGCATCCAGCATGCAGTAGGGGGCTCCTTTCAACAGGTTTTTAATGGAGCGAATCTTTCTGGCTAAAGACACAGTTATTTGTTTGTTTGTGTTTTATCTCCGCAGCCAGAACTGTTAACATTGCCATGAAATCTGCGCAGTCATTTCTAGTTTTCATCTGGCTTCGAGTTCCAGATCCAGGTAAAATGAAATCAGGGGGCAGACCCTGGAAGGTGGTGTCCTGGGGTCTTCTTCAAAGGCCCAAGTGGCTTTACTTACACCTTGGCGATCACAAGCTATTTGCCTTACAGAAAGAGGCAAAGTACAGCGGGAGAAACCGAGAGCCGGGATAAAATACAATCTTGCTGGGGAAGATTAGAAACACGGAAAGAAATAAGCTGTCCTTGCTGGGCGGCTCTCCGAGACCTGGCAGGAAGAGAAGACGGCCCTGCTGAGCATTGTCTGAGTCTTTGCTGGTTATCATTCAAGACCTGACAAGACAACAGGTCCTCTTCTTTCGCAGGGCGGGGCGGGTTGGTGGTGAAGGAACCCCAAGTTCCTCTAATTTGGACCTTCAAAGAAAGAAGTGTCAAGAGCACCCCAGGCTCTAAAGTGTCTCTGGGGTCACAGAGCCTTCAAAGCCTGAGGTTTAGGGGTTTTTTTTTTTTGTTGTTTGTTGTTTTTTTTTTTTTAATGCGCCGAGGGTTCTTTAGACAGAGCCATTCAAAGAAAGAAATGTAAATTTTTACACTGTGCAAAACAAAAAGTGATTTAAACACCAGCCCCGGCCTCTTGGAGAGGGGTTTAAATATTTGAGGTCTAGCCACGTCTTGGAGCGAAGAAGAGGTGAAGGAGAAATTTAGTCTTGCTTGGAAGTGGAACTAAGATTTTAAAAATAAAGTTTCCTCGTTTTGGTGCTAGAGATCAAACCGAGGACCGGATGCCTGCTTAAGCACACTCTGGCCACTGAGCACACTCTGCTTGATGTAAACTGGGTTTAGGCATTAATATGCTCTGGCCCAAGAGCAGCACTTATGTGCTGTGTGGTCCTCAGTGGGACCCGGGCCAGCCCCAAAGCATCTCCGAACAAGATGGGGTGCCGGAGTGCAGATAAAGTTGATTTGCATTTCTGTAGGGTTGGGTTTTCATTTGTGGGGGGTTTTCCAGGGAGAAGGGACTGCAATTAATACAGCTTTTTACAGATCTTTTTCAAAATGAACACACAATCACTGTCGGAGCATCCTGATTTTATTTCAGAGTTTAATCCAGAAAGGAAATGTTTCTTGATTTTTTTTTAATTATTATTGTTGCTGTTGTGATTGAGTCTTTTACAATAAAAAAAAGATGCAATAATCACACTTAATGCCCAAATATATTATTTTCTCTCAGAAAATGGAGCATGTTGTCTTGGTAAAGCATTATGAAAAATCAGTGCTTAGGTACTGTGAGAGCTTGGATTTTGGTCACACACACACACACACACACACACACACACACACACACAAATCTGCTCTGGCGCAAGGTTCTGTTCCCCTCCAGACCATTTTCCTGTCAGCTTCCAGCCTTCTGAGCCCATCAGAATCAGAACGAACAGGCTCTCAGGGAAGCTTTTGTCCACTTTATTTTTTATTTTTTTTTAACCTTTTTCCTTTTTATTCTTATTTTTTTCTTTTGAATTTCTTACAACTTTTTTTTTCTTTTCAAAGTTTTATTGATAAGTCCACTTTATTTTATTTTAATTTTCTTCTTACTTTATTTATTTGTTTGTTTATTTATTTATTTATTTATTGTAGTACCAGGGATTGAACTCAGGACCCTGTACTTGCCAGGCAAGCATTTATTCTACTGAGCCATCTCCCTGGCCCCCTTACTTTATTTTTGTTATCTTTGGAACCAGGGTCACTTGTGTAGGTCAGGCTGTCCTTGAACTCTCAGCCCACCCTGGCTTTGAACTCTGCAACCCTCCTGCCTTAACTGCCCACTTTTAGGAGCCCCACAAGCCAGGCTGCGATACCTCCCTGGCACACGAAGTTGGGCTTCCAAGCCCTGGTACCAAAGTCTGAGTGCCGCTTGTGGCAGCTCATTTCTGTGGGGCGTTGACCTAGTAACACCACATGGGAAAGGCCAGAATGTTACCATGGCAACCCAGGGATGGGGGGTAGCTCTGGCCAGCAAAAGTGAGCACCAAACTAAATAAAATCCAGAAACTAAAAGAAAAGTATAACCGATTTTAAGTCTACTGTTATAAATGCTGGTCTCCGACACACACCCGCTTTTTTTTTTTTTTTTTTGCATTGTGATCAAACTCAGGACCTTGGGCTTTCCAGGCAAGCGTTTATGCTGCTGAGCTATCTCCCCAGCCCTCCAACTCATTTTTAATACCAGGTATGCCAGCTCAAAAACATTGCAGAGAAGATATATGTGTGAATATATATACTTATATGACATACATGTATAATTTTTCCCCGCCACCCAATAAAATCTTCAGCCTCTAAAACCAAGAACTGGAAATGTCTTAAGCCAACATTTCTCTTTCCTACAGAATTACATAGCCTGAAGAGAAGATTTATAAGTCTGACCAACCCTAAAGGATCCTGTGAGGTGAAAAATTATCCTATTTCAGAAAACGCTGCCATGGCTGTGAAAACAGTGCAGTTGCCAGCACGTCTAGGTTCCTGTGCTTGCTAGCTAGGTGGTGGTTACCCGCTACAGTCCTGGACTCACCCTAAAGCGGGGGTTCTCAAAAGGTGGGTGCACTCCAGGCCCCTCCTATCAGGTGGGATCTTGGGGGAACTCTCAGCTCTAAGGCCTCGCCCAGGGCCCCAGGATCAGATACTCCATGGTGGAGCCAGTGGAGAAGCCTGGCAGTTTATGGTCACACTGATGCTCCAGGTGACACATCTGCTGACGTCCGCTGCCACGGGCCAAGATGACTCCAGGGAGGGCAGGTGTGACATTACTTCTTCGCTTGTTCACGTGTGAGACTCAGAGTACAGTGAGTCAAATCTGGCATTCCCGGACTGCGCCGCATGCGTTAAGGGCTTCCTGCATTCCTGTTCGGGGCCGGGTCCTGGAACTCTTTATCCTGCAAGTACGCTCTTCTTTCGTCTCGGCGCAAATTAGGCTTTGAAGCAGCCAGTGACACTGCTCAAAACACTCACTTAGACCATGATTTTATTTTGTTTCATAGATGTCTTTCATTCATGTACACAATTTTTTTTTTTTGGCGGAACCGGGGATTGAACTCAGACCCTTGCGCCTGCTAGGGAAGTGCTTATTCCACTGAGCCATCTCCCCGGCCCCCACAATATGTTATAAAATCCTTTAATTTTTATGGATTTGGAAGGCACAAGGGGCCAAAGAAGTGGATCTTTTTTTCTTTTTTTGTGTGTAGTTGATACTGGGTCTCACTATGCAGCTCAGACTTATAGTGATCCTCCCATTTTCAGCCTCCCCAGTGCTGGGATTACAGGCATGCGCCACCAGGCCCGTACTCCTCGGCCAGCTCAGTAAGCCGGGAATCGGGGCTGGCACGGCATGTAGTGCTGGAAATCAAACCCAGTCTCTGCACTAAGGAAATGGATCTTATCAACTCAAGCATGATTTTTTTTTTTTTAAAAAATAGGATTTGAGTGCTGACTGTGGCGGGTCATGCCTATGTTCCTAGCACTCTGGAGGCAGAGGCAGGAGGAGAAACAGTTTGAGGCCAGCCTGGGCTACATGGTGAAATTCTGTCTGGAATGAATGAATGAATGAATGAATGAATGAATGAATGAATGAAATATATTAATCATTTGTCCCATGTGCCCCTCCTCACCCAAAGGATTAGATTATAATCCAATTTAAACATTTCATCCAGGAAAACCATAAGGCCTCAGTGAATAGCAGAAAACAAAACCTCTCCATCCTCCTCGTATGTGAAATAGTTATGTTTCTTGTCTGTATTCACAGCATTGCGCACAAGTCAGAAGGCACCGGTGGTGTGACTCCTAGGTGGCTCCTAGGACCCCAAGGGAGAAAACACAGTCCTTGTGATCCCAGTCATGGCGAGGAGCCCGCTGAGGCTGGGAGGCAGGTGCAGGAGGAAAGCCAAACATTCGCCACAACTCAGTAAGCAAGACAGAATTCTAAGGCTGTATTCGAAGTTTTAACTTTAAAAATGACCACAAGAAGCATACAAGAAATAAATGATCAGAGTGTTAAATAAAGACAAGCTATCTGTTATCTGAGTGCCCCGGGTCGGACAGCAGAGACCAGTATTGCCCACCAGCTCCAAGTTCCAAGCCCTTCTTCGTTTCCTGCCCAGTGGCTTTGTGACAGCTGCTGCTCTGAGGGTATAGATTGGCGACCAGGTGCTTAGCACACACGAGTCCTGGGTTCAAATGTTAGCACTGCCAAAAGAAAAAGAAAGAGTTGACAGTGGTGAGCAGGTTGCTCAAGAAGGGGCTTTACGTATGCTGTTCCCATTGCTGGCTGAGCCTCACCCACCCTGGGTACACGCTGTGCTGCTGTGTGATACCCAGAGCCCTAGTTCTGTGGATTCTGTCATTACTGGGGTTTTGTTTGTTTTTGAGAAGAGGTCTTGCTGTGCAGTCCTGCTGACCATCACTTGTCATGTACCCCACGTTGGCTTCGAACTCAAGATTCTCCTGCCTCCGCTTCCTGAATGCTGGGATTGCAGGAATGCACCCAGCCTGGTATTTAGCCTGTTTTTGGACTATAGAACTTTTACTAGGGTTTCCACTTGAGAGGCTATTTTGATAATTGTATGAGGGGGGCACATAGCGTCCTTTGCCTGAGTTTACAATCCGACTGTCAAGGCTTGGGTCACTGCAGTCTGCTCAGCAGAGAGGCAGAGACAGAGGGCAAAGTGATTTTTAGTTCAGGCTTCCCCACACTGCTGAAAGGCTGGCGAGGATATTCCCAGAAGAATTGCTTCCTGTGCCGCAACATTACAAACGTACCCACCGCCCCGCATCTTTATGCAGCATCCCATCGTGCCCCGGGCTGGTGACCTGAATCTTACTCCTTGGTCTAGCAGCTGCTCCGTCTGTCCCACCCCTCGGTCTACCCTGCACCAACACCCTCGGCACCCCTTGCCCCCCCCCCCCCCAGGGCACCTTGTAGGCCCACGAGGAGGCAGGAGCCCGCCAACTCTTCCTCTCCCCGGGCCTTCGCTGGCCGCTGGGCAGGCAGAAGTGTGTGCTGTGGACACTTCCAGCCCCAGGGCGGACACCTACTGCTTCGCAGAGCACATGGAGGACCTACTAGGTGCCCGGCTCTGTTGTGAGTGTTAGGATACACAGATTCCCAAAGCTGATGATTCTATTTGGAGAGGGTGAGTTTTTTTTGGAGCAAGTTTGAAATTTTCCAATAATGGAAAAGTAGGTGCAAGGGAAAGACGAAGAGGAGAATAGGGAAGAAAGAGAGAGAAGAAGAAAGAAGAAAAATGCCAGAGGGGTGTGGCGGCATGTGATTGTAATTTCAGCACTGTGGGAGGCTGAGGCAGGAGGACCATAAACTTCAGCAAAGCCCAGGAACATCAGCAACTTAGCAAGACCCTGTCTCAAAATTTAAAATAGGAAGGGTGCTGGGAGGTGGCTTAGGGCAAAAGCCCCGGATTCAATCTTCAGTACCAGGAAAAAGAAAGATAGAAGAAAAAAAAAATGCCAGAGGTCAAAGGTTGAGCAGTGTCCTGTGTGCGCCTGTGGCCGTCTGTCTGCAATGTGGCCCGGGGAAGCCGACAGGGGTCTAGGGCTCAGGGCAGAGCAGGATGAGCAGCCCAGCATGGAGCAGAGAAGCACAAGGCAACCAGGCCAGAAAGAGGCCCAGGGAGCCAGATGCTTCAGGTCATCAGGACATGCGCCGTGGGGAGCTGGGCACTGGGCTTCCAGCTCTGCCGAAAACAGGAACAAGACTTCACCGTCCCTATTCTAGGTGAGAAGTGGCCCAGAACGGATACTTAGGAAACTCTGCTCCTCTCTGCTAATCCCACTAGGCAGTGCTGTGGCAGCATGCTCCAGTACCAGGGACAGTGGCAGGGGAACCAGAGATTTTGCCCCGAAGCCTGGGGGTGAGAGAAGAGACCAAAAATGCCACCTTCACATTGCTGCCAGGGCGGATGGGCAAGAGGGGGTGGGGAGCAGTGGGGAGCAGGACTCCCTCAGGGAGAGGACCCCTCACTGGGCATGATGGTGCAGGCCTTTAATCCTGGCACTGGGGAAGCTGAGGCAGGAGGATTGGCGTGACTTCCAGCCCAGCCTGGCCTATATGGTGAGTCCCAGTCAGGAAACACAACAACAGAGAGAGGACCCTTGGGGAGAGACCTGCCTGGTGAGATTGTTCGAAATGTAAGAACAGAAGGAAATGAAGTACAAACGCTCAGCCTGGAGGCTGAGGCAGGAGGATCACTGCAAGACTGAGGCCAGCCTGAGTTCAAACCATCGGAAGCTGCATATTGAGACACTGTCTCAAAACAAAGCAAAACAAAACAAAAGGAAAAGAAAGAAAAGTTCCAAGTTTTCCCACATCCTCACTCTCAGAGAAAAGTATGCTTTTCCTATGCAAAGCCTACATTATATATGATAGAAAATAAAACATCACATGTGAACTTTTATTTTGGAACTGGGGATTGAACTCAGGCCCTCGCACTTGTCGGGGAAGCATTTATTCCAATGAGCCATCTCCCCGGCCCCACACATAAACTTCATACCATTGTCTATAGCGACTAATGATGGTACAACTTCATCTTCTATAACTTGCTTTTTCTGCTGGTAGGGACTAAGCAATGATTCGCTTTTTTTGCACTTAGCTGTAGAGCGGGACTGTGCCCACTGGGCAGATGTCCTTCTCATTTCTGCCCTCCTCCTTGGGTGCTGTCTTCCTTTTTCCTCACTAGTTTGTTTCTTTGTTTGCTTGGTTGGAATCTTGTGGCTGATCTTTTGGCGAAACCGGGGACTGAACTCAGGCCCTTGCACTTGCCAGGCAAGTGCTTATTCAACTGAGCCATTTCCCTGGCCTCCTTGTTGCTGATCTTAAATGGAACCAATGTTGTTGGGTTTTGTTTAGCTTTCCTTTGACTTCCCATGTGCGCACAGTAGCCAAGGTGTATTTCGCTGGCTGTGTGTCCTTTACTAAACTCAGCCCTTTGCACCTGTTAATTTCATTTAATCCACAGCTAAGCCCTGAGACGTGGACCTAGCACTGGTTCTCATTTGCAATTGAGGGAATACTGGGACAGGGTGATTCGGGAACTTGCCCTTCGGGAAGCAGAAAAAGAGGTGGGCAGGAGACTCCCTAGGTGCCGAGAAGTCCTCTGGGAAGTAAACACAGGCTAAGAGCGTTAGGCGAGGCGTCTACTAAAACAGCCCGTGGCCCAGGCGAGGCGCACCTTGGGCTGTGCCGGGGCTGCCAGGGAGACCTGCAGGGGCAGAGCGCATGGCTGAGCATTCCAGGCCGGATGCCTAGAAGTAAACACACTGGCCAGGCCTGCAGCGCATGCTGTCGCTCCTGGTGGCCCACGCCTGCCCACGCCCAAGAGCAGAGGGACACAGCCAGGGCAGGTGCTGGAGCGCGGCCACTGAGCCCGCGTCCACAGACAAGGCCTGCGGCCAAGAGACAGCACATCCATCTCATGGGGACTTCTGTTCTACTTCTGCTCAGGCCTTTTTAAACCTTTTCTTTCTTTCTTTCTTTCTTTCTTTCTTTCTTTCTTTCTTTCTTTCTTTCTTTCTTCTTTCTCTTTCTTTCTCTCTTTCTTTCTTTCTTTCTTCCTTCCTTCCTTCCTTCCTTCCTTCCTTCCTTCCTTCCTTCCTTCCTTTTGTCCTTCCGTCCTTCCTTCCTTTCATATATATATTTATTTATTTCAGGGCTAAGGTCCGAACACAGTATAGCTATAAAGACCCAATATTTTGAGGCCACCCTGGGCTGTGTAACAAACTGTAGGTCAGCCTGGCTTACATAGGCCCCGTTTCCCAAAACAACAACTAGTCCAGTATCTTTCCCTCACTGGTGAGGCTGGGATGAGGTCATGTTTTGGTGCAGCGGCCAGCTCCTGAGGCAGAGCTCTGGGATTATTAAATCAGTAGCCCCTGAAGGGGTGACGTGCTCCCTCTGGGGATGTCTGACAAGGTCTGGAGATACTTTTCGCAGTCAAGAAGAGGGCGGGTACACCTGGCATCTGGCCGGGAGATGACCATCCCCAAGAGAAACAACGCAGGACCCAGAACAGCCAGGATGGCCTGAGCACAGCAAGGCTCTGCACCCCGAAGCCTGGGCCGTGCCCCAGGGGAGAGCATTCCAGAACCTCCCAGAAGGCCGGTATTAAGCCCTACCCAACCCCAAATCTGTCGCACACACAGAGGGGTGAAAGTGATTCAAGAATGGGTGACATGAATCAGGCATGGTAAAGTTAACTCAGGTGGGCGGAGGAGCAGACTACAAAGGACCAGAGCAGGGGAACAAACGCCCCAGATCTGTTTCCGGGGCAGCCTAGGAGCTGACTGGCCCACCGCAGGGATATTGGCCTGGCCCTTCAACACATGGATCTTGAGTTTCCATTTCAAAAAGTGAAGAAAAAATAAAGTATTTGAGCCCTGGAAAGAAAGTAATCAAGCCAAGTTCAGGTATCATTGGGAAATGAGTTAGCCTAGTGTAGTCTGTGTGTGTGTGTGTGTGTACACGCACAAAAGAGGGGCCGGGGAGATGGCTCAGTGGAATAAGTGCTTCCCTGGCAAGTGCAAGGGCCTGAGTTCAATCCCCGGTTCGGCAAAAAAAAAAAAAAAAAAAAAAAAAAAAAAAAAAAAAAAAAGAGAGAGAGATGGAGGGGCCAGGGAGATGGCTCAGTAGAATAAGTGCTTGTCCAGCAAGTGCAGGGGCCTGAGTTCAGTTGTGCAAAAAGAGAGAGAGGGGGGGGATTGAACCCAGGGCCAGGGCCACTAGGCTAGAATCCCAAGCTTTTGAAATGTTTTATTTTGAGATAGATTCTGGCAACGGGGCTAAGTAGCACAGGATGAGTTGAAACTTGGAATCCCCCTGCCTCAGCCTCTACAAGAGCTGAATTGCTACAGAGATGTGTCACCACATCCGGCTAGTCATTATTTCCAAATAAGAGGGCTGGGAAGATAGCTCAGTGGCATAAGTACCTGTCTGGCAAACATGGTCCTGAGTTCAATCCCCAGTACACAGAAGAAAAAAAAAAGTTAATGCCCTTTGGGCCAGGGAGATGTCTCAGTAGAATAAGCGCTTCCTTGGTAAGTACAAGGGTCTGAGTTCAATCCCCAGTTCTGCCCAAAAAAAAGAAAAAAGAAAAGTATTTCCAAATAGGTTTAGATGTACATATAGTGGTAATTTTCATAATATATACTGTGTAATAATGTATTTTAAAATATATTTGTAATCTAGCATCTAGAGGCACTGTGACAACTTGATTGGTACACTTAGAAGAATGAAATTTTTTTTAATTTTTATTTTTTAGGAAAGGGTCTACAGGGTGTTCAGAGTCTCACTACCAGATCTGACTGGTAGTGATCTACCTGTTTATAGTCTCCCAAGAGCTGGGATTAGAGGTGCGCGCCACCACGCCCAGTCTCAATTGCCACCTCAGTGTACCCTGGGGGCAGGGCCAGCATGGCGGGCCCAGGGATCCAACCCCCAGCCTCTGCACCTGCTTGCGGGCCTTGAACCCACTGAGCTATTTGGCTGGCCCCAGAAGAATGAATTTAGACCCTCACCTCACACATACACAAAAAGCAACTCGAAGTGGATTAAGGATTTAAGTGTAACAGTTGAAACTATAAAACCACTTGAAGAAAATACAGAGAAAAGCTCAGTGACACTGGTGTAACAGTAGTCTCTTGGATGTGAACCAAAACCTTCAAGCACTGGAAGTAAAAATAGACGAGTGAGCTTACAACCAAATCAAAAAGTGTGTGCACAGCGGTACATAAGAAGCTCAGTAGCGAGAGAGCACAGTAAGTCCATTTAAAAATGAGCAAAAGATCTGAGTAGGCTTTTCTCAACGGACACACAAATGGCCAGCAGGTGTATGAAAAATGCTCCAAGTCACTAGCCCTCGCTTTCAAAGCTGCTAGGCAGATCATCATAATTTTTGTTGTCGTTCTGTTTTGAGCCAGGGCCTCACTGTGTAGTTTAGGCTGGCCTTGAGCTCACTGTGTAACTCCAGCTGGCCCCCAACACACACACAGCAAGGCCCCTGCCTCAGCCTCCTGGGAGTGGCGGCGGCTACAGCGGCGTGTGCTGGGAACATGCTCCTGGCGCTTCATCTGGTGTCGGGCACAAGCAGCAGCCGCGCAGTACACACTTGTTGTATGAAGGAAGACTTGCCTTTGCATTCAAACACGGAAGCAAAGTATTTGTTCTGTCCTGTTTGTTGCAGAGCACAAGTAGAAGTCACACTTACAGCTTAGGGGTCACCTCTCTGGCTTTACCTGAGCTGGGGCTCCATCCCTGGACTGTAACAGAGGAACAATCATGGCTCAGCAGACCACAGGTCTGACCCAAGGCACATCGAGGGACTTGGGACTCTGACAAACCCAGGCCCCTGGGACTCTGAGCCTCAGGGAGGGACAGCGAGGGGAAGATCTGAGCGAGGCGGGGCAGCAGGGCCGTAAGGAGGCCGGGAAGAGCCCAGGAGGGCCAAGGAGGAGACGGCAAGGGCCACGGGCCGCGTGGGCTGCCGGCCACAGCTGGGAGCCTTTGTCACCACACCGGAAGCTTCGAGGGTGGGGATGGTTCTCAGTTGGCTGTGGCAGTGCTAGGGACGCTTGTGGGGGGAGGGGGCGGGGGGTCTGAGGTCACAGCTATTTCACAATGTCAGGTATTGCGTTCTGAGCGGTGGAATTTTCTCTGGGGCCTGCCCGATGGGCGATATCACAGGGACCACGCAGAGGAGGATGCCTCCATGAAGCAAGACTCAGAAGGAATTTGCAAAGACTATTCTTGTCGGATTGTTTCCATAGTTTGGGAGAATAAGATTGGTTTGTTGTTTTTTTTTTTTTAATGGGTTTTGGGGGTGACATATAATGAGTTTACTGTTGTCATTGTAAAGCCAGTAGCCATGTAGTAAAGGTCTCAGTAATGTTAAATACAGTAAATATTGATAACCCAAAAATGAGATTTTGATCATTTTTAAAACAAATAGACCCTGGGCTGGGGGTGTGGCTCCGAAAAGGCCTGCTGCCTAGCACGCTCCCTGCTTGTGCAGGGAGCCCCTGGGTTAGATACACACGCGCGCGCACACACACACACACACACACACACACACACACACGGTCCGCCCCAGAATGTAAAGAGGCCTTAAACCAAAGCTTTGCACATCTCCGCCCTTTGGGAGCTAGCTGCTAGGCAGACACTACTCATTTATGGCGTGATTAAGCAGACAGAGGAAGGAACCAACCAAAGAAGAGGCAGATGAACCCAGAAGTGTGTTTTGGGATAGAATTTAGGTTATAAGAGCTGTATATTCTAAATATCCCAGAGGAAAGGAAGAAGGGAGAAGGGAAGGGAGTGGAGGGGAGGGGGGCACTGCTTGAGCTCCATCCTTCAGGCCAGGTTCCTGGTCACCCCTCAGCAGCCCCCTTGTAAAATGGGCCTGAGGGAGTCAGTCTTTCACGGAGCCCTAGGGGTTGGTGTTGCAGTACTTAAAAACACCCCCCCCCCAAAAAAAAGACCTCCTGGGTGGGCATGGGGGTGAGAAGACCATCCCAGCTACTGGGGGAGGCTGAGGCAGGAGGATTGTGAATTTGAGAGCAGCCCAGGTAACTTAGCAAGACCCCCTCTCGGGACAAAGAAAGGAGAAGAAAGTCCCACTTTGGTCGGCAGCACTCCCTGAGGACCACGGAGCAGCAAGAGCCTTTGGCGAGGAATACAATGGGAAGCTGGGGCTTCGCTCTGCTGCTCTGCCTGGACTCAAGGGGAAAGCCTGGGGGCCACCCCAGGGGAGGATTATGGCCCTGGATTCTCCTGCCCCCTCCCACCTTCCCCACACCTGCCTCCTGCCTCTGAGGGTCTCCTTCTGTAGGACCCAGGGGGCCACTGGAGGGCAGGGGAGGGGAGGGGATGAGGAGCTGGTCCCGGGCAATGCAGGCCTGGGCTGGTACCTGGTGCAGTGCCCACAGAGCTCCGCAGGGCACCGGCAGACTCCTGGGGCTGTGGCAGGCAGGCCCGCATCCACCTCCTTCTCTTTCTTCTTCTGTCTTTGGTTGAGGGATTGAACCTACAGCCTTCACGATGAGCTACATTTCCATCCCCTCTTTCTTTTTAAAATCAGATTTTATTGGCGCATTTTAAATATACACGAAGATCACATTCATCATAGTTTGTTCCTCTACATGATATATGACATTTTTTTCTTCCCACTCCCCTTACCTCCCTTCAACCCCTCCTCCCCTCCCCATTTACAAAGCTTTGCTTCCATATTCTCTCTCTCTCTCTCTCTCTCTCTTCTCTCAGGTCTAGCTATGTAGCTCAGGCTGGCCTTCAACTCACGGTGATCCTCCTGCCTCTGCCTCCAGAGTTCTGCGACTACAAACATGTGCTTGGCTACCTTTTTAACTTTTTGAAGCATAGTCTTGCCAAGTTCCTAAAGTCCCCAGGCTGGGCTCTAACTTGCAGTCTTCCTGCCTCAGCCTCCCTCAGCCTCCCAGAGTTCTGAAATGACAGATGTGCGCCACCATGCCCAGCAGGCCCTGCATCTTCCTGTGAGTGCTTACAATTTCTAGTCATCGCAGCCCCCCACCTTTTCTGTCAGTGAGTGGGGCAGGTGGACAGGGATGAGAAAATCAGCCTACCAAAGAAATGCAGTTGGAGCAGGTGAATCTTAGAATTCTACCTGACAAGAGAGGACAAGGGAGGCAGGGCAATCACTGGTAGAAGGAACACCCTACACGTGACGATTTCTCTGCGCTGGCCTTCCTAATCTTCCTGACACCACTAGGGGATGGCAGCAGGGACTTCCTGTTTCACCCTCAGAGGAGCCAAGGCTCCAGGAAGGCCACCCTGCCCTACAGCCAAATCCCACCTCTTGGGCTAGGGCTGGGTGCTAACCATTAGACTCTCCAGTGTTCGCTCTAACCCTGGGGTGGCGAAGCTGTGGCACACATCCCCGATGACATTCTGAGTTGTAGGAGTTGTTTTTTCTAAACTAAAACCTCTGCCTTCAGATTTAATCACAGTACTGGCATTTGGCGATAAACATGTGAGTGCGGGCGCTCCGTCTCAAAGGCTCGCCACCCCTGGGAGCCTAGCCGGCAGTCAGCATGGTGAAGCCTGGCTCCCTGGTGCCCACGACGACAGAGGAGGCCCAGCAGGGGGCACAGATGCCAGTGTCTGGACCGCAGCTCAACTTCCTGGTGCCCGTAGGCCCGGCCTGGGAATACTGCCGTTCACTGATGAGGAAACAGGCTCGGGGAGGTTGCAGGGAGGTCAGAGTCAGGGCAGTGGGATGCCCAGCTTGGCGGCAGCAAGTGCGAGCTCTGAGCACCAGGGCTCTGGCTTCAGTTGGCCTCCATCCCTGACTAGAAGCCCTTTAACCATGCATCTAAGGTAGAGTCAATATCCTGGGCCTCTTCAGCAGCAGGGACAGCCAGGCCCTCGGCCAGGGCTGTAGAACAAGGTGGTGGAGTCCAGGGTCCGTGTGGCACCTGAGCAGGCCGGACTGACGGTCTCCTTGCCCTGGGTAAGGTCCCAGGTGCCTTTTCTTAGCCCTACAGCCCCAAGGAGCCTATCGGTAGCCCCACCATCTCTTTCCCAGGGCCTCCTCGCAGGTCTTTAGGCCCTGGGCTGCAGAGTGAACAAAGGAGCCTACATCCTTGCTTCAGGGGTTTCCAGCAAAGAAGGGAGGAGACACAGCTTGGCACAGACTGCAGGAGGAGTCTGAGATTTGGGGTGAGGACCGCGGGAGGGGATGGGGGAAGAGACAGACTCCAGACGGCCCCTAGTCCAAGGGAGAGAGCAGAGGGGACTGAAAGCCCAACCCCGCAGGTCAGAGGATATCCTTTGAGGAAGGGAGGGAGGGGGCAGAACGGATGGCCCTGGGGGCAGCCAGGCCCAGCTCTGCTAGGACACTAGGATAGGTCTGGAGCTCTCGGGTTCAGCCCACAAACATTTATCGGGTTATCTGGAGTGCTTGTGAGGCACTTAGACCCTAGTGACTGTTTGGTAAACAAGATGTTTTTCTTAACCTGCGGATGTGACAGTTCTTCCTTGGCCCACCAGATATAGTCTGAGCACCTAGGGGAGACCTGTGTCTGGCTGGGGGACAATGGGGACAGGAACAATAAAACTCTGATTTCCCCAAGCTTGCCAGAACTAGTGAAGGGCAGGGAGACAGACAGGGCAACCACAGCATCATCAG
>NW_004524653.1:1357540-1366162 GCF_000260255.1 Octodon degus
GGCCCCCTACTCCATGTTCTTAAAGTGCTGGGACAACAGGCGTGTGCCATCACACCTGGCTCATGCACGCAATTTTCCTAAAGGCTTTCTTTGGCGTTTCACGTGCATTTATCACCAAGTGGCTCTCCTGACCACCTGCACTACCTTCAGCTGTAGCTCACCTTCAGTGTGTCCGTGGTCCCAGGGTAGAAAGGCATGGGGACAACTGTCCCCGTTTCTCAGTCACATGTATTTCTTTCTCAGCACTCTGCCTGTGCGCTGGATTAGCTTTCTGTTTGCTTTCAAGCATTCTCATAGAATATGGCCATTGTGTTTGGGTCCTGAACACATACAGAATTGGAGGGTGTGCTTGGAGTCTGACAAGGAGGCCATATGTCACCTTGTCTAACTATAGACACAACCACCCAGCTGGCACAGTGGTGCATGTCTGTAATCCCAGCACTCTGGGAAGCCGAGGCAGCAGGATTGCTAGTTTGAGCCCAGCCTGCACAATGTAGTGGTTTAGTGAGAACTTGTCTCAAAATTTTTCTTTTTTTTCTAAAAGGTCAGGGATGTAGCCCAGCTTCCAGGTCCTCGAAGGTCCAGGATGTCATGAGAGGGCCTCCCCTGTGAGGTGCTGTCTTGGGCATTCTTGAGGTTCCCTTTTCTGTGTGCTCTGCACTGGATTCAGCTCTGTTGTATGAGGTAAGCCAACTCTGCCTGTGCAGGCACCACCATGTTGCTTGTCACCTCCCAGCCCAGACTAACCTTCACGTGGACTTGAAGACCTATTCAACCTTCTCCACTTGCCAGTCGCAACCACAAACTCTTGCTGTAACTAGGTTGGTTCAGGGAATCAAACTCAGGACCTTGCACTTGCCAGGCAGGCATTGTGTCCGCTGAGCTATATACCCAGCTAGAATCCTACTCATGGGCAGATGGATCCCTTCCCAGGGATCTAAGATCTCTATTCTAATGGGTCGAGATTGGGTCACTAGCAGCACAAGAAGGGACAGCGACCAACCAACTAGCCCCTCGACACTGCGCCCTCAGGTTAGAAAAGCTAAAATTCCTGACAGGTGACCTGCGGGAAGGCCATGAGGGCATACGGACCCTAAATGACTCAGGCACCTGAGGTTCTGGCCTGAGGTTCCTCCTGGCTGTACGCGCTCCGGGCACAGGTGTGGCGGGCTCCAGGCTCTCAGCCTGGAGGGGGATGGAGCCGCACCAGGTTAGGGTGATTAATTTTCAGGTACATATTTGTGCCTCAGGAATCCTTCCTACAGATTAAAAAGGAATCGCTGGCGCACGTATTGATTGCTGTTTGGTACTGGGATCGATCGGCGAATTATCGGATCGCCCAACCGGCAGGCCTCTGGTACACCTTCTCCGGCCCAAGCGAGATCGACGTGCGTGTCCAACGTGCGCACATCTGGTAAGCCAAGCAGCGAGCCCAAGCTGTGAGGCGCAGGGTCCAAGCCCTCCCCCACCGCCGAGCTGAGCCAGAGCGGAGGAAGCCCCGGAGCTCCTTCAGCTCTCTTCTGGCTGATACGTGGGCAGAGGCATGTGCAGGCCTTTTCTTCATTGCTAAGTTTATTTATTTTCCACCAGGCATGGTCATGCAAGCCTACAATCCCAGGCCTCAGGAGGGAGAGGCAGGAGGGTTGCCGTGTGCTTAAGGCTGGTCTAAACTACATAGTGAGACCCTGTCTCAAAAAAAAAAAAAAAAAAAGTGATTGTTCCATTTATCATCTGTATCTTGTTCTAGAATACGAGCCTGGGGACAGGAGGACCCTGGGTGTCCCCAGAGGCCTGGATGATGCGTGCTGCTGGGGGGTGGAGCTCGCTCTTGGTGGGCGGAAGGACGGGAGGAAATGTTGGCCTGCCAGCACGCCTCAGATGGATTTCGGGGCGCTGGGAGGAGGAGGGGGTGGGGAGGCGCGGGCGACGTGGGACGCGGCTGACTGTGCCATTCTGGGAGCACAGATGGCTGCCTCACTCTGTGGCCACCCCTGGGCTTTCTCCAGGCTGGTACGGCCTAAACTCCTCCTTCAGCGAGGCTGGGGCTGCGCCTGGAATGTTTCTTTTGTAGAAAGGCGGTTTGGTGGACGCCATGTGTAGACCTTGGTTGGAGCACAGCCTCTGAAGATGGAAATGCCTTGTGTGCCAAATTTTCTCCTTCTTCCTCCACACTTCCATCCTGCCTTTGTTCCTCTTCTCCTTTTTATCGTTATCCTTCCTTTTCTTCTCACCTCCCCAGTTTTTTGTTTGTTTTGTATTTCCATTTGCCACATGTTTTAAAGCTTCTCAGGCCCGGTGTGGTGACACATGCCTATAATCCCAACATTGGGGGAGGCTGAGACAGGAAGATCGCTGTGAGTTCCTGGACTAGCTATTGAGTTCAAGATCAGCCTGGACTACAAAGCTAGCCCCTGTCTCAAAGAACTAAAACAAAAGAAAAGACCTTCTCAGGTCTTCCTCTGGCCTGATCTAACAATACAAAATTAGAAAAGGAAGAGGTTGTTTGGTGGTAAGAACTTATTATTAACCTCTGTTGGGAGTGGCAGTCACGGGGCTAGCTGGGTAGAACTTGGTAGATGGGTATTCCAGAGAGATCCACACCGATGTGTTCCTGGTGCCAGCCGGGAGGTGTTCTAAGACCCTGGGGGGAGTTGCTCCAGGGGGCAGTGGGCCACTCTATAGTTCTTTCTACTTTTGCAAGTGGGGGGACTGTCTAGAGTAATAATAAAAAGGGAAATGGAACTAAAAGGGGTGCTTGATTTTCAAAGGAGAAGAGGAGGTTCAGATGATCAATAGCTTCCAGTCTTATTCTAATTAGCATCATTATTGTTGAAAAGGCCGGTGACCAAGGCTTGTGTCTACACAGGAAGTGGAGGAGGTCTTGCTGCCTCAGATCCTGATGGCTTCCCTCGGTCACTTGCCCCCCTTCACCCCTCAGTGCCCACCCTCCCTTCCCCTCACATTTTTACTTTGAGACAGAATCTTGCTGAAGTGCTAATCTGCCGTGGCTTAGGGTTCAGACCTGGAGCCCTCCTGCCTCAGCCTCCCAGAGCGCTGGGATTCCAGGCCAGGGTACCGCGGCCCTTCCTTTCTCCGGGCCTTTTCTTTGAGCCTTTTTGGGTGGAGGGGTGGTTTCATTCCTTTCTCCACCTGTGGCCACACCCTTGCGAAGCCACCCAACTTTACTGCAGCGAAGTCCAGCCATTAACATCTTCTCTTCACAACAAATACCCGCAAAGCAACCGTCCCAGATCTGGGAAACCACTGTTTATGGTGCCTCCCTGGAAGGGGGAGGCCGAGTGGGTGCAGACTGGGACGGCCTTTTCCCACCTTCTAACTTCCAGGTGGCCTTTGGTGGTGATGCCAGGTTTTTATGGTCTCAGTGCCCTGGTGTGCGCAGAGATTTTGGTTGCAAAATACACTTGTGCGTGTACAAATGGAACACGCATGCCTGTCCCTCTCTGACCTCTCCCGGGAGCCAGCTTGGCTGCGCGGGGCGGAGGCCATTTCCGCATTGCAGCCCTCCGGGACTCCGAGGCCCGAGCTTTGTTCCCGGAAGTCCCGAGGTCCCCGAGCCTGAAGTCCTGGCCCGCGCGCTTCCCGCACACAGCTCTTCTGAGGATTTTGCTCTCTGCTCAACCCCTCTCCACAGGAATCTGCCTCCGTCGAACAACAGTCTGGCCCTCCTCCGCGTTATTATTTAGTCCCAAATCTCCTTTTTTTTTTTTTTTAGCCTTCCTCCACACCTTTACAACAGTAGAGTTGAGAAATGAAAGTTGTTAGTATTTACAGTGGTTTTGTCATAAGGATACATGGTGGAAGGATTCAGTGAGCTACTAGTTTATTGCGCCTGGAGTCCAGGATCCGCCTGGCCACTGCACCGCGTGGTAAAGTGCACAGCCCACGCCTCAGGCCTCACCAGAACTTGGCTCCCTTCCCCCCACCCAGGCTGCACCCGATTTTCACTCTTTTTTTTTTTTTTTTTTTTTTTTGAGACAGAGTCTCGCTGTGCAGTTCAGGCTGGCCTTGAGCTCACTTTATAGACCAGGCTGGTCTCAAACTTACAGCGATGCTCCTGCCTCAGCCTCCTGAATACCGGGACTACAGGTGTGCACCACCACACCTGGCTGTTCTAGATCATTTTTTTAACATCTGCGAAATCACTCGCCTTATGGGGTTTGTTTTTAACCTTATGGGGTTTCAATTGATCAACGAATGTAAAAAATAATTTTGAGGTAGAAGACCAACCTTTCCAGGCTTCATTGTTTTAGCTACTCAGAAAATATTCCAGAAGCATCTGGAAACGTCGTCTCTACCCACTGGCAGCCTAGTGTGGTGAGAGAAGAGAAGCCCCCCCGGGGACCCTGACCAGCCGCTCCGAGGCAGATGGCCCAGCAGCCCTGGCACACAAGCCGCCTTCCCAGACCCCACTGTGGGGCAGATCCCTTTCCACATCCCGGTCCCACCGATTGTTATCACAGTCCAGATAAGGGCGGCCAGAATGGTGACCGGCTTCTACTCACAGGCTCCTGGTTACTCAGAGGCACAAGATCGTTGCACCTATGCAGATAACTGGTACAAAGACACCTGGGAGAAACAAGCCTGTCCCTGAAGAAAAGCCCCAGCACTGCACTCAGAGCGAGCCTGCACTCGCCGCCTGCCTTCCCGCCCGGTGACAGCCCCTGGCACTGGCCCACGCAGGGCCCTGGGCTGAGGATTCCTGAGCTGACACACAGCCTACTGAGCCCCTACTAAGCGCTGTCGGGGTTCCGAGCAAGGAGCACCAGACCCAGCTTCTGTTCCCTGGATGTGACAGGAGTCATCGAGGGTGCCCAGCCCCGAGTGTATGCAGGCGTGGGAAGGAGGGAAGTCACAGTGTCCCCTCGGCGAGCACCCCAGCCGAGAAGCCTTTGGCCAGTCCGGCTCTGGATGGAAGCTGTACTGAACCTCACTTCTTGCATCTGTAGCATGACGGATCTCAAGGCTCTGTGCCGTGCTACTCCCAAAGGTGCGCCTTTTCCTATAAGGGACAGGAGCCTAGGAAACCCGGGATGCCCCAGAGGTTACAGAGTGACCAAAAGCTTATAACTGATGGCCGGACCCCAGGCTGGGCACGGCTGGGCACAGCTCCTATCCAATGCAGGCCCCTCAGCTCCCTAACCTTGGTGATCCAGGTATTTACCTCTGGGAAGCAGGGTCAGACGTAGAGGGAAGCAACCCAGGCAGGACTCATCATCAAGCTATGTCCTTTTGATAACAATGTTGATGGAAAGACAGTAACGGAGCTGGGCTTGGTTCAGACATGCAAGCCGTAGTCCTAGCTGCTTAGAAGGATCACAGGTTCAGGGCCAGCCTGGACCACATAGCAGTATTCTGTCTCAAAACAGAGCAAAACAAAACAAAAAAGGAAGAGGGCATCTGGGGCTGTAGCTCCCATTCCTAAGGCTTTATCCCTAGCTCTGAAAAGCAAAAACAAAAGTTAATTAGTTAATTAAAGTTAAAAAGGCTGGGCATCCCACTAGGTAGTGTGCCTGGGTCAATCCCCCACACCAGGGAAAAGAAAGGGAGGGGTGTCTGGTAGTGGTACAAGGGAAATGGGAAAATCTAATGAAATTGAATGAGGAATTTTGTTATATAGATGGTGGGCTTGGTAAACAGTCACAGGTATCCTCTCGTATTGGTAGGGGGAAGATAAAGTATCACCATGCCACAAGGAGAAGCATTCGGAGGCAGCCTAACTCCCTTTTCTTGCGAAAGAGTGCAAAGACAGCAAAAAGCTAATGCCACGGAGTGAGGGTTTTTTTTTTTTGCTGAACTAGGGATTGAACTCAGGCCCTTGTGCTTGCCAGGGAAGCACTTATTCCACTGAGCCCCAAAGTGAATGTTTTTCACAAGCAATTTGACAAGTTTTGCCACAAACATGACTTTTACACCAAAAGAAAAGGGTTGATGAAATGTACTGCGTAACAATTACAAATGTGGACGAAATAAGAGACTGTCCGCCTGTGTTTCCCTGCTGGGATTACAAGGTGTCACCTGGGACGGACAGAACTTGGGGTTGTCCCTTCTGTGCACAGCTTTTGTTGTTTTTGAGAAGAGGCCTCAGTAGGTGACGCAGGCCTCCTCAGCTGGCGACCTGCTTCAGCCTCCCGAGTGCTGCAGTCACAGGCATTCGCATCCATGCCCGGAGCTCTGGGCAGAATTGTAATTTTCTGTCCTTTGTAGGGATCCAGAAGTAATAGGTAGGTACAAAGTTCACATCAAGCCCGATGTGGTGGCTCCAGCCTGTAACCTTATACTCTGGAGGTTATGACAGAAAGATTGTGAGTTCAAGGCCAGCCTGGGCAATTTAGCAAGACCCTATCTCAAAAACATGATAAATAAAAATATATATATAAGCCCTCAGTATCTGTGTTAGCTGTGCTGGCTGCGCAGCCTGTCTCCTCTGGGGTCTATCGGGACCCTCCCATCTGCAGGACACAGAAAGGCGGCCTGAACTGGCCACCGGCTGGGACTTCACTACAGGGTCCCCTCTCCTCGCAGGATGGGACAGTGCGAAGTTGCCCGCTCCTTCCACTTCACAGGTTCTGTGGTCTACGCCCAGGACACCCGCTAACCTTCAGCTCCCAGGCCGGCAACTTGCAGATGCTGATTCCCTCTGAGAACGACAATGGGAGACAACAGTCCAGGAAAGAGCTCACCGTCCTGTGCACAGCTCCTCCCGGCGGCGCCTGCTCAGAGGGAGCCTTTCCACCTTGGCGGCTCCCTCCCCACTCGAGAGCTCTGGTTCTCAGATCTGGCTTTCCACCTGCAGCTGTGGCAGCCCCAACAACATTGGAGATGCGGAGCCCAGAATCCAGGGTCCCACCCAGAGCTTCCGAGCCAGAAAGCAAGCAGGCAAGCCACACCGTCCCCCGACCAACCCCACCTCTCTGCTGCTGCCCACCGGGCGTAGTGGCCTTTGGAATCTAAGCTGCCTGCTTTTGCTTTTTTTCTAGTCCAGTGTAGCCGTGAGCCGCAAGTCGTGTGCCCTTACTGACCCTGTTATCTGAGATGAGCGCACAGTAGGTGCTCAGAAGCTACTGGAGCAGGGTGTGATGGCACTTGCCTGCAGTCCCAGCACGTGGGAGGCAGGGGCAGGAGGCTAGCTAGGAGGCTGAGGCCAGTCTGGGCTACAAAGCGAGTTCAAGGCCACCCTGCACATAATAGTGAAATCCTGTCTCAAAAAGATTCAAAAAAGAAAAAAGAGCCGCCCAGAATAATTCCTTAAACAAATGCTGCCTTGCCACACTCCATGGTGTGTACCTAGAATCTCAGCTGCTGGAGAGGCTGAGGCAGGATAGGCCCAAATTCAAGGCCAGCCCGGGAATCTTAGCAAGTGAGACGCCGTCTGCCAAGAAAAGGCTGGGGATGTAACTGGGTGGTAGAGAGTTTGCCACAACTTTCTAAATACCTACAGTGCCATGGGAGGTGGCACATGCCTCTAATCCTAGCACTTGAGAGGCTGAGGCAGGAGGATTCCTGTGAGTTGGAGGCCAGCCTAAACTGCAGAGTGAAACCCTGTCTCCAAAACAAACAAACAACAACAACAAAAGTTCTACCGTATACTAAGGAAGTTTCCACACCTACATGGTGGGCAGAAGCCAAGCTTGTGGCTGGGGTAGGAAAATGGGCTGGCTATGGAGTGACAGGATGCATACACCTATGCTGATGTATTTGCATTGTGTGTAATAAGTTATTAATTAATTAATTAATTTATTTATTTATTTATTTTGGCAGAACCAGGGATTGAACTCAGGCCCTTATGCTTGCCAGGCAAATGCTTATTCTACTGAGCCATCTCCCCGGTCCCCAAAATACTTATTTTTTAAAAATTATGAACAAATGTATGCATGACCCCAGCAAACAAACAGGAGCAGAGGACAGTCAGAAGCACACAGCGAATGATTTACCTCCTGATAGACAGACATTTTTTAAAGTTTTTGAAGTGTCTGGTTAATGATTAACTTGCAAAAAACAAAAAGCCTAAGAACCTGGCCCTGCTCTTGTACAAGGAATGCCCCACTCGGGGCCAGCGGTCCCATGGCCCGGGGCCCCTTTTGCAGGGTTCTCGGAGCTTGGTGGAGCAGGCACGCTTGGATCAGGACTGCGGGTCCACAGAGCTCAGCGTCCCCTGTGGAGTTTCACTAAGGACAGATAAGCTCCGGGGCTTGGTCAGAGACAAAACATACCCAAAGCCCGCATGGGACACCACTGCCTGGGGTCTTCTCAGTACCCCGAGGTCGGCACTGCCGCACCCAGGGCAACCATCCCTGGACTGTGTGTCCAGCAGGCTCTCCTGGGCCGGCCCCAGGCGCTCACCCTTGGGCCGTGGCCTGCAGTGGTTCCCGGGTTCTCTGTGTTGCTTTCCATGCACAGATGGCTTCAAGGCCCCCTGGAAGGCAGCCTCAGCTGGCAAGAAGCGCTCTGCCAGAGTGACCCCCAGGACCAGGGCATCCCCAAGGGTGAACCAGCAGGGGACGGCACAGATGCTGCCAACGGTCAGGCACTGGGCACTGTTGCTAGGAGGAGACGGGCTCCGGGAGGGAGGGAGGGAGGAGAGCGCTCTCCACCGGGGCCTCT
>NW_004524653.1:1367832-1369372 GCF_000260255.1 Octodon degus
GTCTTCATAGACATACGTGTCTTAAGAGTTTCACCTACTTGTCTTCCAGCAGATTAAATGGTTCTGTCTTACTATTTAGATCTCTGTTCCATTTTGATCATATCTATGCTCAATCTGGGGCATGTGGAAAGCCAGTCCTCCCAGCACCGCATGTTGAGGAGGCTGCCTTTCCTCCAGCGCAAGTATGCGGCCCCTTCGTCAAAGATAAGGTGGCAGAGTGTGCCTGAGGTCGCTTCTGACCCTCTGTTCTGTTCTTGGCCCGCAGGTCTGGTTGGTTGGTTGGTTTGCTTTGCTGGTACCATGCTGTTTTTATCATAGTAGCTTTGTCGCATGACTTGAAGCCAAGGATTGTGGTGCCCACTGCCTTGCCGTTTGTTGTCCAGGACTGCTTTTGCTATTCTACGTCTCTTCTCTTGTTTTGTTGGCCTATTGATTGGGATTGCATTAAATCTGTGTAACAGTTTTCTTTCTTTCTTTTTCTTTTTCTTTATTTTTGTATTTTAGTACAGGGTCTACAGGGTCTCACTACACAGACTGGACTGGTAGTGATCCTCCTGTTTTTCAGCCTCCCAAGTGTTGGGACTACAGGCGCGTACCACCACACCCAGTCTCCACCGCTGTCCCAGCGTGCCCCAGGGGCGGGGCCGGCACTGCATGCCGGGGATCAAACCCCGGCCACTGTGTCTGCCTAAGCAGGTGCTTTATTTTATTTATTATGATTACTTTTTTTGTATTTTAAGGAAGGATCTACGGGGTGTTCAGGGTCTTACTAATAGATCAGACTAATGATCCGCCTGTTTACAGCCTCCCAAGAGCTGGGGTTACAGGTGCGCACCACCATGCCCAGTCTCAATTGCCAGCACTGCAGGCCCGGGGATCGAACCCCCAGCCCACTTTAATCTGCTGAGCTATTTGGGCAGCCCTTCAGGCGCTTTAGTTTCAAATGTGGAGTTCTTTCTCTTCGTTGCTCAGGTTGATCTCTAGGTCCTTTCCTCTTATTCCTTTTATTTCTCTTACCTGATTGCTCTGTCCAGCATTTCCAGAACTGCACTGAACAGGAAAGTTGACCGTGGATGCCCTCTCTTGCTCCTGACTTCAGGGGGAAGGCAGTCAGCCTTTCTCCTGTTTGTGTGATAGCTTTTTTTTTTTTGTGGAACCAGGGATTGAACTCAGACCCTTGCACTTGCCAGGCAAGCGCTTATTCTGCTGAGCCACCTCCCCAGCCCCCATGTGATGGCTTTTATCAAGGTAAGATGCAGACTCTTCCTGCCTGTTTCCTTCAGGGTTTTTGTCATGAGCGGATGTTGGCTTTTTCTGCAGTTATTGAGATCCTCAAGTGGTTTAGGTCCTGTTTCTGTGCGTGGGATGTGTTACAGTTACTGATTTGTGTACGCTGAACCGTCCCTGCACAGCTGGGACAAAAGCCTGGTCTCCGTGTGTAGGCTTTTGATGATTTGCTGCATTCCATTCTGTTTGCCGGGCTTATGTGGAGATTGGTTTTCTTCTTTTATTCTTTTTGGTCTTTTTGAGACAGTGTCTC
>NW_004524653.1:1370482-1371593 GCF_000260255.1 Octodon degus
TTCTTTTTTGTTTTGTTTTGTTTTCTCAGAATTGTCTTTACAAAGTAACAAGATATCAAAGTCTGAAATTGGGGCTCCATTCGCCAGGTGTTATAGTGCTTGTCTTAACCCCGGCACTCAGAAGACTGAGGCAGGAGGATTTCTTTAAAGCCAAGGGCACCAGGGAATGTTTTAGATCAGCCTTAATTACACAGTGAGACCCTGGCTCAAAGTGAAATAAGATAAAGTAAAGCAAAATAAAATCCACACGCCAAGACAATCAACAAGTTTTAAAATAATAATGTCAGTTTCATGACTAATTTGTCTTTTATTGGTTTCCATTGAATTCAGAGATTTGTTGAAGAAAATCGAACTTTGGTAAATCTTCCTATTAGTTTTCCAGTAAAGCAGTGTGATTTCTCCATAAAATTCTACATCTTTTGTGGGGTCTGTACCTAATCTGTCACTACTTTGCACTGTACTTGGGACCTGAGCTGTAGTTTCAGCCCTTGGTAATTTTTAAAATTTCGAGACATGTTCTTGCTAAGTCCCTAAGTCGCCCAGGCTAGATTCCAACTTGCTGTCCTCCCACCTCAGCCTCCCGAGTAGCTGGGATGACATGCATGTCCTGCCATGTGGCAGATCCTGTCATTTAATTATGTAACATCTATTTAGTTGACTTTTCCATGTGTACAGAAATTCTTTTTTTTTTTGGCGAACCAGGGATTGAACTCAAGCACTTATTCTACTGAGCCATCTCCCCGCCCCCCAGAAACTCTAATGATCTTAATTTTTATTTTATTTTTTATGTCATATGTGGTGACCACCTTCAGCACCCGGTTTGCATCTGTACCTGATGTATCTCGTCTCCTCTTTTTTCCCCAGCGCCCCCCTGGAACCCCCTCTCCCCCTCTTCAGCTACAAAAGTTTTGTTTCCATTTTCTCCTTCCATTGTCTCTTTTTCAAAAGCCCCTTTTGCTTTCCTTCCTCCCCTGCCTGTTCCCCTTTGAGCACATTTTTCCTACTTCCCAGTGCCCATCCTCCATCCTGCTCCTTACTTGGCCTGTGGGCTTCCTACACCACAGAAACAATGTGATGTTTAAACTTGTGTAGATGATTTATTTATATTATT
>NW_004524653.1:1373222-1375854 GCF_000260255.1 Octodon degus
CAGCATTCAGGAGGCTGAAGCAGGAGGATCTCTGAGAGTTCCAGGCCAGCCTGCACTACAAAGTGAGATCCTGTCTCAAGTAGACAAAAAAGAATAAAAGAATGGTTTTATAGCTTGGTAGTCCGACTGCTCTCATAGAAAGAATCTGATGATTGGTTTAACTCTGAATGTGTGGGGAACATTATTAAATATCTTTTCCCCATCCACTAATATGATCAAGGAGTCTACAAAAACTAGTTGAAAAAATTCATAGGATTTGTTTATTTTTACTGTTTATTGGTACATGTTAGACCCGCATAAGGATCACATTCATCCTGGGGGACTTTGTACCAAACACTGTAGATCTTGATTCCTCTTTTTTCCCCATTCCCCTCCTTCTGTTTTCATTTTCAAAACAAGCCAAGGGATCAGGTATCGTTTTCCTCATCCGGAACTTGAGTGGTCAAGGCACGAGCCTTCCCAGGGGCGTCCAGGAAGCAGCCACCGTTGTGAGCAGGAAGACGGGGCTCTGCCCGGCCAGGGCTCTGGTCTTGCTGTTGCTGTGAATGTCAGTGTCCTGTGGACCCCGGCTGCACCCAGTGTGTGCAGGGTGGAGAGCACAGCAGGACAGAGCCGCGGGCGCCCAAGAGGCTGGCTCCTCAGGTCAAAACTCAGCTCAGATTTGCACTGCTGGTTCCTGACAGAGTGGGCTCCAGCACCATCAGGGGAGGGACCTGGATGTCACCACCATCGGATAGTGGGCAAACCTAGCCTCAGAATTGGTGGTACTGCTGGGCATGGTGGTGTTTGCCTGAAATCCCAGCACATAGCAAGACCTCATCTAACAAAACCCTTCAAAAACCAAAAGAACACACAGAGAAAAGAACCAGAAGCACCATCTGCCACAACCAGCCTGCTCAGGAGGGGCCCACAGAGCAAACAGCGGCATCCAGGCTTTGAGAGAGGCGCGTTGCAGGTGAAACACAAGCTGTTGAGTTAAATTTGAATTTCTGACAAATAACAGGTAGGTTAAGTAGGCTAAATAAATATTGCATGGGGCTCTCTTGTATACACATGTGCACATGCACACACATATATGTTATTTATCTGAAAATCAAAATACTGCATTGTATTTTATTTGCTGAAGCTGGTGACCCTATGTATGAAGAGAATCCTGGACGAAAATGTTTCACCTGGAAGAATTAAAAGGCTTTAAGAACACTGAGATTCCATTTTACTGCAGAAAGAATGGCTATTATTATGAAATCAAATAAAAACCAATGCGGGCCAAGCTTTGGGGTGGGGAGAAACCCTTCCACATCATTGGTGGGAGTGTAAACTAGCTCAATCGCCATAGAAATCAGCATGGAAATTCCTAAAAAAAAAAAAGAAAGAAAAAAAGAAAGAAACCTAAAAATAGGAATTCCAGTAAATGCAACCATTCCCCTTCTAGGTATCTTCCTGGAAAAGTTCAAGACATCATATTACAGCGATACGTGCATTCTTGGGTTTCAAGCAGCATGATGCACAAGAGCTAGATCTTGGAAGTGGTCTGTCTGTCTATCAGCTGATGCATGGATTTTAAAGATGTGGTGTTTATAGGCAGAGGAGTACTACTGTGCCATAAAGAAGGATAAAATTCAGTCATTTGTGGCAAACTGGACACACCTGGAGGCCCTAATGTTCCGTGAGATAAATCAGACACGTGGGTTTAAATATCACATGGTTTTTCTTCTATGAGAAACCCAAATATAAATAAAGAGCAAAACAACAGTTACTAGGAAATAGGGAGAGAGAGATTTTGCAAAAGGGGAAGGAAGCCTAGAGATGGAGGCAGTGGGGGGGGTAGGAGAAGACGAAGAGAGCTGAGACACAACGTGTGCGTCCTCCTCTGGGAGTGTCATCGTTGTGTACCACATATATGCACTAATAAAAATATTTTTTAAAAGAATAAAAAGGCTTCAAGCCTGAATCCCTGGGAGCACATGACAGACGTCCTCAGGGAGATGACAGTATCATGTGGCACATTCCAGAGACCTGCTGACCAGGCCAAGGCAGGGGACGGCCCAGATCCCTGAGATTAGGGGAACAGAGCCAGCGGGCACAGCGCATCGCTGCTTGCTCGAAATTCCTCCTCAGCCGCATGTGGGCGGGCGGGGGAAGCCAACCCACTCTGCGCACAAATGTCCATGGTATGTTCTACAGGTTCAAGGAGGCCTGAGGACCAGCGATGGCGAAGGGACATGCATTTTTGTTGTTATTGTTTTAATCTTAATTGGTACGAGTTTTTCAGTAGGCGATGGAGATATTTCTCCTGGGGACTTGGTACTGCACATAATCCCTCTTCTGTCCCGTGCCGACCCTGCTTTTCTGTCCCTCCTCTGTCTCTATCACCATTCATTAGCTGCTCAGGGATCCTGTCAGCTTGACCAAGCCCTCCAGAACCAGTGTGGGGGGTGAAGGGCGCCAGGGCCAACCACCTGCTTTGGATTTTCTATCTTTTCACTCTTACGTGCGCTTGCCTTAGACTGTGAACATGCCTTGCTTTTATAGTTCAAGACCACTTATTCAGTAGAATAAGCACTTTCTTGGCAAGTGCAAGGGTGTAAGTTCAATTCCTGGTTCCGCCCCCCCAAAAAGGAAAAAGGGGCTA
>NW_004524653.1:1375954-1379252 GCF_000260255.1 Octodon degus
AAAAAAAAAAAAAAAAAAAAAAGAGAGACCACTTATTGCCGGGTATGGTGGGACCTATCTGCAACTTTAGCTCCTCTGAGAGGTTGAAGCAGGAGGCTCACAGTTTCCAGACCAGTCTGGGCAATGTAGGATGGACCCATACCAAAAGAAAATAAATTGCGCTGGGGGCAGGATATACCTCAGCACTCCCCGAGTTCAACAGTCTCCACCAGCAAATTCAACACATAAACAAATCTAAGTATATCCATGAAAGTAAGACACGAAGGCCCTCTGCTGCGTGCCTGGCTCTGTCCCCCCATTCGGGAGGGCTCCTGTTCACCTCATTCCCCGAGGGTCTCCCTATGGGACAGGCCCTCCCTTCAGCCACAGCCTGGGACCAGGTCAGGGCTAATGGGTGCTGTGTAGACCCCTCAGCCTAAGCCTGGACACCCTCTAGAGTCCAGGCCACACGAGGGAAAAGGCTGCTCCCCTGCAGGTGCTGGCCCCAGGGGCATTTCCCAGTGATCTCTGGGGCTCAGGACACCAGCCACACTGAGGACAGGGCAGGGGCTGGCACCCGCTCTCCCAGATCCCAGATCAACCTGAAAGAGGAACCTCAACAGAAAGAGGCTGGGATTTTTAATATTATTTTTTCAGGAGAAAGAGGATGCTATTTAGGGTACCACTTGGGGTGCATCTGCGACATGGGACATGAAGATACCCAGTGTCATTGGCTGGTGTGACAGAGAATGATGCGGTAGACACAATCCTGAAGCATGGGGCTGGGGGCTGAGGACAAGGGCATCGGCCGCCGCTGGTACAGCCCTTGGTGTCTCTGTGGGTAAGTGACAGGCATGGAGCCGAAACACTGCTAAGAAAAAGCCAGAGAAAGAGGAAAAGGCCCAGAGGGGTGTGATGTGCATCTATTAGGATGGATATGATCAAAGAAAGAAAGAAACAGCCATTCAGGAAGTGGAGAACTAGAACCTGAGTGGTGTCTGTTGGCAGGAACGTACAACCCGCACAACTGCTGTACAGCTTGGAGAGGGGCACAGTAACTGCTTGGCAAGCGTGAGGTCCTGAGTTCGAGGCTCCCAAGAGATAAACAGAACGTTTCTGTACAGCCTGAAATTATTTTCCTAGGTGCATATTAAAAACAAACACAAGATGCTCCAGTGAAAACTAGAGCCAGGAGTGGTGGGGCACACCTATGAGCCTAGCACTCGGGAGGCTGAGGCAGGAGGGTTGCCATGATTTTGAGGTCCGTGACCTTGGGCAAGACCCTGCTTGGAAAGCAAAAACCAGAGAACTTGAATACAAATATTCATAGCAGTGCTATGTGCCACATGCAAAGGCTGGAAACAGCCAGGTGATGATCAACACATGGGTAAAGAAGCCAGGGAGGGGCCGGGGAGATGGCTCAGTGGAATAAGCGTTTCCCTGGCAAGCGCAAGGGCCTGAGTTCAATCCCCAGTTCCGCCCCCCCCCAAAAAAAAAAGAAAAAGAAAAAGAAAAAAAGAAGCCAGGGAATAAGAGTTAACCATGAGTAGGGTGTGGTAGCGCCTGCCCGTGAGCCCAGCACTGGACAGGCTGAGGCAGGAGGATTGCTGAGAGTTTCACGCCAGCCTGGACCGCACAGTGAGTTCAATACCAGCCTGGACCACGGAATGAGCCCTGTCTGAAGCCAAACCAAAATGATTTTTTTTTTTTTTTAAAACTGGGGATTGAACTTAGCCCTTGTGCCTGCCAAGCAAGTGCTTATTTTACTGAGCTATCTCCCCAGCCCCCACCAAAACAATTTAAACATGAAAAGAAATGTAGTGCTCTGTGGAATAGTGGTGCAGGCGCTTAATCCTAGCTATTCTGGAGGCCAAGTTGGGGTCCCAAGGTCAAGCTGGGAAACTTAGATCCTGTCACTACAAAAACTTTCATGGAGGGCTGAGGGTGTAGCTCAGTGGCAGAACACACCTGCATTCAATCCTCAGTACTGAAAAAAGAAAAAGGAATGTAGCGCGGCAGCCTGGGACAATAATGCCGGGCCTCAAAAGTACATACTCAGAAGGAAGTGGTCACGAAAGAGCTCGGAGGAATTAAGACAGTGCAGGGGCCAGGGAGATAGCTCAGGACAATAGGCGCTTGCCTGGCAAGTGCAGGGTCCCGAGTTCAATCCCTGGTACCGCAAAAAAAAAAAAAAAAGACAGCACGCCCCTGAGAAATCTCTGGAATGGTCAAATTCTGTGACTCTGTAATGGATACCATGTTGCTTTTAGGGGTGCTAAAATGTTTGGGAGCTAGGTAGAGGGTGGTTCATCACATTGGGCTTTTTGTATCTGGAAACAAAGCAGAGCCTTCGTGCTGAGCTACACCCCAATTATTCTTAGTTTGTTTTTGTTTTTGTTTTTTTAGACAGGTTCTCACTAACTCGCCTGAAGTGTACTCAAGGTCCCCATGCCCCCCTCCACTGCTACAGCGCCGGGATGGCAGGCATGTGCAGCCGTGCCCGGGGGGCACAGCACCCGGGTGGGCCCCAAATGCTCCCGCGCGTGCACCTTCCGGGGTCAAGCTTCTTTTATCACATGAGAATTATAGTTTAATTTTTTTAAGTATGACCAAATTTATGCCAATTTTTAAAACCGCCAAACAATATCAGTACCTCCACAGGAAATAAAGAATAAAAACATAAAAGGACAAGAAAAACTCCAATTCCCA
This sequence comes from Octodon degus, assembly GCF_000260255.1. Classification (NCBI taxonomy): domain Eukaryota; kingdom Metazoa; phylum Chordata; class Mammalia; order Rodentia; family Octodontidae; genus Octodon; species Octodon degus. The sequence continues at coordinate 1,378,643 of NW_004524653.1, forward strand.
AAGAGTTTCCATGCACGAGACCAGGGCGGCATCAGGTGTGGGAAAGCCCCGGGTTCGCCCTTTCCAGAGCCGGGTGCTGAACGGCCCAGGGGCCCAGGGCCCTTTTCTCCTCCGGCTTCCAGCTTTTAGCCTTTCACCTTTGAGCTTTCAGACACCATAGAGAGCTGCTGATTCGCTGTGTCCAAATTTAGGTTTTTTTTCTGTTTGTCAGCGACATGTGTGGGCTTCTCTTTCCGGTTTTAGTCGCACAGCCCTTGCCATGTTTGTTGTCTGCTGCTGTTTTACGTTAACTTCTTTGCCACAGCTGTCCTGTCTTTGAGACCGAAGAATGAAGTGTCATTTTATTTTTTGTTGGTACCGGGAATCGAACTCAGGACTTTGCGTTTGGCATGCAGGCGCTGTGTAGCTGAGCTATCTTCCCGGCCCGGAAGTGTCACTTTTGAAAAATATGTTTAGCTCAAGCCATTTTTCTTTCTATCTTTAGTCTTTGGGGTGCTGAGGATGGAACCGCGAGCCTAGAGCCCTAATGGGGAGCTACACCCACCCCAGCCCAAGCGTCACGTTGTGAACAGCCAACCCCTTCTCCACTGCTGTGAGCTGACAGTGTTTG
>NW_004524653.1:1379718-1386689 GCF_000260255.1 Octodon degus
TCTCAAAATAAAAATAAAAAAAAAAAAAGATCTCACCAGGACTGTGCAGTCAACTGCAGCCACCTGCCTCATTGGGGAACGGTACCCATGCACCAGCCCTGGGATTCAGCCCACCTTCGCCACGAGTCATTTCTTAATGGCTCAGTGCCTCAGTTTCCATTCACTCAACGTGGAAATGGCATTCGCAGCAGACCTCCTGAGACCCGCAGTGGAGTAACAGGTGCTGCCTTCCGCACTGGCCACCGGACCCATTGAGGCCCCTGAGGCCTGGAGCCCTCAGATGCACCCAGCTGTCCTTTTGCACTCAGGCGCTGCACTGAGCCAAACTGACCTACAGCCCAGCATTCCTGAGCGGCCACCGCCCTGAGAGGACCTAAGAGACCAAGAAGTCAGGCGTAGAGCAAGAGGCTGAGGACCAAGGCGATGACTGTCGGAGCCGGAGCACTGTTACAAGGCACTGGAGTGACAGGATTTGTAATTTTTTGTACCAGGGATTGAGACCTTGCACTTGCTGAGCAGGCATTTATGCTTCTGAGCTGTATCCCTGGCCGTTGTTTTTTTGTTTGTTTGTTTGTTTTTGTTTTTTGTCTTTTTTTGGGCGGTACTGGGGATTGAACTCAGGTCCGTGAGCTTGCCAGGAAAGCACTTATTCTACTGAGCCATCTTCCCAGGCCCCCTGGAATGTTTTTGTCTTTTTTTTTTTAATTTCATTTATGTATTTGGTACAGTGTCTCACTGTGCAGGCCGGATTTGTAGTGATGCTCCTGCTTTTAACCCCTGCAGCTCTGGGATTACAGGTGTGCACCACCACACCTGAATCTCTCTCTCTCTCTCTCTCTCTCTCTCTCTCTCTCTCTCTCTCTCTCTCTCTCTCTCTCTCTCTCTCTCTCTCTCTCTTTTGGTCTTTGTCAGACAGATCTTGCCCTGCAGTTCAGGATGGACTTGAGCTCACTTTGTAGCCCAGGCCTTAAACTCACAGCCATTATCCTGCCTCAGCCTCCAGAGTACTGGGATTACAAGTGTGTATAACCATGCCCAGCTAAGGTTTGTAGGTTTGTTTATTGCCTACAATAAACAAACACACTTTTGGTTTTTGTGGGCTAACTCTCCCGCCTTCCACCACAGGGTAAGGGGTGCTGAAGGGCAGGGACTTTTTCCATAAGTTTGCTATTGATTGCTTCAGCTTAGCTCAGTCTCTGAACTTCATAGAACTGAAGGGCAACCTCCCTTTCAGGGGAGTGCAAAAGTAGAACATTCTAGAAATGGTCAGTTTTCTTTTAGAACCTCTTTCAATTACCTCATGATGGTTTGTTCATTTCTGGAAACTTCTCCATTTACTTGGATCTTGAAGGATTTTTTATTTTTTTATTTTTATTTATTTATTTTTATTTTTTTTTTTTGAGGGGGGAGGCCGCTCAGGATGCCTTCAGGGCAGGTCTGATTTGGCTTGAGGATGAGGGAATCAAACCACAGCATCCTGAGCCTGACTGCTTTGTTTCAGCAGGCATTTAAACACCTGAGCTAATGCCCAGGACCCCTTACTTGGATCTTGAAAAGAAGTTAAAAGACACAAGCAGAATAAGAATGGTGGGCTTCAGGCTTCTGGAAGTGGCAACTTAGTGACAGCTACATCTGCTGAAAGCTCCCAGAAAGTGTCTGGTGTCACTGGTGTCAAAGGATCCTCTGGGGTCTGGTGCTGAACAGGGCGTAAGTAGATTTTGCTGGCGAAGAGTGATGGGTTTCTACGGTGATTTCAGCCACGCTGGAGAGAGACTGTGTTGTCCTGCTTTAGGAATTGAATCTCCCAGGTGGAGGCTGTGACACCGTACTCCGGCCCACAATGACAGGATGGGCCCCAGGCCTTAGCACTCAGGGGGGCCAGGCTGTGAGAATTTGCTCCTTACTCCCCCAACCCCATGGGGAGGGGTCGGGATGAATTCGCAGACTTTCAGGGAGGAGAACCTTAGAGAAATGCTAATGGGCTGCTGCCGCTGCCTGCTTGGGCTACACAATCAGATCTAACCGCGAAGGCCTGAGCTATTAACGCCAGCATTTACTCACAATGGGATTGTATGCGTCCGAGGGGCTCCGCTTAAAGCTGTTACATTTTGCTCTACTTTGCTTTGATTCTGTATATGTGTTTTCTCAAAAGGCCCAAGGGTCCCATCGATGGGATGGGACCTTCCTCTCTCTGGAAATAGCCAGGAGGTCAACGATGGACACTTCCTGGCATTGTTCTCCTTGCTCCTCCGGCCTGGCGGGTCCTGGTCCCCCGCCCCCCGCAGCTCCCCGACCGTGCTGCTCACCCTGCCCCCCTCCGCCCCCGGTTCAGCCCAGCACCCTCCCAGAGCAGCATCTGTCCTGTGGGTGAATCCCAGCGCTGAGGTGGCTACCTTAGGTCTGTCCAGTTTTTCCTGCTTTCCTGAGATAAAAAGAGCCTCACTGTGCAGGCGGACACCTGTCTGCTCACACCTGCCCTGTCTCGTTTTGGGGAAGATGAGGTTCCTGGAATTGTAACCGCTGAGTCATGGGGTCTGCGCAGATTTCTCATCTTCTTTGGTTTTTGCTGGGGGAGGGGTATGGGGAGCCGAACCCGAACCCAAACCCAGGGCTTTTGCCTTGAGTGCGGTCTCCTGCCCTTTGGAGAAATTTTTGATGTTGAATCAGGGTCTGGCCAAGCTGCTGAAGTTTCCACGCTGGCTCCGGCTGGTGGTTCTGCTTCAGCTCTCTGGAGCCCGAGATTCCAGGTGTATGTGACCGTGCTTGGCTGGATGTCAAATCTTTTTTTTTTTTTTTTTTTTGCTCTAGTCAAGGGAGGGAAACTTTATTCAGGCCCCAAGGCTGCAGGCGTTGGGCAGGTGGTGCCCTTCTGGACGAGGGGCTGGCTGAGCTTTATTTGACCTTCTTCTTGGGGCGCAGGTTGTTGGTGTGGCCACACTTCTTCTTGCGGCAGTTGACAGCACGGGGGTGCAGGCGGCATAACACTCGCGGCAGATCATCTTGTCACAGCTGTACTTCTGGGCGAGCTGGCGCAGGGATGGCTCGATGATCCCACCTCGCAGGCGAAGCACCAGGCGCAGGGCGGACTCTTTTTGGATGTTGTAGTCAGAGAGGGTCCGCCCACCCTCCAGTTGTTTGCCGGCAAATATCAGACGCTGCTGGTCAGGGGGGATGCCCTCCGTGTCTTGGATTTTGGCTTTGACATTCTCGATGGTGTCACTGGGCTCAACCTCGAGGGTGATGGTCTTGCCCGTCAGGGTCTTCACAAAGATCTGCATGTCTGCGTCTGCCGCTCGGCCGCCTCGTTCTGGATGTCAAATCTTGTTCGAAACTCTCTTCATCACCTGGAAAGCTGAGGCAGGGGCATCACCGAGAGCTCCAGGCAAGCCTGGTCGCAAAGGAAGACCCTGTCTCCAAGGCAAAACTCTCTCGTAGAGGTTGAAGTTGTAACAGTAGGACTGTAACTGAACCTCCCTAAATATGTCCCTAGACTCTGGACAACTTCTTGGAAATGTAAGACCTCTGGAGGCGCCTAAGTGTTCCTTACATCCTACTAAGCCTGAGCTGGAGATGATATTTAATCAGGCCAAGAGATCTGATTGGGATGTGATAGCCTCCTGGGAGACAAGCTCAAGTATAGCAATCGCGGGGAATTCCTGTTTACCTCCGTGGCCAGGCTTCGGCCCACCCTATAAATCACCCTCAGGGGCCTGGACGGAGGAGGATATGGTTCCTTGTTTCTTGGCTTTGCCAGGCTATGGTTGACGAATGACCATTGAGCAGGGGGACAATGGCACATGCCCACTCCTCCAGCCTCCAGTGTTTGTGGGGCGACCTTTGGGACGACAGTGAAGAGGACGCGGGCCCTGCGGGATCAGGTTTCCTGGTACTGAGTGAAGGGCTGGTGGTAGTGACAGGGCCTCAGAGAAGCAGAGGGGCTGATGCCTACCATCCTAGCACACTGGGAGGAAGAGGCAGGAGCGTCCCAAGATTGAGTTGTTCAGTCTGGAGAATTTGGCAACTTAGTGATCCACCTGTCTCAAAGTAAAATAAAATAAAATAAAATAAAATAAAATAAAGGCTGGAGATGTAGCTGTAAGGCACTGGGTTTCATCCTCATTCACACACACACACACACACACACACACACACACACACACACAATGTCGAAGTACTCTAGGCAGAAGAAATGACGTGTTGCCTGGTATGCAGCTTTCTTTTAAAACAACATGGACCATAGAAGCTGGGGAGATAGCGCAGTTCAGTAAGTGCCTGCCTAGCAAGCACAAGGTCCTGAGTTCAATCCCCAGTACCCAAAAACAAACAAACATGGACCCTAATAACCACTCACATTTATATTCGCAGGCACAGCGCGTGTGTGGTGCTGGGACCGTGTCAGCCACGTGCTCTGCCCGAGCTCGTACGATATTTCCCTCCACGTTTGCAGTGTGCGACCTTCCGAGCTACGGGATGGCCTCACCCATCATTTCAAAGGTTTGATACCTTGTTTGGATTGAGAACATTCAAAACCCTCTCTTACCAGCAATGTTGGAATATATAATTAACTGTCAACCGCCGTTACCCACCTGTGCTATAAGAAATTAGAAGCTACTCCTTCCTTTTTTTAAAAAAGTTATTTATTTTATTTATTTATGTGTGTGTGGGGGGACAGCTCAGCCCGCCTGCGGGCGGGGCTGGCTGGCATGTGGTGCTGGGGGATTGAACCGCGGTCCATGTGCTTTGCTAAGCTTGTTCTAAGTAGGTGCTTTAGACCACTGAGCCATCTCACCAGCCCCTACTCCTTCTTTTTAAAAAAGAAGTTGCCACCCCTAAGCACTCGGCTGTGTCTGTCCCACCTCTCCTTCCTGCCCCACCTCCGATAACCACTGCACAACTTCTTTATTTTTTAATGCTATCAACTTTTTAACTTCCATATATATAAGTGAGAATGTGTGGCTTTTGTCTTTCCACGCCCGATTTACTTCACTTATCACAGAGTCCTCCCTATTGCCACAAATGACAGGATTTCATTCCTTTTTCATGGCCAAATAACATTCCACAAGGCTTACACACCATATTTGCTTTGTCCGCGCATACGCTGCTGGGCACCTAGATGAATTCCATGCCGTCTGTGTTATAAACCCTGCCGCAGTCAACTCACGGGCAGACGTCTCTTGATGCCCTGGTTTCCTTTCCCTTGGTTTCTATACCCAGCAGGAGGATTGCCAGATCCTCTGCAATTCTGTTTCTGTTTTTGGTTTAGATTTTGACACAGGGTCTCACTACGTAAGCCCATGCTGGTCTAGAACTCACAATCCTTCTGGCTTAGCCTCCAGAATACTGAGATTAGAGTTGTAGGTCACATTCCTGGCTATTTGCACTTTTTTTTTTTCTTAATTTTAGGGAAGGGTCCACAGGGTGTTCAAGGTCTCACTACTAGATCAGACTAGTAGTGATTTGCCAGTTTACAGCCTCCCAAGAGCCCATATATAAGACCATGCCTGATCTTGGACAGCCCACCTTGCTGGGTTCATCTCTCCCCAGGCGCCAGCCATGGCCCAGTCCTAACTGGTTTTCTGCCTTAAAGATCCACCATTGGGGCCGGGTAGATGGCTCAGTAGAATAAGCGCTTGCCTGGCAAGCGCAAGGGTCTGAGTTCAACCCCGGGTTCCACAAAAAAAAAAAAAAAAAAAAAGATCCACCATCACACAGCTCATCCAGTGCCCCGTAAGTACCGTTCCCTAATTTCTCCAAGGGGAATCTCTTGACAAGATGTCCTCCTTTGCTGCAGGAGGTCTAACGAACCCAGTTTTGCCTGATAAACGGGTTTTGCTGTGGAATTACGCCAGTGGAATTAAGGCCTAGGAAGGCATTAAAAATACTTTCAGTTATTATTCTGCAGAATAGACAAAGCTAAACGTGCTTGGCATGGTAGTGCTCACCGAGGGACGTCCACATCGAAACCCTACAACCAGTGCTTACCCTCTCCACCACAGGAGAAGGGGTTTTGCACGGGTGGCTGAGGCTTGTGAGGCAGGGAGAGTGTCCTCAAGGGGCCTTCCAGGGTCAAGGCGGGCATGCCAGAGAAAGACACAGAACGGTGCAAGCAGAGCTTGCTGGTGGCTTGGGATCCGGGTGAAAGGACAACGAGGCAGGCAAGGAAGGCAAGAGACTCCGGAAGATAGAAGGGCAAAGAGCTGGGTTTTCCTTAAGGCCTCCTAAAGGGGCGCAACCCTTTCTCTCCTTTTCTTCTCTCCCCCATTCCTCCCCATATCTTCCCCTCCTCCCCCTTTTCCTTTCCTCCTTTCTTTCTGGGCGGGGAGCAGAGCCCGAGTCCTCCAGATGCTAAGCGCATGCTCCACCACTGAGCTCCGCAGCTGTCACTGGGTGCAGCTCTGTCACCCCTGCTACTCCCAGGCTGGCTGGGTAGCAGGCTCGAGTGGATGGAGTAACTACTCGTACTCCTTCTGGTCACACAGAGAGGCGGAGCTATCACAGACGGACAGCAGCTGGGTCAGAAATGAAGGGGCTGGAAGCGCCTTGCTCCTTCTCCCTGAATCCAAGAAAGTTAGTAGGGTAACAAGACCAACCTCAGCCGCAGGAGTAACTTACCACTGGGCATGTGATTCACGGCTTGTGTGTGTGCAGTGGTGTGGGTGTGGGTGTGGGTGTGTGTGCACGCACAGATGCATGTGTGTGTTATGTGTGTGTGTGTCTAAAGCTGGGGGTTGAGCCAAGGCTTTACACAACCACTGTCCAAAGCTTCATTTTTCAACTCACACAACCCATTGTGTGTCCTGCAAAAGCATTATCAAAATTGCCCTGCGTCAAAAAAAAAAAAAAAAGTGCCCTGCGTCGTCGGGGTCTCTGCAGCTACCGTGTCAGGAAGCGTGCGCCGCATGAGCGGGAGGGCTCAGAAGGCTCCGAGTCAGAGAAGACCTGGACACAGCTTGGTTTTCCTCCTCCCCTCC
>NW_004524653.1:1386789-1391122 GCF_000260255.1 Octodon degus
GTGAAGGGGCACTCCTCCTCTTCCTCCTCCTCCCTCCCCTCCCCCTTCCCCTCCTCCCCTCTCCCTTCCCCTCCTCCCTGCTTCTTCTACTTTGCCCCAGATTGCACAAAACACTTTGGAGACAGAGAAGGGCAGGAGCGATCTTCCAGATAGCACCAGCGCGGCCAGAAAGCTCCTGGGGGTGGGGAGAAGGAAGAGCACCATGCGGGGAGTTGGAAACCAGGGTTTCAGAGATCTCCGGGGGAGGGAGGCACTGCTAAAATAAATAAATAAATAAATAAATAAATAAGTCCTCAGGACTAGAACATTCTCTTGAGATAGTCTGTCCAGCAAACTTGCAGGGCCCTGAGAGCCTGGAGATGGCCCCCGAACTCTGAGCAGGCCGTGAGGCTGCCGGAGCCCTGCCTTGCTGGGTCCCTTGTGCTCCTGAGAAGAACCCACATCCGGCCTCCACCTCCGCAGGGCCTGCATCTCCAGAGTCCTGATCTGGAAGACCCGAGAGGGCCCACCTGAGAGGACCGATGCTGTGGGTCTGGCCTCGCCCCCCTCAAGCTCTGGAGGCTCTCAGAGGCCTCAGGACCTGGCGGCCGGGCATGGCTGTCTCCAGGGTCTGCTAGCCCAGTGCTTCCATGCTTAGGGTGCAGCAGTCTGGGAAAAGATGTGGTCAGTCACTGACAAGCGTTCCTGCAAAGCCAGGGCCACATGCTCCTAGGGCTGGGGCCGCCTGAAGATCGGGGACAATTTTCCAGGTCCATGTGGCTGGTCCCCAGGCTGGGCATGGGTGCCCCACATGCTCTTCCCTTTTGGAGCTTTTTTTTTTTTGGCGGAACCGGGGATTGAACTCAGATCCTTGCGTTTGCTGGTCAAGCGCTTATCCTATTGAGCCATCTCCCCACCCTGCTTTTGGAGCTTTAAGGCCTTGTTGAGACCTTGGCCTCTGGACCAGGGCCCTGGTGGGGGTGGGAGAAAGTCTGTGTGTTGTCTTAGGAATGGCTAATACTTTTAAAAACACACGATACTATTTTGAATATTCTGAAAACAAGATTTTTCTGAAGACAGCTACATAATGTGCTCCCAGTTCCAAAGTAAAACAAAAAACTATTCCATAGGCCAAGGAATGACCACTTGAGTAGATAGGTGGATTGGATAAATGATAACAGCTACCATTTTCCTATCAGTGAAAGAAGTAGTTGCGCAATAAATCACACGAAATCTCTTTTGGAAAAATAAGACCTAAATAAAACTGACCTTTAAAACTGAAAAAATAAAAATAGATTGGAGCCTTCACTATGCCAGTGGGCCTGATCAGTTTGTTCAGGGCATGGTCCCTGTAAGGATGACAAGGATGACATCAGCCCAGGAGAGAGCCCATCCTCTGTCTTGCTCCCCAAAGGATTCTTTTTGCTTCCTGTGGAGAATGAACCCTTTTGCCCTAGTTTGCCATCTCTCAAAACCTGAGATGCCCGATGCCCCAGTGAGGCACATCAGATCCCTGGGGCAGATTGCCAAACTGTGGGTCAGTCGGCCCGCCCACCTGCAGGATTTCTGATGCAGGCTTGGGTGGGGCTCAGGAATGTGGTCCAAGCGAGATTACATCATGATGGACATTTGGGGAACTGTTTTATGTGGAGTTTAGGATCTGCAGAACTCGGTGTAGTGCTTAGCATAGATGTCACCAGTGGTCCAGAGCCGGGTGTGGTGGCGCATGCCTGTAATCCCAGCATTCTGGGAGGCTAAAGCAGGAGGATTCAGAGTTGGACCTTAGTGACTTAATGAGACCCTGGCTCAAAAAAGGAAAAGAAAAAGCGTAAGAAAAGTGAAGCTTAGGAGTGCAACTCAGTGTGACGGCTTCACCCACGCGGCATCTGTGGGCCCCTCTGTGACACTTTCAGCACCCACTGTGCCCTGGGGGGCTCGCTCCATCCCTGGGAGGCAGAGCTTGGCTGGGTCTCTAGGATGCAGGGGACTCTCAACCTGGACCAAGGACAGCTTATAGAGCAGAGTGGTGGTGTGGTGGGGTGATACACAGAGGGAGAGGTGGGGCTGGAGAACCCCATTCCCCTCTCCTGCTGGGGCTGAAACCCATCCCGGTGTGTATTTTCTGCTGCCCCAAACACATGGGTCATGGGAGGAGACTTCGGGATTGTTTCACTTCACAAGCCCTGGAGCCACTGGGCTGGCGGTGGGCGCGGGCTCAGGGCTTCTCAGGAGGTGCTGGTCACCATGTGGGCTGGGTGGGGGGATAGGGGTGCCACCGTCACCTGAATCTCTATCCCTGGCTGGCAGACAGCAGATTGCCTTGGCCCCTCCAGTGCCCCTCCTGGGCCAGCTGTTGGTAGGAGGTCTCTGCTTCTCCGAGCCTGGGCTTCACAGTCTGGCAGCTGGCTTCGCCCAGGAGTGACCAAGAGGGAGCCAGCCGGCAGCCACCATGTCCTCTGTAGGCCCAACTTAGCCTCAGGTCATTTCGCCCATATCCTATTGGGTATGCGGGCTGGTGACATTTGTTGTGGGACAGCGTCACGCAGGCAGAGACTACCAAGAGGCAGAGTCAGGGGCCCTGCCAGAGGCTGCCTTCGTGTTCTGGCGCTGGCCTCCGGGACCCACAGGGCCTCACCCCGAGTGGCCACCACACCTGGCCACTGACGTTTCTTGTCTGAATGATAAGCCAACCCCTAGCAAGGCTGTTATCAGCCTCTCTTGATCTATTCGTGGGCAGGACAGAAGAATCTTGTCCTGCTCCTCTACTTACTCATTCTTTAATTGATCAGAGCTCCACCTCAGGATCCCTTTTTCTTTTGGCTCCGACCCCCAGGGGCGCTCTAACACCGAGCTTCAACCCCAGCCCTATCTGTTTATTTACTTTTACAGTCCTGGGGGTTGAACTCAGGGCTCTTGCACTGAGCTATGCCCCTAGCCCTTATTTTCTTTTTTAATTTTGAGCCATGCTCTTGCTAAATAGTTAAGTCATCCAGCCTACCTGCCTGGGCTTGAACTCGCGATTCTCCTGCCTCAGTCTCCCAAGTGCTGGAGTAACAGGCATGAGCCACCTCGTCCAGCTGAACCCTATTATTTTTATATTTATTAATTTTCTCAATCCCCCTGTGTGCAGAAATCTGAACCTGTAGCCGCTGGCTGTCTTAGACACCTTCCTTAGCGACAGCAGCCCCTGCCAGGCAGTGCCCCTCCTCCCCCGTGCCCGTGACCCCTACCCCAGACACATACAGGTCCCTTCTGTGCCTGGAGAGGAGTGTGGCCTGATGGCTTTAGGGTCACAGTGCTGTGGATCACGGGAGTCCTTTCCAGAGTGGAGCGAGGATCAGACTAGCTTTAATATCTGTTATGGGCTGGATTTTTTTCCTCTCTTTTCACCCTCTGCAACAATGTGGGGACTGTGTTTGGGAAGTCACCCTGGGGTCCCGGGGTATCTGCCAAACGACATCAAACCCTGGTGCACTAGAAGGTTGGGTACTCGCCATTCTGGGATGATGTTGGTAGGCTGCGTTTTCCCAGAAAACTGTTGGTTTTTCTAAGTTTTCAAATTAATTGCATAAAACAACTTTAAAGTGTTCTTTCTCTTACTTTTTCTTTTCTTTTCTTTCTTTCTTTTTTTTTTTTTTTTTTGTGGAACTGGGGATTGAACTCAGGCTCTTGCGCTTGCCAGGAAAGCACTTATTCCACTGAGCCATCTCCCCGGCCCCACTTTTTCTAACGTCTATAATATCTGCAACGTATCTGTGTATCCCCAAAATTTATACGCTGTCTTCCCCACCCCTCCATAAGTAACATCATCAGAATTTTATCTGTCTGTATTATTTATTTATTTATTTTTATAACAGGGACTGAACTCAGGACCTTATGTTTGTCTGGCAGGCGCTTATGCTGCTGAGCTATATCCCCAGCCACTTGTCTTTATTTTTGAAAGGACCATTTTATTTTATCTATTTATTTATTTTCGCAGAACCGGGGATTTGAACTCAGATCCTTGTGCTTTCCAGGCAAATGTTTATTCTACTGAGCCATCTCCCTGGCCCCTATGACCACTTTATTTTGATGGGTATTCTGAGTTGATTCTAGTTAGATCCTGCTATTATTTTTCTCCTTCTCTTCCATTTTCTCTGGGTTTATTCTGGTGTTCTTTTTCTAACTTGCTGAGCTGGGCATGGAGCTCCTTCTTCCTATACAGACACACACACACACACACACACACACACACACACACCACATTCTATAGATACTATTCCAGTGACTCTCATTGATGAAGCAGGATTTTTCATCCTTGTTGACTTCTATTTCCATATTTACGTTGTGATTTCCTCTTTTTTTTTTTTTTTTT
>NW_004524653.1:1391617-1399365 GCF_000260255.1 Octodon degus
GCTGGGGGATTGAACCGCAGTCCCTGTGATTTGCTAAGCTTGTTCTTAGACCACTGAACTATCTCACCAGCCCTAGCCCTTTATTTCTAATCTGGGTCCTGCAGCTGCGTGTGTCACACTGCTTCCACTTGACATTGGGGTCTCATGGCGCACCAGTCTCCTACAAATGTCTCCAGTTCATCTTCACGACAGTGTAGCTCTCCGCTGTCGCGCTTGCTCCAGCCGCTCACCTCTGGATGGTCGTGTAGGCTGCTTCCTAGGTTTAGCTAGGAGATCCCCGGAAGCCGGATGGCTGGGCCCAGTGCGATTGCTCGATTTAGCTGTTCTGAGCACGCTCCTGCTGCTGATCTCCACGGTGGGACTAATTCACGTTCCCACCCCCAGACTCGGCAGAATTCATTATCATTTGAATCATGAACTACTTAGATTTCCATTTCCAAACATGCAGAAAGGCTTCGCTTCTTTTATATACATACATAACGATGTTTGAATTACAAGGGCAAAGTGAACAGTATGTTTTTCTGGAAAACTCAGTTATAATTTTTTTTTTTTTTTTGGCGGAACTGGGGATTGAACTCAGGACCTTGTGCTTGCCAGGCAAGGGCTTATTCTACTGAGCCATCTCCCCACCCCCAGTTATAATTTTTTAAAATTTTATTTATTTATTTATGTGTGTGTGTGTGTGTGTGTGTGTGTGGCCAGCTCAGCCCACCAGGGGGCGGGGGCTGGCTGGCATGTGGTGCTGGGGGATTGAACCGCGGTCCCTGTGCTTTGCCAAGCTTGTTCTAAGTAGGTGCTTTAGACCACTGAGCCATCTCACCAGCAGGAAGCCCTTATCCTACTGAGCCACCTCCCTGCCCCCCCCCAGTTATAATTTTTTTAAATTTACCAGAAACACTAAATCTGCTGGAAGATAAAATAGATAAAACTCCTTATTTTTTTGTTTCTTTCTATTTTTTTTTTTAAACATAGGTAAAACTCCTAAAGGCGTAGGCAAGAAGTTTCTGAACATGAATCAACACCATGTAAGAGAGATGAGATATAGCTCAGCGGCATAAGCACTTGCCTGATAAGCTCAAGGTCCCGGGTTCAATTCCCAGCACCACAGGCAGTGCCAGCCCCACCCCCGCCATGTCAAGGGCCACCCAGACAGCGTGGTGGTGCACACCCGTAATCTCAGCTCTGGGGAGGCTAAAACATGAGAATCACTATGTGAAGTGAGACCCTGTACCAAATACATAAAATTAAAAAAAGAGAAAAAATACAAGTAGGATCATACCAAATTAAAAAGGTACTGCAGGGGCCGGGGAGATGGCTCAGTGGAGTAAGCGCTTCCCTGGCAAGCGCTTGGGTCTGAGTTCAATCCCCGGTTCAGCCAAAGGGGGGGAAAAAAAAAGGTACTCCAGTCAACAGAATGAAGAGATAATCTACAGAACGAGGAAAATATAAAGACCCCCCCAAAAAAATAGATTTCACTCCATAAAAGGTGCCATCTCCCAGTGTGCAGAGACCCGTACAGCTTGCCTGGGAGGACCAAGGGTCGCCCGTGACCGGCCCTTCGAGTGGGGTGGACGCTGGCAGCTCAGTAGGGTGCATCTGGCCTGGGGCTGGGAGCTCGGCCCCACCCTCCACCTGTCCTCGACACTGGTTCTGAGCACAAGGCTAGGTGTCACCAGCACCTCTCGGGGACGGGTATTTCCAGCCAGGGATGCCCCGACTCTCTTCCCACGGGCACGCACGTGTGTGTGTGTGTGTGTGTGTGTGTGTGTGTGTGTGTGTGTGTGTAGGGAGAAGCATACAGGGCCGATGGGGTCTCTGTTCATCTGGTCTTTAAAGCTGGGTGGGTGGGAAGGAACTACGGGACAGAAGGGGGAGAAACCTTGGTCCAAGCTTGGACTCTGTTCCCAGTCCTGGAACCAGGAGCCCCGAGGGCCATTTTGGATTTTTTTATTTTGTTCTTTTCAAAAAACAGCCAGAAGTTGGATGTAGTGGCACAGGCCCGTCATCCCAGCACTTGGGAGACTGAGGCAGGAGGATCACTGTGGGTTCACGACCAGCCTGGGATACATAGTGAGTTCCAGGCCAACCTCAACTAGTAGATGGTGAGACTCTGTCTCAAAACAAAACAAAACAAAAAAACAACCAAGGAAGGTGATTGGTTTATTGTGGGTGACTGAAGGCCCCAGTGTCCCAGAGCCCTGGCCCTTCACACTTCCACTTCATTAATCCTCCAGAAGAGTTCAGAGTCCCCTGGATGCCAGCACTTCAGCAGCTGGGAACGCAGGCTCTGCTCCCCAGCAGAACTGGCTCTGCACTGGGTTCGCCCTTACCTCCCCACATGCACACCGCCCCTCCAGGCTGGTTCCCTCACCTTCTAAATGGGAATAAGTCCATTTGCAAGGCTGCTGGAAAGATCAGATAACAAGGCTATAAGCCACATACTTTCCCAGACCCTCTATAAAATGAGCTCTTTGCAAAAGTAGACAAAGGGCCGTGACCTCAGCCACACAGTTTCGCAGCTGCAGAGCCATTCCGGACAGTTGCCGAGTGGCCCGCGGCAAGGCCCCGCTTGCCTCGGTATCCAGCCCAGTTTCCTTTTCTGCAAAGCTCTGGAGTGTTGGGCAAGATCTGCGCTAAATGCCTGACATTCTGCACACCTGAGACATGCCTCGGAGCGGCCAGCCTGCTCATGGGACCTCCTCAGCATCAGCAGGAAGGAGGAACTCGTGGAGGGGCCATGACTTCTGGCTCACTGGGCCCATTCCTGAGGCCGCTTCAGGTCCTCTGGCACCTGCCCAGCCCCCCAACCTTCCACCCCCCACCTCCACTCATTCTCCCTGGGCCCTGAGCTGAGCCTGTGGCTCTGCAGAGCTCCCAAATCCTGCATTCTACATTGGACCTCGGAGCAGGCTTGGCTTCTAACTCCTCTATCCAGGGCTGCTTCTTCCTCTACAGAATACATCTGGGGCAGCCATGGGTTTGAGCTGCAAACAAAAGGAAGGAGGTCTGACTTAATGACGGCCCAGCTCCTTCCCAGGGCTGGGCGTGCAAACATCTGGACACTCTGCTTTCTTGTCTTAGGGCAAATCAGAGAAAAACGCCCCCCACCCCGGAAAGTAATGCCCACCAGTCACACACAGAGGAGCCATGGAACACAGTGACTGCCTCAGTATCGCTTCTCCTCCTGTCCTCTACGTGAGGAACAGCAAGGCTGTTGTCCCCATGATTCAGAGGAGGAAACCGAATCTTCTTTGATGACCCAGCTGAGAATTGTGAAACCAGGGCTGGGACTCTGGGCTTCAGACTTTGGGCGCTGGGAGAGGACTCCCCAGGAGTCCTGCTTGCCTACTGCACCAGCCCTTTGGGACCAAGCTGGGGATCACGCAGTCCTAGGGAGTGACCACCAGAGGGCGAGTTGACTCTGACACCCGCTGCTGGGCCTTGCCCTTGGGGGAGCGGTCCACTGTGGTCACAAAGGAGCGCTGATGTTGTTTCTCTCTCCTGGCTTGATCCTGTGTGTGTAGAATGCTCAAGAGACAAGGAGAAGGAATGAAGGACAGGAGAAGGAAGGGAGAAAAGGAGGAAGAGAGAAAGGATCTAATGATGTGCTTTAAGTCAATCTCTTCTGTGCTGAGAATAAAAGTAGCCAGGCCACGGATGACTTGACCCTGGCCTCCTCTCCTCGAATGCTTTTGCTTGTTTGTTTTGAGACAGGGTCCTGCTATGTAGTTCAGGCTGGCTTTGAACTCATGAGAGCCTCCTGCCTCAGCCTCTCTAGTGTGGGGATTACAGCGCGAGCCTCCGTGCTCCACTCAGTGTTTTTTCATCCTGGGGCTGTTGCTGCCTTCTGACTGCTGTGGCTGAGCAGTGGACACTGGTCCAGCGGATCTCTTGGGAGTGTGGCCCTCTGGGCTGCGGGACCCTCCCTCCCTGGGGGTCTGCTGTTCTGAGATTCAGAGATGGGGGAGTGCCCGGCTCCTCGAGCTGAGGAAATGACGCACCTGTTGGGGCAGGATGTGGCTCAGGGGAAGAGAATGCGCTCGGCACAGATAAGGCCGAGGTTCGATCAACCGATAGCACCAACCAGCAAGCAAACAGAACGTTCAGGGGACAGCAGCAGGGAGCCTGGACAGCTGGCTTGCAAGCGGTTTCGCTTGCACAGTGGTTTCTGCTCTTTCATCCCTGGGCATCTGCTCCTGACTCTGCCAATCTCTCGGGATGACATTCAAGCTCAGGCAAAATCAGATCAAGCAGGCTGTGGTCACCTCCAGCTCAGTCACCACCTCCAAGCATCTGACCCCACACTACAGCCAGGAAACAGACACATGATAAAATTACCTTGGGAAGGCCTTAAAATCCCAGAAGACGTTGAACTGTTCTCTCCCTCTGGTGCTAGGGATCAGCTCAGGGAGCACTGAGCTAGCTCTCCAGCCTTCACTTTATTGATTTGTGAATTTTCACTTTGGACCGGTCTCACCGAGGTTCCCAGGTCAGCGCTGAGCTTGTGATCCTCCTGCCTCCCACGTAAGCGGGGCTGCAGGCGTGTGCCACTGTGCCTGACTTGGTGTTCTGACCTAATACGTGAAAGGCAGAAATTACTTTTGTAATCTGTCACGGGAATGATCGCTCACCCATGGTGGGGTGGTACCTCAGTTACCAGGAGGCCCAGAGAAGTAATTTCTTTCTGTGGAACCAGGGATTGAACTCAGGCCCTTGCGCTTGCCAGGAAAGTGCTTATTCTACTGAGCTATCTCTCCGGCCCCTGAGAAGTATTTTCTTGGTGAACATAGTATCTATTTTATGAATTTCTGCTTTCATTTGATGTCCTCTTAGTTGGTTATGTATGCACACTATCTTAACATAATTTCTACTAACCAGTAACACAGGAGGCCAGGAAAAAGGACATCATTTTTGTCACGCAGGTGTGGCTTTCTGTGCCTCTTTGGGAAGCAAGATGATGGTCACCTGATTTGTCTTGAGAGTGAAGCAGGAAGGCTGACTGGAGGGAGTGACATTAAAGTAAGGCAAGGCCTGAAGGAAGGACAAGGAGCAGCGAGGCTGGGGTGAGGAGGAGCTGAGCTCTGGAGGGACAGAGTCTGGACCCTGAGCGCCTCCACCCTCCGGGTAGCATGAGCAGCTCACTCTAAGGACCTGAGGGAGCCCTGGTAGCTGGGACAGGGACAGGCCCGATTCCACGTGGGAAGGCGGGCTGTGGTTGCCTATATCTTCACAGAGTCCAGGTGGGAGGTGGTGGTGGCTGCCTAGCGGCACCGTGAAGATGAATCCTGTGAGCTGGGAGGGCATCTGGGTCGCTGGTGGCGGGGCCAGTGGACTCGCCCCAGGGGAGGGGACAAAGGAGCGGCGGTCTGGGCAATGGTGGTGGTGGTGGTGGCAGAGGCCCTGCTGTGGGCAGTGAGGGAGGCAGCTGGGCAGAGAGGTGCATATTCCCAAGTCGCCACCAGCGCCAGGTGGGGAAAGGACCTCAGGCTGCAGCATGGGCCAGGACCATGCAGAGGACGGTGGCCTGGGGTATAGAGCCAGAGAGTTGGGGCCACGCAGTGCCCAGAGGCAGCCTTGGAGGGGAGGAAAGGCAGGCGGGGAAAGGGACCATCCGCGGCAGAGGACAGAAAATCAGGACTCAGGAAGTCACAGCGAGATCAGGAGCCTGGGCCAGAGCTGCGGTGGGGACCCAGCAACGCAGTGCTCTTGGGGACTGTGACAGGGTGACTTAGGTTGGGTGCGTGACCCTAAGCGTGATTGAGAAGGGCCAGAGAATGGGTGGGAAGTGGGGAGGACAGGGTGGAAAAGGGCTGTGAACCAGTTGTGCAGCCAGGCAGTGAGACAGAGCTCTGTGCTCATCGCGACCGCCGGTCCCAGGCTGGAGGGTTCTGAGGAGGAGGGGCAGCTGGGTGGCTTCAGGGGAAGTGGGTCCTCGGTCCTTTGGGTCCTGTTTAAAAGCAGGTGATGTGCACCCTCAGAGCTAGAGAAGCCCTGGGCGGAGCAGGCTGGAGTGACATCTGAGCTCTCCGCCTGCAGGACGAGGCTTGCCTGGGGAGTCTGCCGCAGCTGGCTGAGAGGCGGGGAGATCTGGCCCTGACACTGCCAGCCCACAGCCAGTGCCACCCTGGCCTGCTCAGAGGCAGCAGCGCTCAGCCTTCTTCCCTGTGGAGGTGGCACGCGGGGCCTCACCCAGCTGGAGGAAGCCAGCCGAGGCCCCGGGACACCAGGTTACCAAGGGAGTTATTTGGCAGCCCTTTGGGTCTTGTCTCTGCAGAGAGAAGACAGCAAGACAAAGGGCCTTGATCCTCCCTTAATCCTGCCACTGTCCTCGGTGAGCACACACGGTTACCTAAGAAAAGGTGCCATTTGGCTTTGGGCCTTTTGAAAAGGAAGGGAGGAGAGGAGGAGGAGCAGGGGTGCCTGTCCTCAGCACTATGGGCTTGATGGGGAGGAGAAGGCCACATCCCGTCCACCTATACAGTCGAGGCCTGCAGCGGGCCAGGGGTCGCAGCTGGAGATGCAGCCTGGGGCCAAGCTCAGGGGGGTCTTGAGCTGTGGGGCTGTAGCTCTGAGCAAACCCAGCCAGGGCTCTCCGTGCGCGTGCAACATGAGAATTAGTTGTATGCAGGCCAGGAAACACAGACTCTGTTCAGCCCACGGACCACGCACCAGACCCTGAGCCTCTCCAAGGGCAAAGGAGCAGGGCAGCAGGGGAGTGGGACGGTGTGTGGGCCTCTCTGCACCAGGGCTGGGCCTGCAGCCCCGCCCACCCCGTGGGGCTTGTGCGAGCTCAGGAGGCTTGTGCAAACCCTGTGCACTGGTGTTTGCTACCTCATAGGATCATTACACATCCGTATCCACAGAGCTCACAGAAAGCTCGGCAACTGCTCCATCGCGTTTGGTGCTATTACAGCTGGGGAGTTACTTCCCCGATGCCTCAGCTCCACCAGTACCTCGAGTCAAGCTGGTATGGGCTGGAAGTGTCCCCGTGTTTTACGTGTTGGAAACTCAATCCTCCAGTGTGTAGTTAATAGTGTGTGCAGTGGGGCCTGAGGGAGCTATGCGGGATTAGATGAGGTCATGTGGGTGAGGCTCCTACAATGGTAGTTGCAGCTTTTTGGGGGGAGGGCAGTACTAGCATTGACCCCGGCTACGGCGCATACTAAGCAAGCCTTCCAGCACAGAGCTGCATCCGCAGCCCTTCTTGTGAAACTGTATTCTGAAGTGACCTCATGAAGATGCTCAGGCAGGGCTCAGACTTGCAATTGTCCTGCCTCAGCCTCCTGCAGGGGTCACAGAGCTGTGCCGCCACACCCTGTTGCACGAGCAACTATAAGAGGAGGCAAAGGGGCCTCGAGCAAGCACACGTACTCTGCGCTGACAGGTGGTATGTGGTACCCTCTACCACGTTATGGTGAAGCAACAAGCCCCGCCAGATACCAGACACCACATACTTTCGGGGCGATGAGCCAGAGAATCTTCTCTCCTAAATTCTCTGATTTCAGAAATTTTGTTATAGGGGTTGGGGAGATAGCTCAGTAGAATAAGTGCTTGCCGGACAAGCACAAAGGCCTGAGTTCAATCCCCGGTTCCGCAAAAAAAAAGAAAAGAAAAGAAATTTTGGGGCTGGTGAGACGGCTCAGTGGTCTAAAGCACCTATTTGGAACAGGCTTGGCAAAGCACAGGGACCGCGGTTCAATCCCCCAGCACCACATGCCAGCCTGCCCCGCCCCCTGGTGGGCTGAGCT
>NW_004524653.1:1399910-1402789 GCF_000260255.1 Octodon degus
GACCCCTGGAGGCAGGGCTAGAAAGGCATGTGGTGCCAGGGTTCGAACCGCAGTCCCTGACTTGCCTAAGCTTGCCTAAGCAGGTGCTTTAGTCCACTGAGCTATCTCACCAGCCCCTCCTGGGGTGTTTAAACCTGTAGTTCCTCTCTCTGCTGCTACTGGGAAGGAAGACTTACTTCTGTTTTTAAGTCAGATTTCAAAACATGAAGTAAACACTCTTGCTAACCGGCAGAGCCACCGTCATGTAAAATGACAGAGCCCTGGGCTACAAGCGTAGCTCAATACCAGTGCAGTTGCCTCACCTCTGAGAGGTCCTGTGTGCGATCCATTTTCCTGCTAATCAAAACCTCCTGACGAACTTTGAGGCCTTGTCCTCAAAGCTGGTGGCATTGTCTTACCCCCAGGAATGAGGCAAGGAGGAACTAGCAAGAGATGAGAGTCTGCCCCCCACCAGCACTCCCTCCACACATCAGCAGCTTGCATTTGGGCTCTGCCAGAAGTCCACCGGCGCCAATGCAGCAGACTTGTAATCTGCCTGTCCCTCTGTGGTGGGTGGACATTACGGATGAGTCATGCACTCCTGGAGGCACACAAGCTGCAAGGACTCTGCCACTCTCTGTGGAAACATTGCTCCCTGATTCCAGTCTGCGATTCACCATAGCTGTCAATCACAGTATACCATGCTGCATGTGGAGAAGGACACGTGACCCAGATTTGGCCAATCATTGTGTCTTATTTCATTAGCCACGGTGATTGGCCTAGCATTTGGACATGTGACCCAAGATGAGCCAACCAGAATCCTTGAAATTGGCAGAGCAGGAGATTTGACTTTGAGAAGGAGACACTGAGAAGAGGCAATGAGACAATGCTTTCAGAATTACCATATTGATGAGCCCATCATGGTTCCATGTAAGAATCATACTCCCATGCTTACTATTTATTTTTTTAAATTATTTTTTATTTTTTGGCGGAACCAGGTATTTTGCTTTTTGTTTTTTGTGGAACTGAGGAATGAACTCAGGCCCTTGTACTTGCCAGGCAAGTGCTTATTCTACTGAGCCATCTCCCCGGCTCCAAGCAATTTATTTTTTTTTAAATTATTTTTTATAAAAATAGACTACTTTTTTTTTTTTTTCCGAACCAGGGATTGAACTCAGGCCTTTGCGCTTGCCAGGCAAATGCTTATTCTACTGAGCCATCTCCCCGGCCCAGTGAAGGCAGGGCGGGGGCTCGAACCTGCGAGATCATGCTGTAGAGCCTGATGCGTAAACCGCTACGCTAACTCTCCAGCTCCATGCTTACTAAAACACAGGTTTCCAGGTCAAGCAGACAGGATCAGAGTCACAGATGAGAAAGGAGGTGACAATCTTATTTACCAACAGCAATTGTGATTTTTTATGTAGCCTGTCTGGGCTGGCCTCAGAATTAGGAACCACTACTTTTTATCTCAAAGAAATCTCCTTTGATAACGAAGAATCCTATTAGCTGCTGGAATATTTTTTTCTTCTAAGGTAAACATCTACCTATTTCAACAATTGGTTAGTTCTGTTTTAGCAAGATGTTGGGCAATATTCATTTTCTAGATTAAAAAGCTCCCATAAATCGATACTTCATCTATAATCCTGAGAAAAAGATATGTGTGAAGGATCTATCTATCTATCTATCTATCTATCTATCTATCTATCTATCTATCTATCAGCACGGTTTGTAATAGTGATGGGGGAAAACACAACCGTTCCCCTTCTAGGAGACTTGTTAAGCTACTATGACAGACTGCATTTCCCAAAGGTATCCCCAAGAGTGGCTTCCACCTGGGACGCACCCCAAGAACTTGTTGCTGCACACTAAGGGATAAAGATGCTATCTCACCTTACTCCCAGCTTCATGGGACCTAGGAAGACCTTTGTGAGCTCTTACATGCTGTGGCTTGTAAGATTATGTCATTATAGTGCTGTGTAGGACTGCTGGGAAAACGGTGGAGTAGTGAGCAACAGCAGTACCACCCCTCTGAGATTCAGAATCCAGACACTGGAAAATAATTTGGGGCAGAAAGAAAACACAGTGTTTGAGAGACTGAGGCAGGAGAATCACTGTGAGTTTTAGGTCCACTTGGGCCACATAGTGAGTCCAAGGATAGCCTGAACTGCATAGCAAGATCTTGTTTTAAAAACAAAAATAAAACCTATAAAGAAACTAAAGGGCAGGGAAAATAGCTCAGTAGAATAAGCACTTGCCTGACAAGTGCAAGGGCCTGAGTTCAATCCCTGGTTGGGGGGGGGGGCGGGGAGAAGAAGAAGAAAGAAAGAAAGAAACTAAAGAGGCAAAACACAAACCACAGAAGGGAAGAGACCATGTATACTTTGTCTCCAGTTCCAAGGTCATGACTTACAGGAAAAGGAGACCAAATATACAGAGACAGGGTGAAAGCTGGAGACTGCAAAGGGCCTCGGGGAGAAACACGGTGGCCGAACTCACTGGTGGCGCTGCAATGAGCAGCCAGAGCACAGGACTCTGCTCCCACACGAGTCCTTTGCAGCTCAGCTGGTGAGTGGCTCCAGCCCAAGTGACCACCGTATTCCTGGGGAGAGTGTTGGGCAGACCCCATTCCAGGGAAGAGCTGATTGCTTGAACGAGGGACTCAAGTGGCTGCAGAGTGCCTTCACTTCATGGCTGCCCATGTTACCTTCCCACAGTGACTGGGTGAGAGATGGCCACAGGAGACAGCTATGGTTAGGGAGCTGTGGGGAGGCTGGAGAGGTCCCCTGAGGGCTCTGGGCTAAAGGACAGAGGCTCAGCCCCCATGGCCAGAGTCAGGACCAGCCCAAGTGGATCTGGGTTTGAAAATCACAGTATTGGCACCCTCACCTTAATCTACTGCC